>NW_027069553.1:786355-1061499 GCF_002906115.3 Quercus suber | reverse complement strand
CTCCAAGCTCTCGGGTAAGGACCTCAGATTTTTCTCACCACCTTAGTATCTTTAATCTTCTCACCAAGATTGAGCTTAGCAATAAGAATTTTGTTGAGCTTCCCATAGAATGAATCAAAAGATTCATTATCACCCATCTTGAGCTCTTCAAATTTGGTGGTAAGCATCTGGAGTTTTGTGTCCTTAACTTTCTTTGTACCTTCATAGGTAGTCCCCAAAATCTCCCAAGCTTCCTTGGCAACTGTCATGTGAGATATCCTGTGGAATTCATCTGGAGACACACCACAGAAAATAGCATTTAAAGCTTTACTGTTAGCATTAGCCGCCGCAAGAGCTGCTCTATCCCAAGTGGATTTTGTAGCCTCCGGCCTACTCTAACCTACTTCAACCACATCCCAAACGGTATCCTCTATAGAGCAAAAATGCCCTCATTCTTACTTTTTAGAAAGCGTAATTGTTTCCATCAAAAAATGGTGAAACATTTAGGGATAGAGACCTATCCATCTCAAAAAGAGTCAAGGATCACACTTAGGTATTTAAACCATAGCAAGTGTACCCGCTCTAATACTAATTGAAAGCTTGGAAATGTGTCGAAAACATACGAGCAATTTAGACCCCCAAATTAAAGTTACGGCTTGGTTGATTTTACACTAACTTAATACTAAATGCGGAATAGTGTAAACACAAGCATATAAGCACAACAACTACTCTAATCCATATTTAAAGCAACATAGCGGTAAAAATGAAATGAACAAGAGTAGGGAAGAGAGATGCAAACACAGATAACACCGAGACGTGTTATCGAAGAGGAAACCGAAGAACTTGGCAAAAAACCACTCCATTGCCCTTCAAGTGGAAATCAATCCACTAGACAATCAGTTAGGATACATGGGTTAGCAAGAGACCCTCCAAGCCTAATCTACCCGATGTACCTAAGCCCTTCAAGCTCCTACTCCACAAGGCTTCTCGGAACCGTGTCTTGTCTTAGTTCTCTGGATCTCGCAACAAGCTCCATGTTGCATCTGCCATCATCGACTTCTTCCAATACTTCCAAGTAGCACCAAAATGTCACTTCACACTCTGAAAGGGTATGGTAAGTGTTTGGGTTATCAACCTCTCAATGATATGGAAATGGATAGATAGGATGAGGAAATTCCCAAAACAAATGTGTAGAGGATTGTAGGTATGACAATCTCTAACTCTCAAGGTGTTTGGCTAGGGTTTTTCTCTCAGAGGCTCTCTGCTCGATTTATGGGTAATGTTGGTATAAATAGTGTGGGCACAGAAAGTGTGACTCAGACTGTACAGGCTGGCAGAACAGAATGCCTCACGGGTCTCTCTCGGGAAGGCCTTACCTGCGAGATACTCACGAGACACAGCTGTCTCCACCTGGCCTGACTCTTCGCATTCTAGCTTGTGCAGGGCACATGTATCACTTTGCGGGAAGCTAAGTCGCGAGACACCCGCGAGGAATTTTCAGTCTACAAATGCTTGAGTCTTCACACACTTTCTCTCTCTAACACACAACCCTTACAAAGAAATCCCACAACAAATACAGGGTACAACAGATTGAATATAATTACAATCAAATTTGGCACTGAATATAAGCCAACAAAAACATATAGTTGTAAATAATAACTTTACAGAAAATTTTAAATACTATGTTTTTTTCTTAAAAATGTCCTATTGACTAGGGATGACAATTTTGCCTCGGCCTGCTTAACCCGCCCCTCCCTGCTCGGCCCCGTGTGAGTTTTCCCCACCTCGCAAAAGGTGGGGAGAGGGGGGGGGGGGGAGATGGGGCAAGATTTTAGCCCCGCACCACGGGGCTGGGTAGGGATGGGTTTAGACATTTTAGACCCACCCCGCTCTGCCTGTCCCCATCCTCGCCCACCCCGTATTACAATAATATATATATATATATAGATATATATAAATATATATATTTTTGTGATTGTCTTGTTAAACATTTGGATATATTATTCAATTTTTTTCTAAAAATTAATTTGATTTGATGGGATAAATTTAGTTTTAATTTTAAGTATATTTTTATTAATAAAATAGGTTTCGTTAAAAAAATTGTACTAGTTGTAGGGCAAATTAACAAAAAGTAGAGTTTTACGGGGTGAGATGGGGCTTCGCGGGGCCCCAAGGGGTGAGAATGGGGTGAGAAAGTTTTCCCTGTCATGCGGGTGGGGTGGGGATGGGAAAAGACAACTATGCAGGCAGGAATGAAGACCCCATCCTTTGGCCCCGCGCTGCGCCGCCCCGTTGCCATCCCTACTTTTGACACATTTTTAATGTGTGTAATAAGTTAGTTTTATTTATCAATTATTCAATTACCAACAGTTGAAACTTATGCTTTAGATTATATTTGACAAAACTCTACTTTTTTCGAAAACAAAATTATAACATTCACATTTTTCTTCATACCCACTTGAGTTTTATGCGTTAGCCAAGAGTGATTTGTGCGTTTGTCAATCACAAAAATAGTGGTAGTGAGATAAAATCTAGCCTGAAAAATTGGACCCACCTAAACCCACATATTGAATAATGCGTTTCATGTTATTTCAATGTTCATTTTTTGTGGCTTGGTCACATCTCACTCTGGACTATTTTGGTGACTGGAGCATTCATAAATGTTACTTGGCTAACACATAAACCTTGAATTGGTATGAATAAAAAAATTTGATACTATATGTTTTCTTAAATAATAATAATAATGAAAAAAGCCCTCTTGATGCATTTGCATGTGATAAAGCTAGTTTTATTTATTAATCACTACAAAAAATGCATGTTTGAGTCATGTTTTTCAAAAACATGGCTATAGCCTAGACTTCGATCTGCGTTTTTGAGCCATGCGGCTTTAGGGTTGGTCTATAGTCGCGTTTACTAAACGCAGCTATAGACAAGCTCTGAAGCTACGTTTTTCGAAGTTGGAGCTTAATAAACTTATGCTTTAGATTATGTTTGCCAAACTGTTGGTACAAGCTTAGTTTTCAAACCGTTGGTATAAGCTTAGATTATTTAGCTAAAACTGAAATTTTTTTACTAAAAGTATTATAAATAAAGCTAAAAAGTAACTGAATAATATAGTGAGACCTATTAATAATACTAAAAAATGCAATGAGACTTATAAATAATAGTAAAAATAAATTGAATGGTAAAATAACTGGCTTTTTAAGGCAATACCAAAAACAATCTAAGATCCTCAAATAAGTGGTATTAGCTTTTTGAGCATACATGAGATATAATTAACTGTTATAAATAACATTGGTCACTTGTCTAGGTTTTCTATTTTAATAATATTTTTGTCATGATTTTATCCCCGTGACTACCAGCCAAAATAAATTCAGAGGTGAATTTACGTTGTTCTACTTTCTACACAACCCAAAAGTCATATTTTAGTGGGAATTATTCTAGTCAAAGTAAATTATGACCAATAACCATAATTAAGTATTCAGCAAAAAGATGGTTGCTCGCTTCAGCAGAGGCTTTTTCGGAAACCTCTTTCTGTCCCGTAGCATTGGTGTTCCTTCTCCGAGGAGTCTTGTCCCTGAGAATAACAAGTTTATTCTCAGGCTAGTTGGGTTTTTTCTTTTTTTGGGTCCTCAGGGAAACACTCTTCTCCCCCCCCCCCCCCCTCCCTCTATTTTCTCCTTTCAATTTGAAAAATGGAAGATCTATCTAAACAGTCGAAATCCCTCTCACTATCTGAGAAGGAAGGCCTAGGCCTAGCGCTGAAGCCTGACCAAGCCTCCTCTGAATTTTCCTTGGTGGCTCGATACCTAACAAAACGCCCGATCAACTTGGATGCCATTGCAAACACCTTCAATCCCCTGTGGAGGACAAAAACAGGTTTTAGAATGAAATTCATCGGTGATCACCTAATTCTTTTTTCCTTTGATTCCAAAGAAGATGTTGACAAAATCCTAGCAGTAGAGCCGTGGAACTTTGATAAACACATCATGGTAGTTTCGAGATATGTCAACGAGGCAGCTGTGGTGAGCTCAGATTTGACCACAGTGGCTTTTTGGGTGCAGATTCATGACATTCCATTACGCTTCAGAAACAGAGAAGTGGCTGAGCAGATCTGTGGAGCAATGGGAACTGCTATTCAACCAGAGAACCCAAGTGAGTGTGATGGCGGTAGTTTCATCCGTGTACGAGTAGCTTTAAATATTTCCCTCCCCCTATGTCGTGGTCGTCTTATCACTTTGGACAATGGTGAGGTTCATTGGGTTTCCTTCAAGTATGAACGCCTACCAAATGTTTGTTACTGGTGTGGATGCCTCACTCATCCTGATAAAGATTGTGAGAAATGGATAGAGAGTGAGGGATTACTAAGCAAAGAGGACCAAAATTTTGGTCCCTGGTTAAGAGCAGCACCTCACATGGCTTCTAAGAAGGGCTTCCTGTCTGTTCCTGGCTTCTATGCCCATAAGAAAGCAGGAAAACTTGGTCAAAACCAGATCGGAGCTCAACACCAAAACCAGAGTTCCANGAGATTGACAGAGATATTCAATGCTTCGACAGGGTGGCTACCGTGCAACTGGTTCCAAATGATACTCAACCAGAACTAATCAGATCCTAACACGATGGGCCAAACATCTCTAAAGTTCCACCCCTCAAAAACAAACCAGTGGAGCCCACTAAAGCAAGCCCACTCAGTGATATTACTAATAACACTCAAGCCCATGTCATGATAGAATCAACTAGTGAAAAAAAATGGCTCCGGATTCAACGGCCCAATCTCATGTCTAATGACGAGCTTCTAAAGACCTCCTTAGGCAAAAGAGGACCTTCATCAAACTTAGAAGACTCAACTCCTTAGAAACGTTTAGCAACCTCAGATGATGACATCCTTTCATCTTCTCCCCAAACGGCAGTGGCTGGCCGACAGCCCCGTCGAGCAAGATGAGTCTTTTATTTTGGAACGTGCGTAGGCTTGGGAACCGACACACCGTTCATGAGCTCGAGAGTTTTATTCGAGCACAAGATCCCACCGCCCTCTTCCTAGCCGAGACGTGGGTGGGAGAAGCTAGGCTGATTAGTTTGTGTTCAGAGCTGGGTTTTGATCAATTTTGGGTCACCCCTCAGGTCAATAGATTGGGGTGCCTGGCTCTATTTTGGAAGAATTCATTAAAGATAGCAGTAACAACATCATCGCCGAACCACATTGATGCAGTGGTTGGCGACTCACTGGAAAATGTTTGGCGTCTCACTGGCATTTATGGCTTCGCTGACCCTGCCAAAAAATGTGACACTTGGGCTCTCCTCCGCCAACTTCATACAAACTCCTCGTTGCCGTGGGTGTGTGCTGGGGACTTCAATGAAATCCTCCGGTCCCATGAGAAGTGTGGCTTGAGTCCTAGAAGTGAAACTCCAATGAAAGCTTTTCGTGAAGTCTTGGATGAGCTTGGGCTAAAGGATTTGGGTTTTGTGGGGAAAAAATTCACTTGGAAAGGGAGGCGGCATGGTGGTTTTGTGCTTGAGTGCCTCGACAGAGCAGTCGCCAACAACCAATGGTTGTCCCAAAACTCGGGTACCAAAGTTCAGCACCTACATTCCAACTCGTCAGACCACCAAGCTATTCTTGTGAAGCCAGAAGGTATCACTCCTAACCCAAATCGTTCTTTTAAATTCGAACAAATGTGGCACTGCGATAGGGGTTGTAGTGACACAGTCAATAGTGCTTGGGGTCCTCCTACTGTTGGGGCTACAATGCCTGAGGTGGCTGGAAAAGTAAAAACTTGTGGTATGAAGCTCACTAAGTGGAGCAAAAAATCCTTTGGTAGTGTTAGGAAGATGCTTGAGGAGAAGAAAAAACTCCTTACTAAAGCTGAATTGGATGCAGCAAAAGGGGGTGATCTTTTGTTGGTAAAATCTCTCCAGAAAGAAATAAATGACATCCTCGATAAAGAAAACCAGATGTGGCAACAACGATCTCATGCGCTTTTCTTGAAGTGTGGAGATAGGAATACTGCTTATTTCCACAGTAAGGCTTCTCAAAGATATCGGAGAATTCAGATTTTGGGATTGAGAAATTCCTAGAATGTTTGGTGTACGGATGAGTCTCAAATTAAAAATATTGCTGTTGAGTACTACCAGACTCTGTTTTCTACCTCCTCTCCAACTGCATTTACTGACATTTTTGGAAAGATTCAACCTACTGTAACTGACTCAATGAATTCGATGCTACTTAGGGACTTCAACAAGGAGGAGGTGGAGCGTGCCATAAATCAGATGAAAGCCATTACAGCCCCAGGCCCTGACGGTATGCCCCCGCTCTTTTATCAATCTTTTTGGAATACTGTGGGTGCTGATGTCTACTCTGCTGTATTAGACTGTTTGCAAAATTGTAGGATTCCAAGAGATATAAACCTTACGCATATTGCATTAATTCCAAAAGTAAAATCCCCGGAAAAATTTCTGAATTCCGTCCTATAAGCTTATGCAGTGTGATTTATAAGGTGGTGTCTAAGGTCCTTGCAAATAGACTTAAGAGTATCCTTCCATCAGTAGTATCAGAAAATCAAAGTGCCTTCCAGGCTGGTAGGGTAATCACAGATAACATATTGATGGCTTTTGAAACTTTACACTATATGAAGCATCACCAATCGGGCAAGTCGGGCTTTATGGCCTTAAAACTAGACATGAGCAAGGCATACGATCGGGTTGAATGGAAGTACCTGGAGCTAATTATGAAGGGCATGGGTTTTGCAGACAGATGGGTGGCCCTAATGATGGAATGTATCTCAATAGTTAGTTACTCGATCCTTATTAATGGTGAACCCTTTCCAATTGTCCATCCTACGAGAGGCATTATACAAGGAGACCCGCTCTCCCCCTACCTCTTCCTTTTCTGCACAGAAGGTCTACATAGCCTTCTCCAACACTCTGCGGACTCTGGACAAATCAGAGGGGTTTCCATATGCAAGAAGGGTCCTCGGCTAACTCACCTCTTCTTTGCTGACGACAGTTTGCTCTTCTGCAGATCCTCAGCTACTGAATGCCTCAAGATCCAGGACATTTTAGATAGCTATGAAAGAGCCTCAGGTCAGCAGTTAAACAAGTCAAAAACCTCCCTCTTTTTTAGCAAATCCACTTCACCAGAATACATTGAGCAAATCACAAGCTTACTAAGGGTTCAAGAGGTCAAGCAATATGAAAAATACCTCAGTCTCCCTACCCTAGTGGGCAGGAACAAAAAAGCAAGTCTCAGGTTCATAAAAGAGCGGGTGTGAGCCAAGCTACAAGGCTGGAAAGAACAGCTCCTCTCCCGGGCTAGACGAGAAGTATTACTAAAGGTGGTGGTGCAGGCTATCCCTACCTTTGCCATGAGCTGTTTCAAACTCCCCATCACTTTATGCAATGATATTGAACAGTTGATCCGTAAATTCTGGTGGGGTCACCGTGGTAACCAAAGGAAGATTCATTGGTCGAAGTGGAGCACACTTTGTCTTCCAAAGGACTTAGGTGGCATGGGTTTCAAGAAACTTCAGAAATTTAACGATGCAATGTTGGCAAAGCAAGTGTGGAGACTATTAGAAAATAAATCCTCTCTCTTCCACAGGTTTTTCAAAGCGAAGTTTTTCCCAAAGGGTACCATTTTCGATGCAAAGGAAGATAAAGGTTCTTTTGCCTGGAAGAGTATCCTTAAAGGCCATGAGATCATAAAATCAGGGACCCAATGGCGAGTGGGAAATGGCAAAAACATCCTAATCTACAATGACAATTGGCTTCCTGATCCACAATACCCAAGAATTCAATCTCCACCATCTTTCTATGGCTATGATGCTCAGGTATCAATTTTGATTGATAAGGCTCGAAGATGCTGGATTGAGGAGGCAGTTGATAATAATTTCTTGGCTCATGAAGCCAAGCTGATCAAAGCAATCCCTCTGAGCCTCAATGAAGCTGATAACAAACTTTGTTGGAGTAACAATGTGAATGGGTTGTATTCGGTGAAAGCAGGATATAATCTCCTGGTGAATGATGAGTTCAGCTCAAATGTTGATGCATCTTCTAGTTCCTTGGCAAAGAGCTCGTGGAAGGCGCTTTGGAAAATGAAGACTCCCAACAGAATAAAAACTCTGTTGTGGCGAGCCAACTCGGATGCCTTACCAACTCGGGTAAACTTGGTTAAGAGGAAAATCCTCACTGATCCCACTTGCCAAGCTTGCGGTGTTGCTCAAGAATCAACTTTGCATGCCCTCTGGTTGTGTCAAAAGCTGAATGAGGTTTGGTCTGCCCATTTTAGTTTGCTAAGGAGTGAAGCTAGAGAGTGCTCTTCTTTCTTGGAGGTATCTATGTTTGGAGAAGTCCTACCCCTCTGACCTGTTTGCAATGATAGTATATCAAATTTGGTTCAGGCGAAATAAACTAAGATTAGGTGAAGACGTTGCTGCTTTGAAGTTGATTAAGTGCCCGTTTGTTTGGGCGTTTTGAGCCCAAAAGCTGGCTTTTTAAAAAAGCCAGAGCAAGTTCAGCGTTTGGTGATTATAAAACGCAACTTTTATCAAAAAGTTGCGTTTTATATTTGTGAAGGAAATGAGCGTTTCAGTTATGGACATTTTCGGTCCATTTTGTAAAAGCTGGACTGGGCGTTTGAGATATATCCGTTGGGCGAGTTGAATTACCAAAATTGCCCTTCAATAAAGGGCAAAGCGTCTTCTTCAGATCACGCACAGCCTCAGCAAATCTCATCTCTCTGCTCTGCGCAAGCCAACTCACGCCTCTCATCTCATCTCATCTCTCTGCTTTCCCTTTGCCCTGAAGCTCACTCACGCAATAAAATTAATCAAACCACAACAATAAAAGCAAAAAAAATTCTTGCTCTCATAAAATTGATATAATTTAAACAACAAATCTAAAATCAAAACAACAACAACAGCAGATCAAGAACAGAAAAAAAAAAAATTAGAACAACAATAATAAATGATCAAGAAAAAAAAAATAGAAGCGATAGAAGAAAAGAGAGTTGGAGAAAGAAAGAGTGAAAAAAATAGAAAGAGTGAGGAGCTTCTGGAAAAAAAAAAATAGAAGCTGATAGAAGAAAAAAAAAATGAGGAGCCGGTAGAAAAAAAATAGAAGCCGATAGAAGAAAAAAAAAAGAGAGTAGAATGACCTCAGAGAGCTGGAGAAAGAAAGACTCAGAGAGCTAGAGCTAAGAGAAAGAAAGAATGAGGAGCTTCTGGAACCAGGGAAAGTAAAGAAAAAAAAAAGTAGAGGATGTACTAATATGGGTATACGTGTGTGGTTGACAAAATGCAAGATTAAAAAAAAAAAAAAAAAGAATGAAACGTACAGATGAAAGAAAAGGCAAAGAAGAAGAAATCACCGTTTAAAAATAATACAACAATATTTTTACAATATTTTCACAATAAATTTTAAGTAATTAGTTAATATTGGTGAGTAAAAATATAATTTCAGTAATGAGTTCAAATTAGAACTAGAAATAACTTTCCATATAAGATTTTGTTATGATTCTTGTAAAAGTATTGCAAAAAATATTGTGAATGTAACATTTTTTGTTGAAAAATATAATTGTTGAGAATGAATAGAAAAAAGAAAAAAATAAAGATTAAAAAAGAATAAATTTAATTAAAAAATAAAAATTAAAAAAGTGGGTAGGCAAAAGGTAAATGTCACTATTAATTGTCCAAACAGTACAAAAATTTGCCTATCTTGCTAGAGATGCTCTTATATATACATTGTCCTTTTTGGTAATTTACAACTCAAAATGCAACTTTTATAAGTTCTAGCCAAACACTCAGCTTTTTTAAAAAGCACTTTTTAACAGTTTTTACCAAACACTCAGCTTTTTGAAAATACACTTTTTCATTATGCACTTTTTGAAAACTCCACTTTTTCATTATACACTTTTACAAAAAGCCAAACCAAACTCACCCTAATTCCATGGCTAAAGATGCTCTTCTAGAATTTCAACACGCCAACACAGCGCCTCAAAAACCACTCCCTGCCCGTAGCATCTCCAAGTGGTTGCCTCCCCCTCCGGATTGGGTTAAAGCCAATTTTGATGGGGCTACTTTCCAAGAGAGTGGTGTGGCTGGTCTTGGAATCATCATCCGTAACGACTGCGGTCTAGTTATGGCTGCACTAACACAAGTTATTCCTCTACCCACTTCCGTGGAGATAGTGGAAGTGTTGGCAGCAAGAAGGGCCCTGATCTTTGCCAAAGAGTTGGGGTTTGATCATGTCATACTTGAGGGAGATTCTGAAATTGCAATTCGAGCCATGAACTCTGAGGACTACTCGGCTGCTCCCTTTGGGCATATAATTTCTGATATTAAGGCCCTTTCTTCCCATTTCAGGTCTGTGGTATTTCATCATACTCGAAGACTGGGGAACAAAGTAGCCCATAGGCTAGCTCAGGCAGCTTGTAATTTCTCTTCTTCTCTTTGTACTTGGATTAAGGATGTACCTGTATGCTCTTATGCAGACTATTCTGCAGAAATTATCAATGCAACTTAATCCCCTTCTCTTGATGGGAAGGTTTCTCAAAAAAAAAAAAAAAAAGAATGAATGGGATTCTTTACCAAAAAAAAAAAAAAAAAAAGAATGGGATTTGGTTACAAATATTGAAGGATGTGCTAGTTGTTATAGACAGAATAGTAACTGCATAGGATTCTCATCTAACTGTACCTTTATACGGATAGGAATCTCTGCAAACTCTGAATATGCATAAGCTAATAGTTCAAACTTGCAAATTACTACGTAGTGGGTGATCTCAGATTCTGATACAGCACTCAATGCCCCTTACATAAGTTACAAAACTTTTTCATATTTTTAGATACTTTTTTCTGCCATCAATGCATCGGTGAAAATTTCTCATCTAAGAGCATTCGCATCAGCTCATGTAAAATTTGTGTCTATTTTACACATAAAAACTTACTTTTTCTATTTTACACATTCACTTTTACAATACACCCACATCAGTTCATCTATTCTATCTCCTCTTCTATTTAAATAATCAATTTTTTCAATTATTTTATTATTTTCCACCTACCTTTTATACGCGCTCTGTCTCTCTCTCTCTCTCTCTCTTTCTCTCTTTCCATTTTTTCTGATTCTATTTCTCTCTATCTCTCATGGTCTCCCTCTCGGTCTCCCTCTCATATCTCTCTCGGTCTCCCTCTCGGTCTATCTCTCTATAGCCATCTCCGATCACAAGCTCTATCCGGCGATCCAGATCACAAGCTCTATCCGGTCTCCCTCTCGGTCTGCCTTACGCTTCACCAGCGATCCAGATCGTCTCTTCATCGGCGATCCACGAGCTCAAGCAAGACCCATGAGCTCCGGCGATCCATCCGGCGATCCAGATCACAAGCTCTATCCGGTCTCCCTCTCGGTCTCCCTCACGCTTCACCGGTGATCCAAGAGCTCAAGCAAGACCCACGAGCTCCGGCGATCCAGATCGATCCAGATCATAAGCTCTATTCGGTCTCCCTTTCGGTCTCCTTCACGCTTCACCGGCGATGCAGATCCTCTCTTCATCGGCGATCCACGAGCTCAAGCAAGACCCACGAGCTCCGGCGATCCAGATCCTCTCTTCATCGGCCGCTCCACGCTTCACCGGCCGACCCACGAGCTCCGGCAACCCAGATCGCTCCGATAAGCACCAATATCTCTGTCCGTTTGGGTTTGTTTGTGTGTAGGTGTGTTTGTGTGTGGGTTTGTTTGGGTTAATTTTTAGTTGATTCTGGCCGTTTGGGTTTGTATGTGTGTGGGTGTGTTTGTGTGTGGGTTTGTTTGGGTTCATTTTTAGTTGATTCTGGCGCGCTGGAAGTTGGGGAAGAGAGGTGGGAGATGAGCGTCAGTTGAGGAGGGAGAAAAAATTACTAAAAAATTAAATACACGAGCTACAGTGCCCGTGTAAATATACATGGGTATTGTAGCTCGTTGATAAATTTCCACAATTTTACATGATTTTAAAATGATTGATGTGAAGTATTTTTTGGTTCAAAATGTGTAAAAGTGATCAAAATATATATTTTACACATATATACCAGAGCTGATGCGAATGCTCTAACTGTACCTTTATACAGATAGGAATCTCTGCAAACTCTGAATACCTATAAGCTAATAGTTCAAACTTGCAAAAAACTACGTAGTGGGTGATCTCAGATTCTGATACAGCACTCAATGACCCTTACATGAGTTACAAAATTTTTTCACATTTTTAGATACTTTTTTCTGCCATCAACGCATTGTTCAAAATTTCTCATAGTCCTCATATTCTCTTAACCAAAGCCACTGTCTCTGAAGGCGACATTAATTTTCTTCAGTCCAACTATTACCTTCTTGGAATTGAAAGAGTGCACTGGTCCTCCCAACCGCATTGATTGGGTCGTTGGAAATGATTTTTTTTATTAGTTTGGACCGTTTCAGTTCTTACTTTACCTTCAATTATTTTACACTTCTCACACAATCCTTACACGCTCCTCACACGCACTCACAGACATCACACACTCTCTCCAAGCTCAGCTGTGACAGAGAGCTCTACCCTCTCCCTCACGCCAGTCCGAGCGCCGCCGATCCACACATCTCTACGCCGGTGAGTTTTCTCCACTGTTTGAGTTCTATTTGAGTCCGACGACCTCACCTCACCTCTGATTTGCCCTCTTTTTGAGTCCGACTACCTCACCTCACCTCCGATCCACACACCTCCGCCCAGCTGTCACTCTCCCTCACGCCGGCGAAGCCATACCGCCTCCAAAAGCCGACTCTTGTAGAGCCGATCCACATCCCCTCAAACCCATCTAGCCAAAATCCACTCTCAAACCCATAAACAACTTATAAATGTTTTTATTTTGATTTTTGGCTGTGTTAAAGTAAATATTTTGAAATTTTTTAATATAAAATTGTTTCGAAGCTGATAAAATAGTTGAAAAATAGTGAAAATTTTGTAAGATGATAGCATTTTCAGATGGTTAAAAAAAGGGGTCGGGTCAGATCCGACCCAGTTTTGTAGTTCCTCACCCGTATAGTCTTGTGTAGGATTTGATCCAACCTGGCAGAGTGGGCTTCTCTCAAGTGAGATTAGTCCCACCCAAACCAGCCCAGTCCATCAGGTCTTTAATGTTAGCCCAGATCCGAATCTACTCAGGGCCTAGCCCCTTACGCTTTGGATATAAACCCATCTCACATTTTAAATAAATAGGCCATCTACTTGTTTTTACTTTAATTGATAAAATGCCGTCACGTTTTCTTGCATTTTCATATTTTAACCCATATTTGCATGTTGGTCCATGCTTTGTCATATTTGCATTATGCCATGGATTTTTCTCATATTTACATATTGGTCCATAAACTTTGTCATATTTACAATTTGACCTATAACTTTATCATATTCTTTTTTTGACCCCAAAGTTTCCCAAAATTACATTTTGACCTCAAATCTTTCCCAAAATCATGTTTTGACCTCAAAATTTTTCCTAAATTACATTTTCATCCCAAAGCTTCCCTAAAATCATGTTTTGACCTCGAAACGTTTTCAAAATTTCATTTCAACCCCTAAAATTTTACAAATTGCATTTTGGCCCCTAAAGTCACCAAATTCCCCTTTTCAAATTCTCTGAATAAATGAAGTGTCTTGTTGCTTAGTAAGTTCACATGTTGATAGATCAAAATTGCATGATATCCTCTTTGGAAGTCACATGTTTATTAATGTCCCAATCTAGCATGCTTCCCCCTCCCCTTGGGTGCCAATGTCTTGGTCTATTGTGTTTGTGCAGGAGGAATGTGAAAAATGGTGGATAACAACAAGGTGCTATCTTTCTTACCCTCTCTCTCTCTCTCTTTTTTCTTTTTCTTTTTAAATGTAGCCTTCACATGCTATGTATATATATTTCACATGCTATGTATATATGTATAAATTTAATCCAAATTTTTATTTATTTATTTATTTATTCTTTTTATGCTAGTATGAATCGTGTTATAATATAACAAATTTATATTTTTCCATGTCTAAACTTTAGTAAGCCTTTGTAAATGAAATTTCAACTGCGACAAAAAAAGATCATAATAGAGAAATACAATATAATATTAATATGTTGTCCTATTGAGTTTTCTTGCAATATCTGGTCCAGTTAATGTGTGCATTAATTATCTATTTTAACAAAAAATTTATGAGAAATTGAAAAAACGGTCAAAAAAGTTAATCACTTTTTCGCTATTCCATAAAAAATTCCTAAAATTGTTTAATATGCTCTACGTGCATTACATTAGTAAAACCCTTATAATATTACTTCATATTCAAGTTAAAATTCTTTTTGGATTTCATTACTCACATATATTTATTTTAATTATTGTATTATTTATTAAGTTTGTTGCAAATACTGTATTACTTCATATGATGATATTTAATCCTTAAATGTTGCGCAAAATTATTATCTTATTGCTCACATAAGATTCGCGCAACATTTAATGATTAAATATTACCATACTTTAGTAATTTTACTTCATATGATGATAATGACAAGGATAATCATTAAATGTTGCGCAAAATTACTTTGAAAATTAAATTTTTTTTCAAATTCATTAAATGCTTTTTGTTTACTGGTATTGTTGGTGTTCATCAGATTAGGTGATGTTAGCTATTTTCTTGTGCGGTTTACAAGAGCATCCACAGTGGTGGAGTTAAAATTTTAGTTATTTAACACCACAAAAAGTTACTTTATCTATTTTACTTACACACATGCTGTAGCAGTGGATCTATTTTAGCTTTCAACACAATAAATAATATAAACATCATAATAAAATAATATATCCTCTACAACAAAATAATATATCACACTATCCAAAAAACATCCACAGCACCAACCACAATCACCTCTACCATCAACCACAGCCACCACCACCACCATCACCAGCAGGAATCCACAGCAGGGAAAAAAAAAAAAAAACCAACCCAAATCTCCAATCTTTTTACTCAATCCAAACCAAACAAAATCATCAATCACAGAGCTGGGCTTCGGTAAGGAGGACAGTGTCGCTGTGGGTCTGATTGGTGGAAGAGAAGTGGGTCTAAAGTGGATGGGTCTAATCGGCGGAAGAGAAGTGGGTCTGAGGCTAATGGGTTTGATCGACGGAAGAGATGTGGGTCTGATCGACAGCTTGGGACGGCTGGTGGGTCGGTGACGTCGAGCTTCGGTGGCAGCCACGTTGAGGATGAGTCAAGTCGGCGATGGTGAAAGAGTGAGCTTGAGGAGAGAGCTTTGAGAGAGAGCTTCAGATAGATGAGAGTGACTGAAGAGAGAGGCATGGTGTCAGAAGAGAAGAATTATTTTAATCCCCGACTGAATAATTTTTTTTTTTTTTTTTTAGCTCCAAGCTACAATGCACATCTATAGATAGATGTGCACTGTAGCAATGAAGTTAAAAAATATAGATATAACTCCATTGCTACAAGTGCTCTAAGTTATTTTGTTCTCCTATTGTATTTTCCTTAGACCTTTTGACATTATTTACATCTAGTCTCGAAGTTGAACATTTGGGAGGTTTCTAAGAAGTTATTTGTTTTAATGATATTGGATGTCAAATTCTATTGAATTTAGGCTAGATTTTGATATCTTCCTATCAAATGATAGAATTTTGTAGGGACCTTTTGGATAGAGTCAAGATTTTAAAAGATCTTAATATTAGATACTCTTACTTAACAATTAAGACTACTGACAACATGCTTTATTCAATTGGATAGATATTAACATCCTCTATTTTAGTAGAATTATCGCTAGAGTGATAACAATATCACTATCCAACTATAACTAAAGAAAATTGTCAAACATAGAGAAACTATTCTTTTGAAGAAAAAAAATCCCTACACAGAATTTCAGGTTTTATAACTTCTCCACCTCATTTTTTTACAATTCAAATGAGAGAACTAATTTTGTGCATTTTATTACCAAGTATAGGAAAGAATATCCAAAAGCACTATTTAGATACCACGTCTTTTCATCCCCGAGAGTACCACATTGGTGAGTGGTGAAATGATATTCTTTCATTGAATGTTTGCCAAAAATTTTTTTACTTTGAAAATAACTATATAGGTTTTTTTTTTTTTTTTTTTTTTTTTTTTTTTTTTTTTTTAAATACCTAAAACAATCACCATGTAATACGGTTTAATTTCAAATTTATATACAGCAGAAGGACAGGAAAGCTTAATGTATATAATACAAAGACAAAACCACCGAACTCTAAATCTTGGAAAGCTTAATGCCATAATGCCTTTTAATCCTCCAACTAGCCATGATCCATCCTTATGCAGTAATTGCTGCTAAGACCCAAGTTGTGGAAATTCAATCCTCCAATCATTTTGAATGGAGGAAATTAGAGTGTTATGTGATGGAGTGAGGAACTTAGAATTAATGAACACTAGGTTAACTGTATGGTATTATAATGAAACCAAAAGGGCTGACAAAAAAATACTCCAAAAACCACCGAACTCTATATCCTAGAAAGCTTAATGCCATAATGCCTTTCAATCCTCCTCCTAGCCATGAACTATCCTTATGTAGTAATTGTTGCTAAAACCGAAGTTATGGAAATTCAATCCTCCAATCCTTTTGACTGGATGAAATTAGAGTGTTGTGCGATGGAGTGAGGAGCTTAGAATTAATGAACACCAAGGTAGCTATATGGTATTTTAATGAAACCAAAAGGACTGACAAAAAAATACTCCATCAAAGTGTATTGCCTTGACTCCGTAGACATGAACTTGACGCCATCAGCTGCATGAATGATGGCATCAATAGCCATAGCTCAAACATCAGGATAGAGCTGATGCAACATAGGATCTGCTTCCAAATGTGTAGCCATTTTCTTTTTAATTAGGTGGCTATGGCAATTTCTTAGAAATAGGATGAGATTGTGGTGGCGTTGATGATACACCGAATCAAAATTGTTCTCAAAGTGCAGAACATCTTGACAAATACTCGTTGGAGGAATATGAGTCCACCAATTAACAATACCATATTCCTAATTGGAGAGACCAGCTAATCCAACTTCACCATATGAATACTCTTTCATATACTCGTCCACTAGTTGTATAAAATTAATCCTTTCAATTGAGTTGTAAAAGAGAGGGTGAAGAAGCTGTAGGACATGATAGTTTGTGAATTTGTAAAATATTTTCGAGAAAAAGAGTTTCAATGTGTTTGAAAACTTTAAGGGCTCGGGGAATGATGCTTCTATAGCAACTGTACGGTGTACGGCTACAAGCCCACTTGGCTCTAGCCTAGGCCCACATAAACCTGGATATTACCCCTCCCAAGCTCAACCTCAAGACCGGCCCATTATCCCTCAGCTTGGTATAAGGTGGTCAGTGGGTACCCCTGCATTGTTCGGCAATACGTCGACAGCACAGGAATGCCTTAGGGAATTATGCCGCCGAACAGTATTTAGAGGCTAGCACCAGTTCCAACAATTTCAACTCCATTTTCGATGGAGCATATTCCTTGTCATGAATAATTAATTTGGGCCCCTCCCACACGAGTGGGATCAAGGGTAATGATGAAAAGGGGTTGGATAATTGTAGGTGAGAGAAGAGAGAGAAAAAGAGAGCACAAATAAACAATAGTGCGCAGGAAAAGTTGTATGGTTGAGAGTTCATTCTTGAGACTCGCCCAGGTGCTACCCATAGTAGGAAACCCAATAACCACATTACAAGTAAATTATGAGCCCAAATAGGAAGCCCAATTAAAGGGGGTGAAGTTTGGGTACGCACAACAACAATTTTCCTAAAATGCTGAATATCAATTTTTATCCCATTAGATAAAGATCAGTAACTTTGATTGTTGGGTACGGGTAATGTACATTATAATTTTCTACTATCCTAACCCGATTTAATATATCCCCATAGAATTCCCCCTTCTGATAAAAGGATATCAAAACTTTTCCTAAATCCATAAACAATTTACCATCAATATCGTTAGTGCCAATTACACGACCCACAAAAATCTTCCAAACTTTTGGAAGTTCCGAATCCTAAAGTCCATCCAAAAAGCGTTCTAAAGTAAAATTAAGTTTGAGATCCGTGCCTACTATTTCAAACGGCAATTCTCCATATGGTTTTCGGTCTTTTTTTAAATCAATAATATCGGCTATTTCAAGGATAAGCTTTACTTTAGATTGGCCCGTTGTGAAATAGGAGATGTTAGGATTTGCAAAGGCTATTGGAGAAAGGAGAAAGAGTGAATACTGGTGGAAATAGCAGATGTTAGGAGTTGCAAAGGTTACAGGAGAAAGAGTAAATACTTCTAAAGAGAGAGAGAGAGAGAGAGAGAGAGAGAGATAAAGAAGGAAGAAAAAGAGTCGTTGGCTCTCTGACTTGATGACAATTTTTATCAATTTCTACCCCCCCCCCCTTGCAGATCCCTCAGCATGCTCATCACGATTTCTTCAATTACTACAATCTCCCACTATTAAAAATTGTCATCAACACCTTATTAAAAATAATAAGGTACTAATGACAATTTCTTTCATATGGTAGAAGATTGTAGTAATTGTCTTTATATAACCTATAAAGAAACCCACGAGTCGAATTCGAGCGTAAAAAAATCCAACCCGAACACGACCCGTTGCCATTCCTACTTGGGAGTGAATGTTAGTAGGTGAATAAAGAGAAAATGACAAGTTTTAAAGGTTCTAAAACTGATTTGTGTTTTTTTTGTTGGAAACTTTTAGAACATAATCCAGCTGTAACAAAGGCCAAAAAAAAAAAAACTCGAATATGGTATTGTTGTAAATAAGCAAGCATACAAGGGTATTCGTAAAGCATGCAACTTTACTAGAAACTTCCCTAGCATGCAAGGGTATTTTTGAATTTTTAAATATTAAAAAATTAAACTCCTAACCACGTGACTCCAACGGCTACATCAAGTCTGAGAACAAACGTCACTCTTTCTTCCTTCTTTATATATCTCTCTTTCTTTCTCCAGTAGTATTTACTTTCTCTTGTAACCTTTGCAAATCCTAACCTCTCCTATTTCTGGCGGTATTCACTCTTTCTACTTTTTCCTTTCTCCTTTCTCCAATAGCCTTTGCAAATCCTAACATCTCCTATTTCACAACAAGCCAATCTAAAGTAAAGCTCATCCTTGAAATAGCCGATATTATTGACTTCAAAAAAGACCCAAAACCATACGGAGAATTACCGCCTGAAATATTAGGCACGGATCTCAAACTTAATTTTACTTTAGAACGCTTTTTGGATGGACTTTAGGATTCGGGACTTACAAAAGTTTGGGAGATTTTTGCGGGTCGTGTAATTGGCACTAATGATATTGGTGGTAAATTGTTTATGGATTTAGGAAAAGTTTTGATATCCTTTTATCAGAAGGGGAATTTTATGGGGATATATTAAATCGGGTTAGGATAGTAGAAAATTATAATGTACATTACCCATACCCAACAATCAAAGTTACTGATCTTTATCTAATGGGATAAAGATTGATATTCAACATTTTAGGAAAATCGTTGCTGTGCGTATCCAAACGTCACCCCCTTTAATTGGGCTACCTATTTGGGCTAATAATTTACTTGTAATATGGGTATTGGGTTTCCTACTATGGGTAGCACCTAAACGAGTCTCAAGAATGAACTCTCAACCATACAACTCTTCCTGCGCACTATTGTTTATTTGTGCACTCTCTTTTTCTCTCTCTTCTCTCACATAAAATTATCCAACCCCTTTTCATCATTACCCTTGATCCCACTCGTGTGGGAGGGGCCCAAACTAATTATTCCTGACAAGGAATATGCTCTATCGGAAATGGAGCTGAAATCGTTGGAACTGATGCTAGCCTCTAAATACTGTTCGGCTGCATAATTCCCTAAGGCATTCCTGTGCGGTTGACGTATTGCCGAACAATGCAGGGGTACCCACTGACCACCTTATACCAAGCTGAGGGATAATGGGCCGGTCTCAAGGTTGAGCTTGGGAGGGGTAATATCCAGGTTTATGTGGGCCTAGGCTAGAGCCAAGTGGGCTTGTAGCCGTACACCGTACAGTTGCTATAGAAGCATCATTCCCTAAGCCCTTAAAGTTTTCAAACACATTGAAACTCTTTTTCTCGAAAATATTTTACAAATTCACAAACTATCATGTCCTACAGCTTCTTCACCCTCTCTTTTACAACTCAATTGAAAGGATTAATTTTATACAACTAGTGGACGAGTATATGAAAGAGTATTCATATGGTGAAGTTGGATTAGCTGGTCTCTCCAATTAGGAATATGGTATTGTTAATTGGTGGACTCATATTCCTCCAACGAGTATTTGTCAAGATGTTTTGCACTTTGAGAACAATTTTGATTCGTTGTATCATCAACGCCACCACAATCTCATCCTTTTTCTAAGAAATTGTCATGGCCACTTAATTAAAAAGAAAATGACTACACATTTCGAAGCAGATTATATATTGCATCAGCTCTTTCCTGATGTTTGTGTTGTGGCTATTGATGCCTTCATTCATGCAGCTGATAGTGTCAAGTTCATGTCTATTCAGTCAAGACAATACACTTTGATGGAGTATTTTTTTTTGTCAGCTCTTTTGGTTTCATTATAATACCGTATAGTTGCCCTAGTGTTCATTAATTCTAAGCTCCTCACTCTATCGCATAACTCTAATTTCCTTCATTCAAAAGGATTGGAGGAATGAATTTCCACAACTTGGGTCTTAGCGGCAATTACTGCATAAGGATGGATCATGGCTAGGAGGAGGATTGAAAGGCATTATGGCATTAAGCTTTCCAGGATTTAGAGTTCGGTGGTTTTTGGAGTATTTTTTTGTCAGCCCTTACAGTTTCATTATAATACCATACAGTTACTCTGGTGTTCATTAATTCTAAGCTCCTCACTGCATCGCATAACACTCTAATTTCCTCCATTCAAAAGGATTGGAGGATTGAATTTCCACAACTTGGGTCTTAGCGGCAATTATTGCATAAGGATGGATCTTGGTTGGGAGGAGGATTGAAAGGCATTATGGCATTAAGCTTCCAGGATGTAAAGTTCAGTGGCTTTTGTCTCTGCATTATATATATTAAGCTTTCCTGTCCTTTTGTTGTATATACATTTGAAATTAAACCATGTTACATAGTTATTGTTTTAGTTAAAAAAAAAAAACTATAAAGTTATTTTCAAAGTAAAAAAAATTTGGCAAACATTCATCGAAAGAATATCGTTTCACCACTCACCAATGTGGTACTCTCGGGGATGAAAAGACGTGGTATCTAACTAGTGCTTTTGGATATTCTTTCCTATACTTGGTAATAAGATGCACAAAATTAGTTCTCTCATTTGAATTGTAAAGAAATGAGGTGGAGAAGTTATAAAACATGAAATTCTATGGGTAGGGATTTTTTCTTCAAAAGAATAGTTTCTCTATGTCCGACAGTTTACTTCAGTTATAGTTGGATAATGATATCGTTATCAATCTAGCAATAATTCTCCTAAAATAGAGAATGTCAATATCTATCCGATTGAATAAAGCATGACGTCAGTAGTCTTAATTGTTAAGTAAGAGTAACTAATATGAAGATCTTTTAAAATCCCTAAGTGTAGATGTTCGGCCGTGGAAAGTATTTGTGGACGGTGCGTCCTGTGCAATGGGAGTGGAGCATTCTTTTAGATTGGGTTTTAAAGCGTCCAACAAGTAAATTATGAGCCCAAATAGGAAGCCCAGTTAAAGGGGGTGAAGTTTGGGGTATGCACAACAACAATTCTCCTAAAATGAATATCAATCTTTATCCCATTAGATAAGGCTATGGGATCAGTAACTTTGACTGTTGGGTACGGGTAATGTACATTATAATTTTCTACTATCCTAACCCGATTTAATATATCCCCACAGAATTCCCTCTTCTGATAAAAGGATATCAAAACTTTTCCTAAATACATAAACAATTTACCACCAATATCGTTAGTGCCAATTACACGGCCTGCAGAAATCTCCCAAAGTTTTGGAAGTCTCGAATCCCGAAGTCCATCCAAAAAGTGATGAGTTTGAGATCCGTGCCTAGTATTTTAAGCGGCAATTCTCCATATGGTTTTGGGTCTTTTTTGAAGTCAATAATATCGATTATTTCAGGGATGAGCTCTACTTTAGTTTGATCCATTGTGAAATAGGAGAGGGTAGGATTTGTAAAGGCTACTGGAGAAAGGAAAAAAGAGAAAGAGTGAATACTGTTGGAAATAGGAGAGGTTAGGAATTGCAAAGGCTACAAGAGAAAGAGTGAATACTGCTGGAGAAAGAGAGATAGATAGATATATATATATATATATATATATAAAGAAGGATGAAAGAGAGCCATTGGCTGTCTGACTTGATGTAGCTGTTGGCTCTGATGATGTAGCCATTGGCTCTCTAACTTGATGTAGCCGTTGGAGTCACGTGGTTGGGAGTTAGGGGATGATGAATTTTTTAATATTTAAAAATTCAAAAATACCCTTGTATGCTAGGGAAGTTTCTAGAAAAGTTGCATGCTTTACGAATACCCTTGTATGCTTGCTTATTTACAACAATACCATATTCGAGTTTTTTTTTTTTTTTTGGCCTTTATGACAGCTGGATTATGTTCTAAAAGTTTCTAACAAAATAAAACCAATCAGTTTTAGAACTTTTAATACTTTTGTCTTTTTCTCTTTATTTACCTGCTAACATTCACTACTAAGTAGGAATGGCAACGGATCGTGTTCGGGCCGAATTTCTTTACACTCAAATTCGACCCGCGGGTTTCTTTATAGGTTATATAAAAACAATTACTACAATCTTCTACTATATGAAAGAAATTGTCATTGGTACCTTATTATATTTTAATAAGGTGTTGATGACAATTTTTATCAAATAGTGGGAGATTGTAGTGATTGCTCTCATAACTTTAAGTTATTTTCAAAGTGAAGAACATCTTGGCAAATAAGCACCAATGCCATACTCTGGTTTAGAATGACATTACCCTCCAAATAGAAAACTTTTTGATATTCTTCTTGTAACAATAAAATGCACAAAATTAGTTCTCTGGAGAAGTTGTAGTATATAAAAGTTTGTGTAGGGAAATTTTTTTGAAAAGAATAGTTTTACTGTGTTTGACAACTCTATTTGGTTATAATCACTACAACAAAGTTGAGTTTTTTCAACATATTTATATCCACGGTCACTAAAAAATGTAGATAAAAGCTTAATTTTCTATGGATGAGTACAACTGTAGAGTAAAAATAAGGAAATTCATATACTTATTTTTGCAGTTATTATAACTGTTGAAAAACAAAATTAAAAAGTATTTGGTTTTAGTTTTTTTCTTTAGGCACCGTAGTAAAAGGGGGTCAAAAAAATATTAGAAACAGAATAGTTTTATCAACAGCTCTATCAACTGTGGATAAAATAAATTAAATTTTATATCAACGGTTGTAAAACGTTGGAAATCAATAACACTCTATTGTATTGTATAAAAGCTCATTTTAAACTCAGAGTTTAAAACATTAAGGTAGGCTCTCCCTTGCTCTTGCTCCCGCTCTCTTTCATAGCTCACATCTCTCTTGGCCTAAACACAGGTTCTCAACTCCTCACAGGTTCTTTCTCTCTCTCTCTCTCTCTCTCTCTTCCATCTTTGTGTTTTTCTGTTATTTTCTCGGCATCCAAACAGAGTTTTTGACTTTGGTTGATTTTTCTTTGCTTCAGAGTCACCGAGTTGGTACAATCGCATCCAAATCTTGTATACATTCACACTTTTACCTATCCAAGCCTCTGATTAGGTATCTTCTATACATTGATGAATCCAATTTCACATTCTCCTTGAAAACCTAACCTTCAATTTTGTATTTCTTTGTTTTTCCATATATAGCATAAACGTTTTGTTTTTTATTTTGGATTTTTTGTATATTAATCAAATCACAAATTTCAATCTCATAAAGCTTTAATAAATCTGTTTAATATTCTCATTTTGAATCATTCATTGTTTTATGATTTTTTTTTTTGTTGGCACAGAAAGAGGGAGGTGAATTTGAAGGTCTTGAAGGTTCTAGAGATGGAACAGAAGGTAAATAAAATAAATACACTCATTTTTATTTGCTGAATTATATAATTTTGTTATGAATTATTCAATTTCCATTACAATTTTAGATCTTTTTTGTGAATTTAGAAATTTCATATTAGTCTCAATGATTATTACAACGAGCATTGCGTTAGTGCAATTTGCTTCGTATTCTTTATGAAAATTACGATGCGAATTAAACTGCAAATCTAGAACTATTGTTTATTAATATAATTACTCTTACTGTATAATTTAGGTTTGTTTTTCAATTTGTCTATTTTGGTTTCAAATATCTGCTTTAATTGCAGGCTACTCATAGGAGGACTAGTGTTAGGCATTAGGCAACTCTTTTGAGTAAAAAAATAACCTGGTCTGTGCAAGTCTAGACATAGAGTATGTGTGCCAAGTGCTTGTGGAAATTACCCAAAGAGATTTTTTACATTAGAATGTTGATTGAGGATCGGCTTGAGAGAACCTTAATATATTTAACCAAAAATCATGACATCTGCATCCCTTTTGGTCAGAATTTCAATCTAAAGTTACTAATTGCTCTCTGTTTCTGTGAACTACTTCTGTGCACGTGCATTCAAAACCTTCTTCTATTGAATTCCTATTCAATTTTAGCTGCTGACTTTTACATGCATTTTTTTACTAAGGCATCCTCTCAGAGCTTAGAAAGGCCCTATAGAGAGACACCTGAGATGAAAACTCTTTTTTTGTTGCCACATTTTCTGAAAATCTTCTTCTTTACTCTTGTTTGATTAACATTTTGATTTACGTGTGTACTCAGGTCCACATTGCATAGAGTTTTGGTGAATGGTCAAGAGAGATATTCTGTAAGACCCCATAGCCACAGCCACAGGTACTTTTCTTGATTAGGCTCACTCCAACTTTTCTTTATGGTTGTAATTGTTTCCTTGTCTAGTAGTAGTAGTAAGCACCCACTTCTGAAATGTTTGTGCTTCATTTCTTCATGCATTGCCCCATTGTTCTGTTGATTTTTATTATTTGTTTTACAAACCATATATGTATCACTGTTTTTTGTTTTGGAAATAGTATCTCTTCTTATCCAATCATTGTCGAAATGAATATAGACATTCCATTGTTCAATTTGGAAATGCTGCATGCATTGCAAATGCAATGCATGATTGGCTAATTAATGTCGGTTTTATGGAACCTCACTTGTTAGTTTTTATTCTACCAATCTTTTAATTAATGTCGGCTTATGCTTCTAATTTTGGTAAAGAAGTTGGGTATGAGAATGAAATAGTATCTCTCTCTCTCTCTCATGTATACATTGCAAAAACTAAAAAAGCCTTAGAGGAGGCCCATGGGATCATGGCTCCAACGAAAGACTAAAAAAAAAAAGATCAAGAAGCCCATTTTTCGGCCCCTAAAATCTCAATAGTCAATATGGGCCCAATCCCTCCCAAGTAAGGTAACAGAGGCCCACATAAATCTAGTTGGGGTTCGTCAAACAAAACTAAGTTGTCTATCAAACTGAATTAGGAAGGATCATAGGGTAGGAGTAGGAGTAATAATTATTCTCATTAATTGATACTAATAGAGGTGGTGTGGTGTGGTGAGGTGTCTTTTCCTCTTCTTCATTGTAGCAGTACTAAACCAATCCTTCCTTCTCAGCATTGTCAATTATTGTGACTACTTCTTTATTGTGTATGTCAGTGACAGTGACTGAGAATCAGAGAGAGAGAGAGAGAGAGAGGACCCCTTTATCAAATAAATAAATTCTCTTTTCCCAGAAAGAGCAGAGGAAGCGTTACCTATTTTCTTTCTTCCTTTCCTTTTCTTTTTTACTTGTAACATTTAAAAAAAAAAAAAAAAAAAAAGGCATGCATGAGCCATATCTAATGTGCTACTAGTTTTTTTTTACTTTCCTTTTCTTTTTTACTTGTAACATTTAAAAAAAAAAAAAAAAAAAAAGGCATGCATGAGCCATATCTAATGTGCTACTAGTTTTTTTTTATCGTGTAAGAGAGTACTTTGCATGAGCCATATCTATTGTGGGACATTTATCTCTGTTTCTTTGTTCTCAAAGTTCTGTTCTTGATCATCATCAAGGTTAATTATATTCCTTCTGAAAATAACATATGTATTTCTAATTAATAGTGTTGTAGCTGATATCTCTAGCCATATTGGATCCATTTTGTGTGTTTGGATTCTGCACCCAACACCTCTCTTTCGCTTTCTTGCATCCTCTCAGGTAACAATTTTCTATCTTCACATACATATGTTTCTGTATAATCTTAGGGTTTGCCAATCACCCTCTAATGCTCTATGACTGAAAATTTTGAATGTTTTGTTCTCTAGGGCGCATTGGGTGTTTTTTTTTTTTTTCCTTTATTTATGCTTTCTGGGTTAGGTATGGGGATGATGTATTTCAATTTATTGTGCTTGAATTGTGAGGGTAAAGTTTCAAAATTTTTGTTATTTGGGGCTATTGGTAAGGTTTCTGTGCAATTTTTGCTTCTAGGTTTTTCTTTTGCTGCCCTTTTGGATGCACCTTTGCTGTTTCTGAGGTCCCTTCTCTGTTTGGAGCTGAGAGAATGTGATTTTATATATTGTAGAATACATAATAATGTAGGAGAAGATTAGGATATATAGTGCTTTATATTAAATATATTACTTTATTCATGTGTTCACACTACTTGTAGTGATTGCCTACTTTTGTGGATCTATTTCACTTATTCTCTCTCTCTCTCTCGCTCTCTGTTTCACCTTCACTTTCAATGTGCTGTTGTCTGTTGTATGGCATAAATATCAATCATCGATATAATAATAACTCTTGCTTGCTTGCTTTTAATATTTTAATTAAGAATTCTTGTTTTTCATGTATTGCAGGCCACATATTATGAGAAAGAGTTTTTTTTTCCTACTCTTTATAACCTTGTTTAAGACAATTTGAAGGAATTCTACCTATGGCTAGAAGTGTTGGAAACAATGATGCTTTTGCAAGAGAAGAATCAGTTAGACGTGCTAGAAATTACGGAGCTATTGCAAGAAAAGAGTCAGCTGGAAGTGCTAGAGATAATGGACCTATAGCAAGAGAAGAGTCTGGAACAAGTGAAAGTGGTGGCTCACGAGTTGGTAACTAAAACACTACATTTTTTGACATGTCTATCAAATTATCATTCTAATATTTGCAACCATCTATAGTTGACTTGTGTCTATCAATTTTTTTGACTACATAGGAAATAAGAAAGGGCGAGGGGCTACACGGAATCTAAAACTTGCAAAACTTTTTACAAAGGAAAGTTTCCCAATCATATGGAAAAAGGGAAGACCACTAGGGAAATATTCTAAAGTATTCAAATCGGAGTGTACCTTGTTAGACGGATTAGTATAGTACCTTTACGAGTCAAAGATTGGAGAGAGGTGTCTTATCAAAACAAAAGAAAGATATTTGATTATATATTGGTGCGTTATATAAAAGTGTTTTGAAATAAAAGTTTTCTTTATAATGCACAAATGTAATCCTTATTAGTTTTCATTTTTTAGGAACGCTTCATTGTTGAGGGTCAAGAGACTCTTGTTTGGCAGCAAATGAATAGGTCATACAAAAATTACCGAAGCTCCTTGAAGAAAAAATGGTTTAAGCCATATGAGGAGGATCCTGAGGAGGCACTAGAAATTTTGCCACCTAACATGGCAGATGATGATTGGAACTATCTTGTGAATTTATGGAGCAATAAGGACTGGAAGGTACTACTGCATATGGAAATTATTATCTTGTGAAATTTTATAGAGAATTAAAAATATTATTTAATCCAATGTATGTTTTTGAATGTAGACAATGTGTGATAAAAACAAATATAGTCGTTCCAAAAACTTTATCATTCACATTACTGGATCAAAAAGCTTCCAACAACAAAGTGAAGAAGAGGTTTGTATATATCATTTTCTCAATCTTTGAAACTTAATTTTTTCAAGATAAAATATTGTTGCATAGTTATTTATGGTGCTTGACATTTTATGGAAGGTCTATACTTTGTGTTGTTTAAATGATCGACATTTTATGGAATGTCTATGCTTTGTGTTGTTTAATGATAGAGGGAGAAAACTGGAGAAGATCCTAGCCAACTTCAATTATTTGAGATCACACATACGAGATCTAATGGGCAAGCTGCAAATGAAACTACACAGGAAGTATTGGTATGGAAATTCCTAAAAATGCTTGTATAACTTGTTATTAAGATTTATTTTTATATGCTACTAGAAAATTTATTTTTTTATGTGCTTTTAGCAAATGTAGTATAAAATTATAAATGCTCTTTTAATGTAGATGAAATTTAAGAGACTTACTGCTGAAGTGGCTGAAGGGTCTTTGCAAATGTCCGGCAATGAAATGTTTGTAGAGGTATTTGGACCTGAACGTCATGGTCGTGTTCGTGGTTATGGTGATGGTATTAGTCCTACAGAGTTGTGGGGTTCCTCTTCATCTACTATTCGTGACCTCCAAATGCAATTGAAAGAATATGAGGAAAGACGTAAGGAGAATGATGCAAACCTTTTGAGGCAATTGAAAGAATCTAAGGAAAGAAGCAAGGAGAATGATGCTAACCTTCTAAGGAAATTGAAAGAATCTGAGGAACACCGCAAGGAGAGTGATGCTAATGTACAACTCTTGAAGGCACAAGTTAATCGGGTTGAGAGTTTGCTAGCACGAGTACTCAAAAACATGGCCCATTTGAGCTAGCTCAATCTAGTTGTTCTTCTTAACTTTACCAATCAAGTTAGTTTGTTAACTTTACTTGTTCTTTTAAGTAAAGGGTTTGTTACCCTTTTTTTTTTTTTGTGTAATCTTTGGATGGTTGGGTTTGTTTGACACTTTTCTGTTTACATTTCAAGCTGCCATTTTTTTGTTAAGAAAGGGCAAAGAGAAATGGTTTTGGGGATATGTGATGGTTTAATAAATTTTCCAGCTACTAGCTATGTTTTGAATCTCCCCTGCAACACCTTTTCCTTCTTTATTTATGAGATGAGGGGAGGGCAAGCTTTTCTTTTTCTTTTTTTCTGGGGAGGATGGGGATGATCATTAGGGAACTCACTGCTGTATTTGTATTACTGCTATATGGTAATTTATATATTTTTTTATGCTCAATCTTATGCCTGTACAATGTTGATATTTGAGATGAAACTCTTCTACAAGTTATGGAAATAATTCACAGTTAATTATTGAATCTTTTGTTAATTTTCCATTGCAGGTTGTTGCTGGAAGTGTATAGAAGAGAAACATCAGTCTGTTTTGTAGAGAAAGTATGAACTTTCATTCTATTTTGGCCGGATGCATCTTGTAGATACAACCTAAGCTATCATTAGTCTGTCAAATGCTATGTTTTGCAAGTTTTGATTCACCCTTTACTTCAAGTGCAGAACAGATCTCATGATGATGATTTCCAAAATTCTTGGTTTGTGCAAAGTAAACATGGGACTTCCTCTTTACTTTTCTAAATATTCTTTGGTTCACTATGATGTCATATGAATGAAATTACTGCTATATGTAATGATTAGAATGTATAGGAGCTAATGCTAATACTTCTGCTTTATGGTGGATAAATAAGTTGGGTTAAGTACTTTGGTGTTACACAGCCATCGTCTTCCATTTTTCACTGATTTATGTTGATTTCTTAAACATAAATCAGATTCGTGAGTTGGTGGAATTGCCTTTAAGGCATCCACGGCTTTTTCAAAATATTGGAGTGAAGCCTCCCGAGGGAATTTTGCTATGTGGGCCTCCTGGTATTGGAAAGACACTCATAGCAAATGGTATTGCTTTAGTTTTTTTCTTTTTTCTTTTTTAAATACTTATTTCAACGGTTTCAAACTATTGAAATTTATCTCAAGACAACATATATTTCTACAGTTTTCAATAATATTTCGATGTTTAATAATTGTTGATAAAGGTGAATTACTTTTTTCGACGGTCACATAGGCTGTAGAAAAAAAGTTTCGACATAAATTTTAGTGGCAGTTCTCAACGGTCATTTAAGCCGTCGAAAATAATTTTTTTGACGGTTTTAAATACTTTTTTCGATGTTTTCAACAGTCGAAAATAGCAAACTTTCTTGTAGTGGATGATACCATTAATAACTCTAGCAATAATTCTCCTAATGCGAAGAATATCAATTTATGTTCCCTTGGATCAATGCATAGTATTTGTAGCTTTAATTGTTGGGTAGGGGTGACTAAGGTCTTCTAAAATCCGGATCTCGTTCAAAAGTTCCACACAAAATTCTACTATCTGATAGAAAAATATCAACATTTTGCCTAAATTCACAAAAATTTGACCACCGTATTAATAAAACCAATGACTTCACCCTTATAAACGTCCAAAATGTTTAACTTGATAAAAAAAATGTCAAAAAGTTTTGAGTAAATGAAATAAAAGAACAAAATAACTTATAAACTACACTAAGAAATAGCCAACATTACTTGCAAATTGTAAGTGCATTAGAAACACCATTTTATCCAATGAACACTAAAAATACTAGTGCGCCAAAGGTATTCCGTGAATTTCAATTTTCAGAGTCATTTTGTCTAACAGTCAATGATAATACTTGCCATTATAACTAAAACTCACACTCACAGGTAAATGAAGTTTATTTTATCAAATTTGTTTAATAATAAGAAAAACAAGAAGAGTCATAAAACCTATGATGAGATCAGATTGATTAAACACAAATATCATCATATAATTATAAAAATTTTGTATCTATCATCTTCTTCACAGAAACAGCCCCAAAACCCAGCAAATACTTTCCCCAAAACACAGAAAAATACCCAAAACCAACAACAAACACCTATTGAAATACTTCCAAAACCTCTGTGAAAACCCACTGAAATCACTCATAGAGCTCACCTCTACGAGAAAAAGCCCACAAAAAACTCAAAAACAGTCCCCTAAACCCGGAAATAGTCCCCTAAAATAATGGTTAATAAATATCATGCATTAATATTCAACACAAAAAGGGTGAGACAATTATTGGTGTCTTCATAAGGTTGAGATTTTTTTTTCCTTCGAAAAATTGCAAGTTAAAAAAAAAAAAATAGAATTACATTATAATGGACAGACAATTGATTGTTGTTGGTAAGGCATGTGTATCACCATCTATGCATGCATGCCACAAGTGTATCTCAAAGTTAATAAAACATTAAAAATGAAAAAAAAAAAAAATTCTATCATTCAAAAAATAGAAAAACTACTAATCCAAGTTGTTGGTGATAGGAATGGCAAAAAGTACTTGACCTGCACAGCCACACTCACTGCCTCACCTCCGCACTGCTTCTCCCCTCAACTTCTCAAGCTCTCACTCTCACCGGCCCACATAGCCACACCCACGACCTCACCTTCGCCCCCCTCAATCTCTCACTTTCCTTGCTCTTTGCTTCTTCACCTCGCCGTCAACGTTAACTCCCCCTCTATCACTAGCTCATCGTAGTTCACTCTCAATGATTTGGATTCATTTTCCACCATTTTTTTTAGTTTTGTTGTCATTCCTGTTTTTGTTATTGGTGTTCATTTCCTACTGGTTGCATTTTTTTTTGGGTGATAGTAATGTCGTAGCCTTCCTTGTTGTTCATTATTATGTTGCTATTTGTTGTCGAGAAAAAAAAAACTTGGTTGAAAGAATCGAAGAATTGCAGCTACAACTATGGATCTAATTTTATGTTGTATTTTTTCTTAGTTTATGTTTGATTTGGGTCTCAGTTTTTTTTTTTTTTTTTTTTAACAAATTGGGTCACGATTAGTGCATTTAGATTGAGCCCTGAAGGGGCATGGCGGGGCGGGGTCTGTAGGGGCGTGTATGGGGGCAGAAAAAAAACCCATTTAGTTAACAGGACATGTTTGGATTTGTTGATAAAAAAATCCGTCTCAAACTCAATCCGTTGTCATTCCTAATTGGTGATTAATTGGTGTGTAGATAGAGAGATTAGCAGCATAAGAGTTGTCTCTGTGGCTATGAGGTGAAGTTATTTGAGAGGGGCATAGAGCTCTCAAATGAGAGGAAGAAAGTGGGTAAAAGCTATTGGGTTTTTATGATTTGTTTTGCTAGCTTTTGTAATTGATTTGTTGTTATTGTTTTTGTTTAAACCGAATTTATGATTTGTCCAAAGATTTTTATATGTGATTTAAAAAAAAATTATTAATATCCATTTTTGAGAATTTACGGGTCAGCTTGTCAATTATTTAGGAGAGGGGGTCATGTATACAAATTTTAGAGCCAAAAGTAGAAATTGTGTAAATATAAACTATGGAATTTTTTCAAAGGCTAGGGGTGGGGGGCATGGCCCCCTCAGCCCTGGCAGTTCATCTCTGCACAGGGCAACATTATTCCTTTTCATAAAAGGCTGAGATCACATATTTCTAGGTCGCACAACAGCCATTAAGAATAAGAACTGAATAAAGGCTGAGAGCACCAAATCCTAGCTCAAAACATCAGGTGTTAAAAAAATGAAGGCTGACAGCTACCCATTGCCTTAAAGAAAAAGCGAGTATTCTGATCCCCAAGACTGAGCCACTGGACCCTGGATTTTTTCTTGTAAAAGCTCTCCTCACTTCTCCTAAGCAAAGCATACTCATGAACAGCCATCACTTCAGCCCTAATTCCTTCCCCATTCATTGGATTAAGTTGTACAAATTCCTGGGCAGCCTCCATACTCTCCTTAGCCCTTTTGACTCTATCGGGCAGATTAGAGAATTCCTCCTTGTTTAGCTTCTTAAGTACCACCTTCTGCTTCTTCAGCTTGGAGCATAGCTGGAACATCAGAGTGCCTCTCACTGGTTGCTTCCACACCTCCTCCACTGTCGGTAAAAACTTAGGATGATCCGCCGTTAAAGAACGAAGAAGGTTTCCTAACCTTGCGAAGGTCCGACAGCTTGACAATCATAGGTTGGAACTAGCATGAACCTAGTGGTCACTATCCTCTAAGCCGAGTTGTCACTCCCCTTGACCGAGAAGAGATGACCTCTTTGATCCTTTAGGTTAAGGACAAAAAGCTGTAATGGAGTGGCAAAACTTTCGGTGGGGGAAAGGTATTATTATCCATTATCAAATAGGGAAAGAAAAAAAAAAAAGTGACAGCACCGAATTTTGGCTCATAAACAGCAGCCATTATCAAGCTGAGTGCACAAAGTTTCAGGTCATAAAATAGCACTTGTCACAATAAACAACTAAAGCTGGACGAGCTTGATCCAAGCTGTTAAAAAATCATATATTACAGAGATCAGCTAATGCTAAAGCTTTTTCATGCAAACAAGCAAGCTACAATACAAAAGATTGTCCACAATTCAAGATATTTCATAGCTAGAATGACTAGGCCTGCGAGAACACCAGCCACTATTAACAAAACAACAAAGGCCAAACTTTGGAATTCTTATGCAGCAGCAGCAACAGTTAGATTCAGAGCAGATGTCAGACTTAGAACAAAAAGGCAACTAGTTCACTGTGTATAAACTGTTTAGCTCTATTGTCTGTAGCCTTTAGTGTTGCACGTGAGAGAGCTCGTGAGTTTTTTAATTTAGTGTTAAGTGAGTTAGTTAATCAGTTGAGATTTTGTTAATCTGTTAAGATAGTAACTGATGCTCTGTTTTTGTATATAAAGAGCACGGCTGTGTAATAAGATTTTTCATTTCAACAAAATCTTATATATGTGGCAACATTCATATCAAATTATTCTTGTAGCTATGATTCGTTCAGCGGCTTCCTTTATTGACTCTCATTACTTGTTACAAGAATCATTGCGCATGATTGCTGTCCAATTTTCTATCATGGAAAAATGTTTAACAGCATATTTTCCTATGGCAAAGTTTCTTGCAGAATTAAAAAAAGAGCATCGAAGTCAACCTGAAATGGAGTAACGATACTGCTGCTAAGCTTATCCAACAGCATAAGTGTGAAAAGACATGAAATAACTCTTTCGTATCTTTTGCACTCTTTTTAGTAGAACTATAATTTTATTATTTATTCAAAAAAATTATTTTTTGTGTACTATAAAAGAATTCCAAACTAGGATACTCAGAAAAATATTTAATGTGTGAAACTACAATAATGCAGAACATATTTTGAAGAGAGAAGGAAAATTATTGACTACTTTAGGAGTACCATAAATGCATACTCATCCCTCTCACATAAATTGTAGGTCTCACAATAAATTTAATTAATGAGACTCACAGATATGTGAATGGAGAAAATACATATTTATAGTACTTCGGGAGTATCCAAAAATTACCCTCTCCCAATAAAATGTTTCTAAAATTAGAAATGTTATCAGATGTCCTAAGAGCATTTGTAAGTGAACTATTTTAGACAATTTTTTGGGGGAAAAGAAAAGAAGCAAATAATATTTTGACAGATTTTTCTATTTTCCATAAATAGTGATGTTAAAATTTTTCTAAAATAATTTATTAACAATTACTTTAAAGGAACTTGTTAATGGTACCCAATAATAAAATAAGGTTGCAAACAAAATAATTAGAGTTTCACATTAACGTTTTCAAGGGTTAATGTTTTTGAGGGATTTCTATTCTGCTCTTAATTTCTTATTCTCTTCAAAGTAATTATTGGGTACTCTCGAAGTACTATAAATACGTACTATCTTCTCTCACATAACTATGGGTCTCACTAATTAAAATAATAAATGCTATTAACAGGTTTTTATAGTTCCTATAAAAGTTGTGTCAAAATTTTCCTATTTGATTTATTAACAATTACTCTAAGAGCATCCATTAACATGATCCATTTTAAAATTATTGTGAGTAGAATGCTGACATGACATAATTTAAACCTTTAAATCATAAAAGAATTATTAAGATTTAAAGAAATATATTTGTTAGACTAACTAGGAACTATAGAAAATATGGATCTTTCATTTACATTCTCTCTCATTCCAAATTTCCAAACAAACTTTAAAGTCTTTGAAACTCACTGCATGTCTTTGGATTTGATTTATACCCATTTGCACCTTCTAGGAACGAACAGGGATAAGACAAGGTCTGATGGGAACAGAATAAAGTGATGAGGAAGAAGAGATGTTCTCAAGTTTCAACAATCTGAAATAGAGAGATTTTCTGATATTTGGTTATCAAAAATTTTGAATTTGAACTAAAACTTTGAATTGGAATGAAAACCACCCTCTTAGAAATTTGATTCATTTTCAAAATGAAACAAAGCAAACACAACGACATTAATAGCATTTGCATCAATCAATACAAAATAGAAATATCTCAATTTTACATATCCAACCCCTAAAATTACTCACATAAATCAAGCTAAAAATGTATAAATTTACACTGACATTATTCACTTTACATAAAGTTTTTTATTCTTTAAAGAAATATATTTGTTAGACTACCTAGAAACTTTAGAAGATCTGAATCTTTCATTTACATTCTCTCTCTTTCCAAATTTCCAAACAAACTTTAACATATTTGAAACTCATTGCATGTCTTTGGATTTGATTTGTACCCATTTGCACCTTCTAGGAATGAACAGAGATATGACAAGGTCCGATGGGAACTAAATAAAGTGATGAGGAAGAAGAGATGTTCTCAAGTCTCAACAATCTGAAATAGAGAGATTTTCGAATATTTGGTGATCAAAAATTTTGACTTTGGGATAAAACTTTGAATTGGATTGAAAACCACCCTCCTAGAAATTTGATTCATTTTCAAAACAAAACAAAGCAAACACAACGGCATTAATAGCATTTGCGTCAATCAATACAAAATAGAAATATGTTTCAATTTTACATATTCAACTCCTAAAGTTACTCACATTAATCAAGTTAAAAATGTGTAAATTTACACTGATATTATTCATTTTACATAGAGTTTTTTATTCTTTATTTACGTATTCCGAGGCTGAAGAAAGTGAGTGAATAAAAGTTATTATGTATAAAGAAAGAGAAATAACTAAAAAGATATCGATATTTTAATATAGAGTCATGTTAACGAGTGCCTTTAGGATATTAGTTAATAATCTATTTTAAGAAATTTTTTACACTTTTTTTATGAGAAATGAAAAAAGTTGTCAAAACATTAACTGTTTTTTTTTTCCTAATAAAAACTTTTTTTTAAATAGATTATTAATCAATAACCTAAGGGCATTCATTAGGATTTCTCTTTAATATAATATAGTGTAAAATAAATAAACTGATTTATGATGTTTTAAAAACTTAGTCAGTAAAACAGAAAAATAAGTTTTTATAATAAGATAGACGAATTTTTTTGCACGAATTAACGTGAATGCTCTAAATTGCGTCTATCATCATGCCTTGCCTTTCATGTTGACACGGACTCTAATGGAATGCGATATGAGATAGAAAGTATTTCAAAAGACAGATCATATTTGGGAGAGGATCAACCAATCTGTTTCGTTAGATCATTTTTGTTAATGAGATGACTGATTTGTTTGGATCGAGGGAAGGGAGAGAGTGGAGGGAAGTAAATTGAGTTAGCTGAAAAATTCTGTGGTGCCGCGCTACAGTTAACTGATGACCAAATAATGCATGTCAAGAGCACTCAGGACTTCGTGCCCACGATGTTGAGCACTTGATTGTTGTTGATCTTCTTTGATTGAATAAACTTGACAAGTTTCCATTAATTAAGAAAAAGAAAACGTCAAAGGTCTTTACTATGTTCTGATTGGTGGGAGCAAAATTCACTGCAACACGCCCTGTCGCTGAAGGCACTTGGCGTTTTTGACCAACCATGCACGTTATAAGCAGACCGCCATAAACAGTAGTATCTTAGATTTTAAATTTATTGCCCCAAAAAAAAAAAAAAAAAAAAAAAACTTCAGGACCAGAATTACCTATAGTTTTACACTGTTACCCGATAAATAAAATATAAATTAAATAAACTCATAAAAAGGACTAAGAACAAACATTATCACAAAAAATAAATAATAATAACAATAAATAAATAAACAAACAATAATTCTATATAAGAATACACTTAATTTAAAATTTGTTGAAGTGATTATATAATTCTAATGAATAATTACTTTTAGCATATTACATGAATCTTCACTAAGAATCAATCACTGCTTTGGGGGTGTGAAACTAAATGTGCGCTTATTAAAGAATAATTGTTATATTTTAGTAAGACAATAAATTCAAAACCTACTCAGTCTCCTTTCCCACCTATTTTCTAAAATCAATTACCACCCATTGCCTTCATGGGAGAATTTTCACTGGTCAGTAGTCCAGTTATTGCAGTATATATGTGAAGTAGTCCACTCCTTCTAACTTTTCATAACTGTCCAACAAAGTACAAAGAAACACTAGTTACACAACAATGGCAAAACTCAGCGTACTACTTGTACTTCTTATCCTCTTCACCTCCTCTCTTTGTTGTCCTGAAGATAAAAAACAAGCCCTTCTCCAATTTAAATCCTCTATCATCAATGCTACTGCTTCTTTTTCTTCGTCAAAAAGCTTGCTAGTAGTTACGTTTGAAACATGGAATTTCAGCTCGGATTGTTGCAACTAGGACATGGTCAGTTGTAGTTCTCGCTTTGGGGCAAGGACTGTGATTGCTCTAGATCTTCAATCCCTTGTCGACGTGCAATTTCGGGACTCTAAAGTGTTGAGTTCTACCATCTTGACACCGCTCTTTCACATCAGAAGTTTGACACACCTTGACTTGTCCATGAATTGGATACAAGGAGAATTGCCAAGTGACGGTTTTGCTAATTTAAGCAAATTAGTTTATCTTGATATGCATTCCAATGGCTTTAATGGCTCCATTCCCTCTCAACTTTTTCACTTGAGGTATCTTCAACATCTTGATATAAGTTCCAATTCAATCCATGGTATTCTAAGTGGGGAAGTCGGCTCTCTTTCGAGCTTGAGGGTATTGGGGCTGTACGGTAATTCTCTTGTTGGAAAAATTCCTAAGGAGGTAGGGAATATGACGAAATTGCAAGAATTGTCTCTTGGCTACAACAATTTCTTTGGTGAAATTCCATCTTCAATTTCGTATTTGAAGGAATTGAAAAGGTTATCCTTGATTAACAATTCTCTGTCAATGCAGATTCCTTTACATATTGGCAATCTATCCAACTTAAAGGATTTACCTTGAGCCACAACCAGCTGACAGGAATAATCCCATCATCCATACAGAAATTGACACAGTTGGAATCACTTAACTTGGAAAGCAACTTGCTCACGGGAGAAATTCCATCTGTGCTGTTCAATATCAAGGGCCTAAAGGATATTACTCTCAACTGGAATGATCTAACTTGGAATAAGAATGCAAAGATAGTACCGAAGTGTATGCTGGTTGGATTGTCAATGAACTCTTGTGGTATTTCAGGAGAAATCCCAAACTGGAATTCTACGCAAAAGACTCTTGAATTTCTAGAATTGGGTGAGAACCAGCTAGAAGGAATCTTCCCGCAATGGCTTGCTGAAATGAAACTTACAATTATAATTCTGTCAGGTAACAATCTCACGGGTTTTCTCCCACCTCTTCTCTTCAACTCCCCTAGTTTATCAATGCTTCTCCTGAACCAAAACAACTTTTATGGAGAACTTCCTGACAACATTGGTAATGCCAGTCAACTCGGTTTCTTATGTTGGGTAGGAACAATTTTTCAGGGAAGGTTCCTGAATCCATCTCCAACAATTATAAGCTCATGTTATTGGACTTATCAAACAACAAATTGTCTGGCCAAACATTGCCAGATTTTAGGTCCAATGAACTACTTGAAATCATTGATTTATCTTCAAATGAATTTTCAGGTGAAATTCCAACAAACTTGTCCCCAGCTACAAGAATTCTTGTATTGGGCAAAAACAAGTTTTTTGGGAGCTTGTCTAGAAACCTAATTATGTTGAGCAACCTTGAATACCTAGATATCCATGACAACAAAATTGCAGGTGAATTACCAGACTATCTCTCCCAACTCTCCAACCTTGAAATCCTAAATTTAAGAAACAACTCTTTACAAGGCTCAGTCCCTAGCAGTATCTCCAATCTTAGAAGCCTCCGAATTCTTGATCTCTCGAGCAATTACCTTGTTGGAGAAATCCCTACAATGTTTGGAAATCTTGTTGGTATGATTGAAAAACTCAACAAATCTCTTAAAATATTAAATGAATGATATACATATAAAGCTTTTAAGCAAATGGTTGCAACGAGGTTAGTTTATCATTATCATCTTCAACTTAATTATCACAATTCACACACACAAAGAGGCCAAGAGGGGAAAATCATTACCATGGGAATGATCTTTCGCTATTTCTAGGATCAAAAGCCCAACCCAAATCTTTTTAACTGGGCTAGTCTAAAACTCAAAACTTTTCATACACTTGCTTGTCGAGCCAGTAGCACCTGACCATGTAATGCTACAATCTTGATATCAATGCAGATATATAACTCAACAGGAACTACATAGAAACACAATTTTTCACAACTTTGCTAAGATAGGAAGTTGCAATTGGAGCAATATCTATATAATATGGGCCTATTATAGACACAATTTTTATTATGCACTAATTATATAATGTCAAATTAATGGTTGTGAAAAAAGTCGTAAAAAATCGTCACTAGATTTATTATTATAAGTCACTGATTAGTTAATGAGGAAAGTGGTTCGGAATACAGGTCTTGATCTCACACATTGGAGGACTGCTTGAATCACCCGAACCTTATAAGCTTTCAAATTCCAAACCCTTTTATCATTTATCTTTTTGAAACCACAGGGCTTTAATGGAAATTACATGACTAATACTCTCTTTTCATGTCTTTATAGCAGAAGAGTGATAAATTGTTTTAGGTCAAAAAACCAATTTTGGTAAGGCATCATGTAATCAAAACAAAAAAATCTAGATTAGTTGAGATGTAAATAATTTTTATTTTTTTCTTTATGTTGTTTTAGATGATGTATATATGGCCAAAAAAAAAACATTTTTTTAGTAATGCGTCTGTATGGAAGGTACAGTCATTTACGTGTGTGCACAAATGATATTTAGGATTTATACCTGGATAAGGTATTGCATGTCCCAAGCTTTGCCCACATAATTTTGAGTATTTAAACCAATGACTCTTAACAGATCTGAAGGGACAATGTAGTGACCCAAAATGGGGTCTTGTATTTCATGGAATCCCACATCGCCTAGGAAAGCACATGTGGATGTGTTTATAAGGAATGGTCTCCCTTTAATGTGTAGAGGCATTTTCCCCCACTGCTATGTGCTTTGAGGGAGAACAAAACTGTGAGGGGCATGGGCCCCAAAGCGGACAATATCTACATAATTGGGGCAGGGCCGTTAAACTATTATATATCAAAGAAATATGTTGATATTCTATATATAAATTGATAGTTTATAAATGTTTGATGTGCACATTGACTATTCGTCTTATGAAAAACTTGTGGAACAACCTAAATTTATTTAAACATGTATGTGTGAATATATCTTTATATTTTTGAGAATTATGAATGAATTATTTTTGTGAGCATATTGAATATGTTTTGAAAACCTATGGCAAGTCGTAATATTAGAAAAGGGAACAGTGCATATTTGATAGCTCCTTAGTAAGGGAGTATATTATTGAGAATCCAAAAAGGAAACTCTTTAGCAAGGGAGTGCACCTTTATGTTTCTAAGAAGCCATCCTTAAGAAAAGGGATGTAAAGGAGGTTGTAGTCCTAAAAGGGGGTCTTACATTTCATAGAATCTCACATCGCCTAGGAAAGCACATGTGGATGTGCTTATAAGGAATGACCTCTCTTTAATGTGTAAAAGCCTTTTCTCCCACTGCTATGTGCTTTGGAAGAGAACAAAACCGTGAGGAGTATGGGCTCCAAAGCGGACAATATCTACACAGTTGGGGTGGGGTTGTTACAGATGGTATCAGAGCCATGTCCTAGCCGGAAGTGTGTGGCCCCACACGCGAGGACGCGCGTGCTCGTAACCGGGGGGGGGTGGATTGTAGTGATCCAAAAGGGGGTCTTGCATTTTATGGAATCCCACATTGCCTAGGGAAGCACATGTGGATGTGCTTATAAGGAATGACCTCCTTTTAATGTGTAGAAGCCTTTTCTTTCACTGCTATATGCTTTGGGAGAGAACAAAACCGTGAGGGGTATGGGCCTCAAAGCGGACAATATCTACACAGTTGGGGCGGGGTCGTTACAGACAAAGATTCTCTCCATATTACTTTGAAAAGAAACACTCCAAACTCTTAATAAAAAATTAACATAGTTACATATTTTGAAAATCTAATTATTAAATTGCATGTTCTTTATGTTCTTATGCATATTAAATTTTGTTCAAATAAGATGTTATTTATTATTCACTCCATAAACTTATTTTTCTTGCATAATTTAATATTACAAAAACTTGAAATTTAAACCTTTGATTGATGACATAAGTATTGACCTTTGATCTACTTAAATTTTGCAAGTATGAAGGATATAACAAAAAAAATACAATCTAATGATGAATTTGTCAAAATTCATATACAATAAAAAGATATAAGAAGAGTTTGAAGTGGTTCTTTCCAAATTAGTTTAAAGAAAAACTTTGTATGATTTGAAGCTGCTCTTGCTACCTACTTTGTATGACCTGAGGGCTGCTTCAACAACCTTCATCAAAAAGTTTTGAAGCCAATGAGCTATAGCTCATATAACACTTCTCCTCCATAATAATGGGTTGGAGGATGAGGTCATTATTCAAGACCCACAAGGTGTGTGTGCAACTTACCAATACAAACTTAAAAAATGTCACTCTGAAATGTAACTAATTTGAGTAATTATTTAGGAAAAATAAATATAATGGAAAGAAAAAACTGGAAAGGATATTACCAAAAAAATAAAAAGAAATGGTTTCAATATCTAATTGGAAAGGATATTACCAAAAAAATAAAAAGAAATGGTTTCAATATCTAATTGAGAGTTTAAAATTAGCCCCACAATAAAAGAAAATAAATTGGCAGTGAGAGGACCTCACATCAAGCACAACAGCCGCCAGGCAATCAGGGCGCATTAGCTTCAACCTCTAGGCAATTGGCAGTTAGAATATCATTTTTATAAATTATTTATATTTGTTTGAATCATTTTCCTCTCCCTTTGTGTTGTTTTTTCTCATTAATAAAAAATGGGTATTTTCTATTTTCTTAAGCGTGTTGTTGTTATATTACTTATAATTTTCTCTTAATTATATGCTTTTGATAATATTGTGTTGCCTTGTGTTAGTCTTTTCCTTCTCCTTTTGTATGTTTGTTCTAAAAATTTTTATTTAGATAAAATTGATCATATATTAGAAAGTTTATAATTTTTTTAGAGATGATAGACTGCAAGTTCTTCGCGTTTCCATGGAGTAAGTTGTAATTAGAGCAACATTTATATAATATGAATCTTCTTTACACTATGAAAGCATATGGTAAATTTTTATTTATTTTATTCTGTCCATCAATTTTCGGCAAAATTAGTCCACCACTGATATTAATTTTTAGCGAAAATAGTTCTTGAAGTTTACTAAGTGTGCATTTTTGGTTCTGAAGTTTCAAATAAGCTTTAATGGTTCTTGAAGTTCAACAAATGATCATTGTTAGCTAATCCTTCTATTAATGTCTGCTAGTGTCATTGTGCATGTGACTAATGAAATAATGATGTGACATGACACCATTTTTTATAGTATGTAACTGTAGCGTTTTTCTTAACAAATTACGCATCCCCCTCGCATTAGAAATCACAGGATTAGTTCCCATAAAAAAAAAAAAAAAAAAAAAAGAAATCACAGGATTAGTGCCGTAATATTAGAGTAGGTTTCTCTATCCTCTGGTATTGCTTACATAAATATGGCCGAGTTTCAGTTTAAAGAAAAAGAAGAGCAGCGATGGAAGGAGGTAGCAGAAGTTTTTTTTTTTTTTGATTCCATCCCACATCAAATCATCCTCAATATTTTCTTAGGATTGAGATCCCGTGCAACGGGGTGCAATAGTTTTAATCCTAACTGTTGCTTTTATCCAATGCATATCAAATTTGCACCTAATAATGACAGCTCAGCGATCCGTGTGACACCCATTTTCTGCCCTTTCTTTGCTCTCTTCTCTTCACCTTTCAGNACAAAGTATAACTTGGGAAGGAATAAAACATCCAAGGCAAGGATCCTATGTGGCACAAGTTGATGCACCTCAAATTTAAGCTACCAATTAAATAACAATACGATATATATATATATATATATATTATATTCAACGTGTTTGTTTCTAAAAAAGAAACGAAGGACAAATTACTTGGCCAATTTCTCAGAACTCTCTCTCACTAATATGCATCCAATGTGCTGCATTCTCAAATTTTACGTCTAATATATCAGTTAACTCCATGATTATAATCCTAATAAGTAGGACACCCAGAAAAACATGAATTTTACGTCTAATGTAATACTAATAAGCATCCAATGTGCTACATTCTCAAATTTTAAGTCTAATATATTAGTTACTTCATTATTATAATCCTAATGAGTAGGACATCTAATGTGTTAGAATCATTTTCCCTCTCCCTTGTGTGTGTGTTTGTTTCTCAAAATAAAAAAAAGAATGGGTAATTGTCTCATATTGCTTAAAAGGGCGTGTTGTGTGTAGTATAACTTATCCCATTTTCTCTTAAAAGTTACTATGACTTTTGAGTGAAATTGTGGTGTGCCTTTGTGTTAGAACTCCTTTTCCTCTCCCTTGTATGTATGTTTGTCTCTAAAAAAAGATAAAATTAGGAATCAATATAGTTAGGAAAAGTTGGAAAATAGAGATGATAGACTGCAAGTTCTTCGCGTTTCCATGGAGTAAGTTGTAATTAGAGCAACATTTATATAATATGAATCTTCTTTACACTATGAAAGCATATGGTAAATTTTTATTTATTTTATTCTGTCCATCAATTTTCGGCAAAATTAGTCCACCACTGATATTAATTTTTAGCGAAAATAGTTCTTGAAGTTTACTAAGTGTGCATTTTTGGTTCTGAAGTTTCAAATAAGCTTTAATGGTTCTTGAAGTTCAACAAATGATCATTGTTAGCTAATCCTTCTATTAATGTCTGCTAGTGTCATTGTGCATGTGACTAATGAAATAATGATGTGACATGACACCATTTTTTATAGTATGTAACTGTAGCGTTTTTCTTAACAAATTACGCATCCCCCTCGCATTAGAAATCACAGGATTAGTTCCCATAAAAAAAAAAAAAAAAAAAAAAAGAAATCACAGGATTAGTGCCGTAATATTAGAGTAGGTTTCTCTATCCTCTGGTATTGCTTACATAAATATGGCCGAGTTTCAGTTTAAAGAAAAAAGAAGAGCAGCGATGGAAGGAGGTAGCAGAAGTTTTTTTTTTTTTTGATTCCATCCCACATCAAATCATCCTCAATATTTTCTTAGGATTGAGATCCCGTGCAACGGGGTGCAATAGTTTTAATCCTAACTGTTGCTTTTATCCAATGCATATCAAATTTGCACCTAATAATGACAGCTCAGCGATCCGTGTGACACCCATTTTCTGCCCTTTCTTTGCTCTCTTCTCTTCACCTTTCAGTAACCTAAAAAAAAAAAAAAAACTCTCTTTCTTCAGATCTTTCTCTACCCAAAATTCAAAAAATCTCTCTTCCATCAGATCACACCATTGTTGAATCCCCAAGACTACAGCTAGCAGCCACCGCGTCCCACACCTCCACTGCCGGCAGTAGTTCCGATAAGTTCTGGTCTCTCTCTTTAGTGACCGAAACCCTTAGAATTTTGTTTAGTCACTGGATTTCCTTTTTGAGTATAAAGCTTGATGTTTTGCTTGGGTTTGAAAAATTGGGGCTTTTGGGTAAGGCCAAATGTGTTTTGATTAAGTATCTGCTTGTAGTTGTTGTGTGGTGTTGTCTTTGACATCAGCCTAGAAATTATGTTGCTTGGTCATGAACTCATGATGTATGCTAAAAAATCATTATGAAATTTCTCTTTTTTTTTCCTAATTTTTTTTAGGTATCTGTTCCTTTTCTAAATTTGGATTGACTATGCAAATGGGTATTTGACGGTGAAAAATATATTTTGTTTCTTGTAGTTCATTTTAAAGATATAAACTGTGGCTCTTGATAGGTAATGAGGTACAGTGTTTGTGAGCTTAGAATAATGATTCTTTGTTATGTACAACTGGCTTTATAAGCTACATTGCTACTTACAGTCTTATTTGTGAGCTAATTCTTGGTCAGAGTTTATTTAACAGCTTATGTGACATGACTGTTGTTATGGTTGGAGTGTTATGCTCACCATAATGTTGTGATGCATTGACCTGTTATTTAGAAGCCATTCAGGTTCATAGCTTGGACATTTGACAATTCAATTGAGCAATTATATGTTTTCAATTTCCTGTCAAATCTTTCTCTCATTCTGTTTCTCTTTCACTCTTTCTCTCTATTTGTTTATGTCAGTTTGTTCTAGAACATTCAATTACTTGCTTGTGTTTACTTGCAAAAGCCAAGCTTTTCTTCACTATTAAACATAGACCTACGTGTCTAACATGATTGCATGCGTATCAAATATGCAGCAACTGCGAAATGTGGATCCTGGACCCACGGTAAATACACAGTTGACGCAGCAGCCGGGTCATTGATCCACGGCGCTGTGGGAGATGCCTGCCGGTCAGGTATGTAGTTGTACTGAACTTCGGACATGTCAAAATCATTTCTTTTTATTTCTGTAGGGTTCTTTGATTATTTGTAAATAGATGTTGGACATGGTAGCATTTCTCTTTTGGTTTAGGTAGAATTTTATTTAATCCAAAGAGAAAATGGTATGAAGCATAAATAATCGTGAATTTAAAAACACTTTTTCATTAACAGCATAAATAAAATGGTATGGAGCAGAAATATTCAAAGTCAGTAGATCTCATATAGAAGCTATAGTAATCAATTAAAATGAACCCGCTGCCATTATTTTCCTCAATGTGCACACACAATTAGGCGTGGCTACACATAAGACAACTGACTTTGATTCCTAATTCCCTACTCCATTTGACATAGTGAGGCACTTTGTTCATTAATTTCAAAACATAATGCCCATCACCTCAGTGCTAATTTTAAAAAATGTCATTAATCTTGAATTGATCCTATCTGCTATTGAGCTAGAGTGAATAACCAGTTAACATCGTAACTAACATATAGCAAAATGTTCGTAACTAACTAGTTAGCCTACTGTTTCTTGCATATTATTATTATGTAGCATTCTTATAGTTATTTCGTGTGCACTATCCTAAGACAGTGCTCTTTCGTGTGCAGGGAGTGCCAGGCATGCTAAAGTGCAGACACCGATCTTGCAAGTTACCCCGGCATGGGATAGACCCACGAATTGCTCGCTACATAACTGAGGCGGGTTTTGAAGGGTTATTCAAGGTTCCAAACTTGGAAGTGGATCACGCATTGATCACAGCACTGGTTGAGCGTTGGCATTTAGAGACGCACACATTCCACCTATCGCATGGAGAAATGGGCATCACCTTACAAGATGTTGAGGATGCTAGGGATTGCTGTTGATGGGTTGCCAGTGATTGGGAGTGTCAAGCTACAGTGGCCAGCGTTGTGTCTTGAGTTACTAGGTCATCGTCCTCCAGACCCGATACCGTATCCCCATGAAAACAAGTCTATCCTTGTTGGGGCGAGGCTAAGAGTCACCTGGTTGGAGGCACAATTTAGAGGCCCTCTATCTGTGGATGCTACTGACGAGGTAGTGCAACAACATGCGCGCTATCACATACTTCTCAGATTAGGGACCATTCTGTTTATGGACAAGTTGGCAGACCGGGTGTCAGTGATGCCTCTACAGTTCTTGAACCCAATCAGCAACGCGAAGAGGTATAGTTGGGGTAGTGGAGCATTAGCCTGGCTGTACAGGCACTTATGCAAGGCATCGAAGACGAAGGCGATGCAGATGGGAGGAGCACTGATGTTGGTGCAGCTCTGGGCATATTCGAGGTTCCCACTGATATGCCCTGTTGTGAGGCCGCCACAACCGCCAGTGGAGGCAGGTCCCCTTGCCAGTTGGTATGTTATTTGATTAATTTGATACAATTGTCATGCCATTTGTCATTCACTGTAATCCCTGCATGTATGCCACTTGTAATACATTCACTAAGGACATTGCTGTCGAGAAGTAACCCCTGTTTCAAACGAAAAGTCTAATTGACATTAATGTAATGGATTACTTAACAAGATAGCATGCCAATATACATTGTTATGAGTGCAGAAGAAAATTACAAATACAAAATACTTTGTTTTAATAGATAATGCTAAGCCAGTACACTTAGATGCATCTATTAGTGCAATGGGAATCACAGTCACACACGTCATTCAGTACTTAATATGTACTCGGCCACAATTTATAAAAATAGGTTGTACAAAATATTTGCAAATAGTACATAATCTGAACATATTTAAGTTTAATATTGAAGATGTTTGTTTTTTAATTTTGGCTAACTCATGAAAAAGTCTCTGTAATAATTTCATTTGGTAGAGTATGTAAACTGGTCATTTTTTTCAACAAGGAAAAAACGGGTTGTTTGTTAACCAATTTATATACTTTGTTCTGAATTTATATCTAAATTTGTATTATTATGAAACAATGAATTTGTTTGTGTTTATTTTATTTTCCAAAGGCATATTCGTATGCTCAGAAATTCACACTCTAGCCTTTGTTTTTAAATCTTTTTTTAATAGTAACAAGTGGGGATGAAACCAATGAAATCACCTTCGGATAAAACATCTAAACTACAATGGTCTTAATGCCCTTTGTGTGCGTTTGACTCACATGTAGTGCAGTAGACCATGGTACACCAGACCAGATAGCTTCAATATCAGTTTCATGTTTATGACAACATCCTAATTCACTTTTTTCCCCCTATCATATGGGAATTAATATATTTTTAGTTCTGAGGGCATAAAATTGGCCAAACTAGAAATTATTTGTTTGCAACACTTCATCAATTGTAATTACAGATCCATTTAAATTTTAAGCATTGTAAAGGTTTTAGGTATTTCGTTACTTATTTCTAATAAGTATTTTCCATCGAAAATATGAAAGCTAATTAATGGCTTCATTTTTGCTATGCATTTGTTTTCGTGGCAGCATTGTTGTTTGATATTAACTAATGAGCATTGTCTGAACTTGTATGTTTACTAGATGGAAGGGGCTGAAGAGCACGATAGAGCATGCCACACATGTGCAAGCTGCGTATCGGGTGTCATTGTCGAGTATACGAGCACACCAGATATTTTACCGCTTCATGTCACAAGGATATAATTCTCCATATTTTTGTTTTTCACTTGGTAGGGTTGTCAACTACTGCATGTGTATAGTTAATAATGTAACTTTGGTCGATTAGACCATAGATATATAAGGAATTAGTTATGAACATTTCAAAAAGGTGGGTAGTCAATATAGAGTACCTACATTAGTAAGTAATTTTACATTGATGTTTGTCGTTTTGATTCCACACATATTTAGCTGTGTACCCTTAAAATTTGTCCATCGGTTTTAGCTAGTACAACCAGTAGTATCCGGGTGCATCTTACCATGTCAAATCCAATAAGAGAGGGAAATAGGTCAAGAATGTCTTAGGATTTTTAGTGAAGTGGTTCTTCAATGGTCTTCTACATATCTGCTCACATTGAGGATTGACACAAATAAGTACATATTTGATTTGTTTTTTTGTTAACCATTTATGCAGGTTGTCTGAGAGCCGTACAGGGATGTCCTAGACTCGTTTCCCCCATATTGCACTGCCGGCCGACATATATGGAGGGCCATTGTGCCGTTGATCTATTTTTGGATAGTAGAGGATCATCATCCCGAACGTGTCTTTCGTCAGTTCGGGATGAAGCAAGCGCCACAGGATATTGTGGATACATCGGTTGATCTCCACAGAATCTCCCTCCAAGGTAACTAGAGAGGGATTGGGTGCGAGAGCATGCTGTCTACATTGGCTGATGGGCCCATAAAGAGGAACATCTTGCCGACGCACTGACATTGGATGGGGACATGACGTACCTTGCTGCTTACATGGAGTCGTACCGAAGGACGACCAGACGGTACATTACGTGTGAGTCGGCATATTGGGAAATCCTGGTAAGGCAACAATTCGATGTTTCTTTGATGGATTGACAATATATGTGTGTTGCTGCTTGCATTCTAAAAATTAAAGTACCACAAGCCATTGAATCAATATTTTGACATTCATTTTAGAGAACATTTCATTTCTTGCCACTAAATATGCATTTGTCACAAGCATATGTACTGGTGTGCCATTTCAATGTTCATATATATATGAATAAGCTCAACATGCATAATTTGTTTCCAAATCGGTCATGCACAACACAAAAGTAACCAGAAAAGTTTTAACGGGACTCATTTATTTCGCAGCTTGAGTCCAATGTGGAATTACTATCACAATGCGAACCAGACTCCTAAATGTACAACCACCTGAAGAGTACGCTAGATCTTGTTGGAGAGTTGAATCGAGTGGCATTGGAGAACGTGTATGCCACGGCGACTGAGGCGAGCACACAAGCCACAGGCCGTGGTGGGGGAGGTCGTGGGTCTGGAGGGCGTGGACGTAGTGGAGGTCGTGGAGGTGGTCATGAGGATGAGGATGACTAGGGTAACTTCTAACTCTAATACCTCCAATTCTTACTGACTTCCACTTCTACTACTTTCAGTTGTAATTCATTTAGAGGACGTATTATAGTAGCGAAGTATATATTGTTTGGTAAGTAGTTTTTAGGGCTTATATGCATGTCCTTCTCTTAATTATGGTATAATTAGTTACAATGTTCTCCCAAACTTTAAATATTAAAACTAAGCACTTTAAATATCAACCAGTGGGAATAAGCACTTTTTCTTCCAACCAAAATATATATGTATTGAAATGTAAGACATGCAAACCTGTTTCATTCATTCCTTATAAACTACAATCACAATACTATTATCCACTTTTAACATATACACATCAATGCTAATATATTTAACACACTGATGAAAAAACAGTAAGTCTATTCATTTTTCCATCGAGTATAAAGCACAATAATATGTTTGCCAATGTAATTCTTTTTAAAAATATTTCTACGCAACCATGAAAATAAACTTAGCATTATATGAGGAAAATTCAAAGTTGTGATCACATTATGAAGTTCATAAAATTAGAGTTTAAAAAATTACTGGTAATAACAATGATAGAGTATAAACAAGTAAACAAAGCTGGACTTTGTAATTCAAAGTTTTTTTTTAAAATTTTTTTTTTAATAGTTAACCAAATATGCCAATAATGAATTAAAAACAAAGTTTTATTAGATTTTATCAACAAACCAAGGTTTATATAGGGTAGTCTAGGTGTCCTAAGCATTAGTTTTACTGCGTAGGGTTTACACTTTACAATAGTTATTGAATTCCATGAACAACATGCACTAGGTGCAGGTCTATTTGGATTGCTTACGCATTTGGCCCTCGTCATGTAGGGTTTACACTTTACAATAGTTATTGGATTCTATGATCCCACTCAAACTGTGTTTCTACAAACTTACTTACAAATGAACCTCTCCTTTATACTTTCTAGTTTCTAGGGTAATTATACATGTTGAATCCTGTATTAAAAACAATGTTTTATTGTTATTGTATCAGCTTTGTAGTTGCTTTGTGTTTTCAGCTTTGTTCTAGCTTTGTTTTTGGACTTTGTTGTCTTCCATTTTCAGTTGAATGAATGCAGACTGTTCCAATAAAAAAAACAAAAAAAAAAATTTTTTTTTTTTGGATTTTTATGAGTAATGCATAAATCTCTCTCCACTTTTAATCAAAAATTTTCTCCATCCTAAAACATCAAATTTTATCACTCACCTTCAAGAATTTTCTTAAAATTTATTGTTAAAGTTGAAATAATTATTCAATAAAAAAAATTACAGCAAATAGTAGACATTTTTTTGGGGGCAAAATATGATACTTTCATTGCAAATGGAAAAATATGCAATCAGGAATAAAAAGTAATAATACCAGAAAATAAAGCAACCATGAGGCTACAACTGGGACGACATTTTCTGCGTGTGAGTGTGTAAATGAGAGGTTCATTCCCTAAATTAAATCCTTGTAAAGGTCAAATGCCATTGATTCATATCTAGGCTATAGATTGTAAGACATTTTCTGACTCAATCTCTTGTTGTCATCTTAATAATACACATATTTTGTACAATGATGAGGCTTGGAGGGCGACTGGGGCATGTACATGGATGCGCCCGGGTCATTGCATGCACGTCTGAGATGCTACCCACCATCCCACCTCACTGGCCATACGATAGTGTAGAACACACATCCTGTGCTCAAGCTGGCCCTCGGTCCCCACCACCCTCTCAGTTGTCTCCCCATTGTTCAGCGGCTTTGCACGATGGTGGTGTATATTTGTACCCACACCTGGCCGACCGACCCCACCTGTAGTTCAGGTGAGCCCACCTAGGACCCTTCACTTCCTAACCCGACGAACCAACTCACAGATCGAACAGATACAAAGTGAGAATATTGAGCCGGTACATGGGTTGTGAAGATCACTCGCACTACATACACCCCCTGTTGTGGGACTGTGACGGTAAATACCATGATTTATGGAAACATTTATGAAATCCACAGACTATGCATAATTATAAAAGATATAAAAACTGTAAAGGAATTATTCCTATGTCTACCTCCACTATTATTGTCCTAGTCTTCTATGTTCAGAATGATAAAGTAATTATTTGCACAGCTAGGAGCATCTTTCTTAACTGCTATCTTTTAATTAAATGTTCAAATTAACAATCATGTGCTCAGTTTGCATTAGAATTTTTATTTAGCCAGTGCACCTCCATGCTATGTAAACCGTTTATCATTTACCTTAATAGAATGTCACATGACTTGCATATGATGTTGTTTGCTTTAAGGATGATCATACTGAGATCAAACATTTTCTGATAATTAAATTAAGCAAAGGGTTTGTCAACTATTACTCACTTCACTTGGTAGATATTTCAACCACAGTATCATCAAATGCATAATCCAAGAGTCTTAAGTATATCCTCTATAGTATTGAACTATTATTGCCATTGTTGCAATGCAGTTAATCATGTATTCACCATCATTATTTGTGGTTGTAGAATTTGTAGTAGTCATGTGACATTGGAGGTGTACCCAATTCATCACCCAACTTATTAGTGCTGTCAAGGGTGATCAATCATTGCTATAGAATTTTTGTCCTTAGTTTTTCTTTTTTCATTTCACAAAATCCTCACAGAATCTGCCCAATGATGCAGCCTATTGGGACCTTTTACGCCTATTTAGTGGATGCGTAAAAGAGAAGCTATATAGCTCCTTTAAACTCTACTTTGGCTGTTAGGATATGTGTGCATTCAAGTAATGTGCTCTGCTTTGAATTTCAGGTAAGACAAGACCGACAAAGGTAGCTGTGTGGAAATGAAAACAGCGTTGAGCTGTTGATGATGTGGATCATATAGGGGTAAAACCCTGCCCAATATTGTTAATTTATTTTAGTTTTTGATATTCATTTTTTGATAATTACAATTCACAACCAAAAAAAAAAGAGAAAAATCAAAAACAATATTAGATAGTTGGGATTTTTCTTGGCTATAAAAGGAAGTGGTTACTTTGAAGCGACTGGATTTCTCTCTCCTCTCTCTAGATATACATAAGTCCAGCATGGCATAGAAAATGAATTTGCTTAGTTCTGTTTATAAATTTCCTTCCTTGCTTTAAGCTTTGTTTGATTTGCAAGACAGTGTTGGAAAAAAGGTGCCCTTCATGTCAAATTATTATTATTATTAAAATCGGCCTGCACATCAAATTTGATCTATGAAATTTGGACACAGACACAACACAAGTGTCATGTTTCAATTTGGACATAGCATGTTAGAGACAGCAACTTGTTAAATTACATGAGGAAATACATATGTCGTAGGACCAACATACTTGGTACAAAGAGAAGGCCTTTCTTTTTGTTGATTGGTAAGTGAAAAATATAAAAGGCATGTTCTACATTAGTTAAAAAACCCTTCTAGTCTTGGTACAAAGAAAAAGGCATTGCTGGGTCAATTTCTTTTGGTCTTGTCTGTGATTTTAGAACCTCATTTTAATGATTTTAGGGGACAAGAGCATGTTGAGTGAGGATGAGATGCAAGCAGTAAATAAAGTTGATTAAGTAATTTGGAATTTAATTATTTGAAAATAAATTTGACAGTTTTTAGGCTACTTGTCAATTGTTTGTTATTGTCAAAGCGATCCACAATTGTTCTGTAATCAACAAATTCAAATTTATGCTGAGAGATAGTAATTTCAACCTCTTTTAGTTTAATAATAACTGTTGTATGTAGAAAGTTAACCTTCTTGTCTTTACTTATAGGCCGATGGCTATCTTTTTCCTTGTAAGTATCTACTCGAAAATTGGACAGTGAATATAATTGTCCTTCTCGTAGTTGTGCCTGAAACTTCTTAACATTGTTTTTTTGAATTGTACCATGTATTATGTCATCAAATTACTTAAATAAGTAATTTGTTAGTCACAATTTTAGTTTTAAGGTGCGAGTCGAGTAAAGAAAATATGACAAAATATATTCTGAATTCAAATCTTACCTGTTCATCTATAAGAACCATGTCCAAACTGATTAGTTCTAGATTTTTTCGGTTGACAGCTTCCCACATTCTTCAAAGTCTAACTCTTACCTTCCAATATACCACTATTGAGAAAAATTCATCTCAACATGAATGCCACCTTCTCCGACCTTTCCCCCAAAAAAAAAAAAAAAATTTAGTAGCAAAATTTGGATCTACCAAACCTAGGTGCCTCAAATTTCCAAATGTCCAACCTCAAATGAAAGCAACTCACAATCTTAATTCAAAATTTATTAATATTTATGTAAGGTGATAGATTTCATTTTTTTTTCCCCCGAAAAAATCAGGTCCAAAACTTGATTTAGTAAAATTCATCTCCAAAAAAAAAAAAAAAGAAGAAAAAGAAGAAAATCAAGTAATCAAACTCCAAATCTTTTATTTCTTAATCTTTAATTTTAATTTTATAGCTTAAGGGCTTCTTTTTTTTTCTATTTGTTACTATTCCCTTACTTTATCTCAAGAGTACTTGAAGCACAATGTGAGTTGAGTCTTGAGCAAATATCTAGTGACTTTGTAAATTTTTGTGATAAAACACCAACAAACTTGAAATTCATCATTACAAACAAATCTAATGGAATTGTTCAACACTAAAAATCTAACAAACTCCCCCTTGGCCACTTTGTGACAAAACATCCCAATACAGACTCATCTAGAGTAAAAAACTCTGAGAAGACTTGCTACTACTAAAGGGACTCAATTAAAAAAACAAAAATAATAATATAAAAAATATTTTTTTTTTAAAACTTGTAACAAATAACTTGTTGAAAGCTTGAACAAACATATTAAAAATGCCTAGACAATTTAATAGGAATAAAGACAGGAACTGTAGAATCCAACAGCTTTACATAAAGCTTTGATAGGAAGCATACTTTTCATATGAATTTAGGAATATTCAAGGGAAACACAATCTTGCTATCAAATCAAATTCGTAGAGAGCATTAATAATTATTAGATAGCATATAGCCATGTGCTCTACAGCCTATAAAGCTGAGCAAGCTTAGATCTAAGTATGCATCCATGGTCAGAAAATATAACAATATTAATGCTCTAATTAGTTGCTTCTCAGTTTGGTTCCAAATAGAGTTAGCTTGGTTCTTTGTGTCTATGGCATCCCTCTTTTCTTTGTCGTTTGTTCTTTAGATTAGTTGTTGCGAAATTCTGTAAGGGGGTTAAATCAAATATAGTGAAGTGAATAAATATCTAGTGAGTTTATACTTGAAACCAAGGTGCTAAACTTATTTCATATACACTGTTGATGCAAATTCATCATGGAAAACTAAGATAAATAAACCTCGGCGGCTCTAATTATAAAAATCAACCACCTACTTGACCAAATGTAGCATTGGGAAAAAATGCACAATCTCCAATTTTGTTATTAACTCTTTCAAGAGGATGCCCCATAGACAACCCATTCTCTAAATCACATTGAAAATATGCACATCCTACTTTGCAAAATCATAGCCAACATCGAAAACACAAATTTTCAAGAAGAAGTTCTATCAGTGAAATCTGCATCAGTTTAATCATCGTTATCAATTGTTTTTCCAAGTTCATCCATATGACATGTGTAGTACCAAAAGTAACCCAGCATCAAGTTAACTAGATTGGCTATAGATTGACAATTGTGGGAAAAGGCTTTCGGATAGCACGTCCATGTAGGTTTGAAAGTTAAAATCTAAAAAGAACTAAAAAAAAAATTAATAGAAAAAACGTTCATTCACTTCACTATATTGGGCTGCCATGCTCAATTTTATCTGTTTAATAAAATTTCTCCCTAATTCACTGTATACTTGTATCTAGTCTAAAATACAATAGAAACTCACATCTGGCCATACCCACTCCTAACAACCACTCAAACTCCACTATACCACTATCAAACTACTTCCCTCAGTCATGGAATATAAGCAATCGAGAGAGATGAAAACTCACCTTTAAATCCCCTTGGAATGGATGAGAAGTGCCACCAACTCTTTATACTTCACTACTTCAAAGTCTTACATTCTTCCAATAAGCCACAACACATTAAAAAAATGAGACTTGAGATATTTCCAAATAAACCAAGGTAAAATAAAATAGTTTTTTTAGCAGTAAAATTATAGTACTATTGAAACAACATTCAGGCAATCTCACAAACACATCAATGGCATGCCAAGGATGCTCGTCTAATATAAACACAAACACAAAGAAATGGAAAAAAAAAAAAAGGTCTCATATTAATATAAACAGAGCATAGAAGTTTTGCACCCAAAAAAAAAGAATTGACATGTAGAGATACCTCAACCAAAGCAGGGAGGTTCTGTCAATATTTATAAACCATGTGGAAAGGAATAAAGGGAGGAAGGAAATCAGATAGGTAGCTATTACTAAGAAATGGTAGAGCAGGAAGGTGGGTAGCTTTCTTACTCTCTGTTTTCTCACGCAATACATGAAGGCTTCGACATTTTTTTATCTTCTTTTTTTCCTCCTTTTAAGCTTCCCTCTACATTACATATTTCAAACTCTCTCTGTTCTCGTTTCTATTTGGTGAAGGCTTCAATGTTTTCTTTTTTTTCCTCCCTTTAAGCTTCCCTCTACATATTTCAAACTCTCTCTGCTCACATTTCTATCTGGTCAAGCAAAAAACCCTGAACACTTCCTTTTTTTTTTTTTTTGGTTTTTTTTTTCTTCCAAACCGGCTTGAACGTTAGGTATTTTTAATTTCTTTTTCCTTTAAGCTGAACTTAAAAGGCTTTGGGTTGGGCTTGATAGTGGAACTAAATAAATAAGAGGTGGGCTAGATTAATTATACAAATTTATTATAGGGTGATAGTGGGAGTAAATAAATAAGTAGTGGGCTACATTTATAGGTTTGGGATTTATAGGGCTGCAAATTGTAAAAACCATTTAAAAATTGAAAGATTTTTTTTTTTAAGAAAATGACGTGGCAGCTGATGTGGCGCAACGTGAGAGCAGCGACATTAAGCACAATGTATGTAACCCATGCTACCGCACGGGAATGGATATAATTAAATAAAACAATGAAAAAAAAATATTGCATTTTATTATTTAAGTGATACTATTGGTTTTTGTTATTTATTTATTAATCATGAGTTTATTCATCTTTAAAAGGCTCAGTTAAATCTAAATTCATATTATTAACCTGAAATTTTCATTAACAAAAATTAGCATTACATAATTTTTTTACAATTTCAGTCAAGCAGACCAGCAAACCTTATATGATATGGCTTATCAACTAGGGCTTTATTTGTAATTGCTTACAAATAATTGGCATAAGAGTGGTTTGTGTGCATAGGTGAATTGTACGTTGGGTGTATAGGAAATGTTGTTTGGATTGTCTATCTGCTAACTTAGATCAGTATAGTTTGAATGAATTTGTATAATTGATTTCTGGGAGCTATGTGATGTGTGACCTGTGGGGTTTACTTTTATTTCATTAATGTGTGCTTCCACATGAGTCAAATGTATTGTCATCACAGTGACATAAAATATGCTTTGGACAAGAAAGATTGTGCTTTATTATTTAGTAGGTATTGTTTGGTAGATTAGATGTATAAACGCTGAGATTTTTAGTTAGAAATGATGGTTCTAATTTATAATTTAGCAAACTTTGTTAGAAAATGCAGATGATTCAAATTTTATGGGATGAAAATGAGAGTTTAGCTGAAATCTTAAAAAGGAATTTAGTTTGGTTTTTATATTCAATGAGACGTAAGTACAAATTTTTGATAATCACAAGGATAACAATTCATTACACTTTGAATTTTCTACAATTGATAACCATTCCTTTTGGCAAACCATTAAGGAAATCACAATTGTAAAACTTTTGCAAAGGTTAACAAACAATTAATAAAAAAACAGAAGATTGCTCGACTATTATTTAAGTGATCCTACAATGAGGGCAAAAAATAAAATACAATAGAATTAAAGAAGCCTATTCACCAACTTAAACGTTTCAAGGTCGATTGAGCATCTTTGGCACGTAACCAGAAATTCTGCATAACTGTAAGGATAAGCTTCATCTTGGTTCCAATGTCCCATTCCAATTTTGTGGCATGCTTGAAAGTATGGAATTTGATACAGGGTGATTCTCGCAGCCAATGCTTCCCATGTTCATCATTTAAAATTTCCAAAAGGTTGTCAATGCCTCCACGATTTGACTCACAAAATAGCATGATTCCATGTACATAAGTTGCAATAAAATTGCCACATGGAATAGCTTTTTCAATAAAATTTTTTCCTTCAACAACTTCTTCATTCAAAAAGTATTCTCAGCTTCCCACTATCAGTAGCGCATCGGGATTTTTTGCTTCATAGCACCGAAAAATTAGGGTTTTCTCTTTGTCGTGTAGTAGAGCTGGGTAATTGAAAAATGGGGTCAATTAAATTTGTTGGAGGACTAGTTTGCTTTCTGTTAACTTGTTGAAGCGTTTGCAACTAATTAAGAAAAAGGAAAAAATTAAATTAATAGACTGAATAATTTATATATAGGGAAATAAATAAGTAGATACAAATCGAGAAAATAGTTTTTTATACCTTAACTCAATGTTTCCCAGGAGTGTTGCCGAATCTTTGCCTACTTTTGAAAAGATTTCAACCAATATGTCAGTATAAAGATATTCTAATAAGTATTCACTTTTTGGTTTTTTTTTTTTTGTTTGAAATAGTGTTATAACATTTCAGTTACTATTTATAATAAAATGATTTGTTAAGGGTCATAGTATCATATTAAATAAAAATACATAATAATAATGTTTTTATGAATTTTGAAATGATTATACACGAATTTAATGGGGGAAATGGTTATACACGAAAATGAAGAGGGGAGCTGTATGTTAAGGTGCCTGAATCGGTGTGGTAACTAAGAACATGCACCATTAGCTAAGTAGGAGAGGAACAATTTTGGGTTTTGATTATTGTAGAAGGGGAGGTGAACTTGAAAATACACGGGTGTGGGGAAAAAAAAAAAAAAAAAAAAAAAAAAAGGAGCACAGCTAACTTTCACTTAGCTTCTTTGATGATGTTGATGGTGGTGGATTTGATGATGAGCTCTCTGCTATAGAGATTGCCTATCTTGCCAAAAATTTCAAAAACTTTCTTAGAAATACCAACAGAAAGGCAAGAGGTACATACACTGTTGAACCTAGAAATTTTAGGAAGAATGATCCCACTAAGGTTAATAACCTTGAAAAACCTAAAGAAAAAGTTGGTCAATCTTCAAATAATTCTTTGGGTCCTCAGTGTTTTGGGTGTCAAGGGTATGGTCATGTGAAATCTGAATGTCCTACATTCTTGAGGACTAAGGGTAAAGCTATGGCTGTAACCCTTAGCGATAATGAGGTTTCTGATGATGAGTCCGGATGTGATGACGATGGAAACTTCATTGCTTTCACTGCTACTGCTGTAGTCAATGAAAGCATATCTGTTGAAGAAAACCCTTTTGATGGGGAACTCTCTGAGGATGCAGATCTTTAAGAGGCCTACAATAAACTCTACAAAATTACTGCTAGGGATGCTATGAATGTAGAACTTGGCCTGAAGAAAATTGATTCTCTTGAGCTTAAAAAGAAAAATTTGCTTGTTAAACTGTTTGATGCTAATGATCTTTTGAACAATGTTAAATCTGAAAACATGCTTTTGCTTGATAAAGTTAAAACTTTGGAACATGATTTATCTGTTGCTAGATCTGCTAGTTCTAAACTTGATCACATGCTGAATGTTCAAAAGTATCCTTCTGATAAATCTAGGTTAGGTTATGTTGAAAGCATCTTTGACTCTGCACCGCATTCCACGAATTTTGTTCCTTCTTCTTCTTCTAAACCTTTGGTGAGTGAGGTTGTGAGTGAAACTGTCAAACCACCTGTGAGTGAGGTAGTCAAACCCGTAGAACTTTCACCTCCTAAGAAGATTAGGGTTGATTTGAGAGAAACTAAACCTACCTTTTCTAAAGACAAGATGCATGGTAAACCTGCTTGAGTGTGTCATTTTTGTGGTAAGTCTGGACACATTCGTCCTAACTGTTACAAGCTTCAAGCTGCTAAGAGAGCAAACAAACCAAAAGTGTCTGTATCTCAAGCACAAGATCCTATGACACTTATTGGTGAATTGGTAAAGGCTTTGAACCTTTATTCCAATCTTGGAGTTAGAAATCACTCGAATGTGAATAAGAACTCCAATGCTTGTGATGCATCTAAAAGGTTTTGGATGCAAAAGACTCGACCTAACTGAGTCTTTCTGACATGGTCCTTGTGCTTCATTGCTCATTCCTCTATGACCATTGTTCTTTGGTTTTTGTGTCTCCTTTGTTTTGTTTCTAGTATTTGCATTGCATTACATTCATGCATTTCATTCTAGGTTTTATTTGTTTTCTCTTAAATAAATAAAAAAAATAAAAAAAAAATAAAAAAAGGGAAAGGGAGAAAGCAAAAATTATGTTTGACACTATTTTTCTTGATTTTTGAAAAACAAGGTTGGTCTATCTTTTTACACATGTCATGTCTTATGTACCTTGTTTAACTTTGATGAACTTATTCATTGCACTTGACTAGTTGAAACTTTGTAGTGCATGTTGTGTGGAAAAGATGTGTGTGGTTTTTAATCACTTTGTCTTAATCATGAAGTCATATGTTATTTGACTGTCGGACTTGATTCTTTTGAGAAAGGCATAAATAACCATCTCACCACTGTTCACAAGCCAATCATAAACACCTTAGTGCATATCATAAGATTTTGTACTCGAGAAAGTGTAGCACATGCACAAAAAGAACATAAGGTGTAGCCTCAATTAAATTAAAACTGGTGTGTACTATTAGGCTTGATGCCAATTCACTTAATTCAAACCGGTGTGTACTATTAGGCTGAATGCCATTTCATACAAATAAGAGGCAAAAATGCAAGAAACTTACATGATTGCAAGCTTTTGTTCTAAGAGATGTGGGAGTTATAAGATGTAACTCTTTAGGTGATAGTCTATTTTAAATTCTATGTGATGAATTGTGTAAACTTTGTGTTTGATTGCTATTCACATATCACCTCACATGTATCTCAAGTTTTTGCTAGTATCACACACTACACAAGTTACTCTTTGTTAAACACTGTACATGCTAGTGTGTGTGTTTTTGGTCTGACCAACCAAGTTTGAAAACATCTTGAGATTTGTTCATAACATATTTGTTGCTTGAGAAAATTCAATGGGAGGATGATTGAAACTTGTGTTTGACAAAATTGGGTTTAAAATTTTGGGTTTTGAAAAAGCATTCCATCTCATACTCATGCATTTTGCTTTCATTGTTTAATGCTTTAAGGAGTTATTTTTCAAAATTAGGTTTGTGCTTTTCAAAACTAGTTTTTTTCTCAAAATTTAGTGAGCCTCTGCCCATCTCGATCAATCCAATCTGTTTTTCGATCGATCGAAAAAGTGCTCTAGTTTGTTTCAAAATGACTGTTTCATTCGATCGATCGAATGTATTTTTCGATCAATCGAAAATCGTGGAGAAGTTTTTTTTAAAAGATCAAATCTGACTTTTTCAAACACTTTTCAAAACCTTTTCAAACTTTTCCTTTCTCTCTCCGACGAGGCAAGCTAAATAGTTCAGTTTTTTGTCGTTTTCCTCTGAAGTTTTTGCAAAGTTTCTCTTTCCTCAAGCCGGTAAGACTCTTTTGCCCTTCCTTTTGATTTTATTTTCATGTTTTCATGCATAAATCCATGCATTTAAGGGAGATTTTCGGACTTTGCATATTGGGATTTTCTGATTGATTCAAGCTCTATTTTGTGCAATTGATCATTGGGTTTTTGTGGGGACACATCATAAACATGATTCTAACCTGTTAATTTGATAAATTTTGTGTTTGTTGAAAATTTGAAAATTCTAGGGTTTGTTCTTGATCCGATTTGGGGCTTTTGTTAAATTGGGTAGAATCTGATGAAATTGGCTTGTTGTATTGATGAAATTAAGCATTATAACCTATATGCTGTGTTTTGTAATGCTCAATTCATCAATTTGTTTCAAAAATTTTCAAGTGGTTTTTAAATTTTTGGGGTTTTTTATTAGAAATTCCCTGCTCAAGCCAATTTTGTCAATTTAATCTCAATTGAACTTAATTGCTTACTGCATTAGTACATGCATCATGGCATTGCATCTGTTCATGCATCATATAGATTTTCATTCTATTGTTTTTTTGTGCTAACTTGCAGTCTGTCTTTGGTTTTGTTTTCTTGTGTTCTTTTGTTTTTCTCTTTGTGTCTCTGTCCTTTCCTTAGCATCATGCCTAGGAAGACTAGAGCCCGTAGGACTATTCCCTCTTCCTTTTCATCCCCTCCTTCCTTTGACCGTGAGAGGTTTCTAAGTGAGAAAAACCAAGACCTTTTTGAGAAACTTAACCTTAAGAGGAAGATTTGGGCTGAGCGTTCTGTCCTATTAGATGAACTTGATCCTACCATTAGGGCTATCTTTAAGCGTCGGGGCTGGTTACCCTTGTTGGATGTTTCTGATCCTCCTCCACCTTCTGCCTTGATTAGAGAGTTCTTTTCAAACATCTCTATCCGCATCTATGATTCCAACACTTTAGTAAAGAGTTGGATACGAGGCGTAGAGTACACCATTACTCCTCAGGTAGTGGCTAATGCTCTAGGGGTACCGTTGGTTAGGAATCCTGTCTATCCATATGACGAGTCTCCCGAGTTGAGCGACGTTTTGTCTTACATCACTGGGACTTCTGTCCAGTGGGGTTCTGATCCTAGGATCACTTCTACTGAGCTCTCCGGGTTGCACTATCTGTTCTTTAGGATAGCGTGTCATTCCATCTAGCCCATTTCTCATGTTCACACCATTCCTCTTGAGAGGTGTGTATTTTTGTACGCTCTGATTACTGATGCTCCTATTAGTTTTCCCCATCTCTTTCTTCATTCTTTGAACGATGTTTATAAGAGTTCATCTACTTCACATGCTCTGGTTCATCCTATTTTCATTCAAAGGATTTTGCTCTATCTTGATCTTAGTGACTTCCCTTCTTCTGAGCCCGTTCATGTGATAGCTCCCATAGGTGCGTCTTTTCTTAGACAGAGGGCCGCTCATCTTCGAGCTGGTTCTAAACACCCTAGGTCTGAGCCGTCTAGTAGCGCCCTTCCTCCTTCTTCTTCTACAGGTCTTGCTGGTGAGGATGTTCCTGATCCAGTTGGTGATGATGCTGCTGCTGCTGATGTTCCTCCACCTCCTTCAACCGACTTTGATGTTCGTCGTACTCTGGAGACTGTCGTGACCGTTCAGGTGGCTCATGGTCAGATTTTGGTGGACTTACTAGATGAGATTCGTGCTCTCCGAGCTGACTTAGCGCGACTTCATTCACCCTCACCACCTCCTTTTGATGGCGACCTTTGATTGCCCTTTGGCATTCCGTCACAAAAAGGGGGAGTGGAGTTTTGACTTGTAGCTTGTGGAGTTTTTAGATTGTATCTAGGTGCTTCACTTTGTATATCTTTTTTGGAGATATTCATTTTAGGGGGAGTAACATTGTTTGATATACATGTTGTTTTTTATTGATTCTTGTTGATTTATGATTCACTGCTTATTGATTTATATTTATGAGTTGTTCATTCATATATGTCTTTATTTTGTGTTGTGTGAATCTTACAAGAATGTTATACCTACTGTTTTACTATTTTCTGTCACATATGCGTTTATGCGTTTGTTGAGTATTTCAGGAATATACAGGTTGATTCAACTAAGCTGCTGTCTACACTTGCAACCGATGGATAGTAGTTAGGGTTGAATTTGAAGTTTATGAGCATTATCTTTGTAAAGGGCTTTTTACTTGTAAAACTTTGAGCTTTTAATTAGGGTTTTGTCACGGATTCCCAAAGGGGGAGTTTGTTAGGTTCTAAAGGTTTATGAATTTATGTATTTAGAACTCTAATTTGTAATGTTGGCAAATCATGATCAAAACAATATGTTTAGTCTTATTATAGTGTGCTCAAAATTGTTCAATTATTGTAAAGTTGGAATCGATAGACTGCAGATGCATTGGGGCATTTCGGTCTGGCTCGATCGATCAAAGAATAGATTCGATCGATCGAAAATCGACCAGAATGCGTTTTCTGCAGAATTTCCAACTCAGCCCTAACTCATTAAACGTTTAGGGTTTTATGCTTTTGCCCTAGGTATATAAGGTAAAAACCCTAGCCACGTTTTGGGAGTTGCTCCAGTTGTATTGTTGCTCATACATTGCTGTTTTGTGTAAATCTCTTGTGAGATCTAGAGGAGCTTTCCTTTACACAAAGCCTAGGGTTTTCAAGTTAGAGATAGTTTCAATAGCTTGATGATCAACTTGGTTGCTACCATTGAAGCTTAAAGAATATCAAGCGCGAGTGCTTGTAGCTAATTGAAGAATCCAAGAAAGAAGGAGCCCGTGGATTCGAAGCTTGCACGTTGTCGTGTCAGTAAGTTCTACTGGTGGGTAGCATTAGGAAGTCAAACGGAGAGCTTGTAGTCCTTCTGTATGAACTTCGATTCTTTCGCATAGTAGATTCAGGTTTACCTTGAGGATAGCTAGGTCAAATCCTCCCCAGGTTTTTACCGTGTGGTTTCCTGAGTGATCATATCATTGTGTCTTTTATTATTCCGCTGCTTTATTATTTTGATATGATTATTTGATTGCTTTAACCTAGAATTGCATAATTTGACTAAGTAACAACTTGGCTAATTAATCTAGGCTAACCAATCTGGTTGTGTTTTAAGGGGTCTAAAACCGTTCAACAACAATCCACCACAAAACAAATTTCCAACATCACAAGTATAATGCTTACAAGTATTGAAATTGAATAAAGGAACACAATTGCTACTAATCAACAAGTTTCATTCACATTTGCAAGAAATTAAAAACACTCCCAATATGAATTTAAGCCACCTTATAACACCATGCAGGCCACCCGCTTGCTCCAACACAACAACCCATTACAAAACAAATTTCCAACATCACAAGTATATATAGAGTTTTATAAATTTTTAACTAGAATATACTTACTTTGCTCAAGCTAAGTTTACAACTTTTAGAAAAAAATTCAAAGTTAACTTGTGTTCTTCACCTTGTTCCTCACAATTTCTTTAGCCACAAAAGAGAGAGCCGAAAATAAAAGAAAGATAGCTTTTAGTGAATAGTGAAGTAGACCCAAAGATAAGCACAAAAAGATGAGTGAAGCTTTACCTGCATGCAACACATAGATAAGTGCATCTTTACCTCTTGATGGAGACAATGTAAGAATTTCGATAAAGAAGGAAACACAATGTTATAGTAACTAAAGGTGTTAAACTACCCTCCTATTAAGAAGTTCTACAAATATAAACACACAAGGAAATCAATCTAAACTTTTCCTTTTAGAGCATGTAATCATATTTAACTATTAGATATCCCCCTAAAAAAATTTGCTAAAGACATGACAACTACTCCACTGTTCTTTACACCACATCTCCATCCTAATAAGTACACTCATACATCAATGAAAACAACCCTTAAAACAAAAAGTTCCATAGAATCCATCATTTCTATAACTTTACAAATGAATTACGGCTTTCCACAAAAACAAAAACAAAAAAAAAAAAAACAAAAAAAAAACAAAAAAAAGGCCATCTACACTGCAACTCAAACATCCACAATAATAAGCTTCAAATGTATATTTCATCAAATGGTTAACCACAAATACCCAAAAGAACAATCACTTGCACTTCTCACTACAAAATAAATCAAACAAAACAAAAATAAGAGTTTATGATTGATTTCAAAACTGAGACCCAAAACCATTTCACAACAATCACCATTCCACAACTACAATCACCATTCCTGTTCACAAACAACAGCAGCATATCCCTCATCCAAAACAATCAGTACAAAATGAGAACGGTCTCTATTCAAACTTAGACAAATTATCCTAACACAGAGAACAAATTTCAAACAAAATGGAAAAAAAAAAATTAACATCAAGCAGAAAAATTAACATCAAGCATTTAGAAACAAAAATTCATAAAACAGTTTCACAACTAGAGCTTGAAGAAAGTCAAAACAACCTGAAGTGAAATCCAATTCTTTATAGCTCCAAGATAATTTCCAAGGTGAACTCCAAACACTAGTCTCTTCCTATAAAACAAAAGGGTTCAAAATTGAATTTCATTAAAAAAAAAAAAAAACTCAGATATTAGTTTTTTGGGTAATAATTAGTCATAACCAATAAGTATAAAACTAAGAAATCAATTTAAAAAGAGAAGAAGATTAGCATTGGACTAAAAAGGAGAACAAAAAAAAAAAAAGACCTAAATTGGTGAATGGAAGGCGAAGGGTCACCGGTTGAACCGGCGAAGGGAAGCCAGAGCGTCGCTGAGTGTGTCGCCGAAGCGACGCCAGTGCGCCGCTGAGTGCAATGCTTGGATCATCGCGAGTGCGACGCTGGGATCGTCACCAGTGCGTCGCCGATGGGCTGCTGAAACGACGCTGAGTGCGACGCTTAGATCATCGCGAGTGCGACGCTGGGATTGTCGCCTTCGCGTCGCCAGTGCGACGCTAAGTCCAAGCGTTGCTGAATCGGAAAAGAGAAATGAGGGAAAGGTATGTGTTTTGGGGGAAAGTTTTTTTGTGGGTATGTGAGGGAAAAACCAGAAAAGAGAGGTGAAAAAATAAATAAAAAAATGGGGCTGAAGCTCATATAAGTGTTATCACTAACACCTTTAGCGACAAACGTTTTCGTCGCAAAAAATTAAACTTTTAGCGACGAAACAGTTCGTCGCTGTAGCTAAATTTAGTTTGGCGAAACATTTTTTTTGGTTGGCGCCTGATGAGGTCATATATGTACAAAGCTTTTAGTGACGAACTCGAATTCGTCGCTATTGGATACCTTTAGCGACGAACTCGAATTCGTCACTGATAATGTACTCATACTTATGATTTAGAGACGAAATTCATATTTCGCCACTAAAGCATACGTTTAGTGACGAAATATGATTTCGTCACTAAAAAATCTATTATTGTTTTTAGTGACGAAATATTAATTTCGTCACTAAAGCATACTTTTAGAGACGAAATGTCATTTCGTCGCTAAAAACATATAAGTGCAAAACCTTTATTTTTTTAGTGACGACTATTTTTCGTCACTAATACTTACTTATAGCGACGAAAGTATTTTCGCAACTAAAACTATCCACGGCAATACCTACAGTGACAAAATATTTCGTCACTAAAAATTTCAACTTTTAGTAACGAAATATTTCGTCACTATAGATTAATTAAGTTGGTGCCAAAGTTTCCCTCCGTGGCGCTTATTTTTCATATCACAATAGGGACAAAATTTATTTTTCGTCGCTAAATGTAATAATTTTTTTCATTATTAGTGACGAAATTCATATTTCGTCACTAAAGCTGTATTTTTTGTGACGAAAAATATTTTCTCACTAATTTTTGTCACTAAAAGTACATTTTGTTGTAGTGAAATTTCAGTCGTTAAAGTTTAGTTTACCATGATGTATTGTAAAAGATGCTATAGCAACCCATGCAAATTGTTTAGAACCTAAACCATGCTTTTTACGGCTATATCACTTCTAAGCAAAACTAACACGATTAGTCCAAGCATAAGTGATTAACCCATTTCCATCAACCAAGAGCTAGGCTAAACAAAGCATATCAAATATAAAGCAATATAGAAAACAAGGTAATAGCATGAAAACCATAGCTAAACACTAAGATGTGTTTAGGAAGGGAAAACTCGAGACTTTGAGCAAAAATGAGAACAACTATATAGCTTTGTAAATTAAGCATAACACAAACAAATTTACAATTTATTAGCAAAATTCATTAAGACCCAGTTTGAGTATTAGCAATACAACTAAAAAAAACTAAGACTAATTACCTAAAAAAGAAAATTCGATATCATTGAGATTAAAAAAGAAAAAAAGAACTAATTTTTACCTTGCTTCTTTAGCATTGTCAATGGCAAAAGCCAAACATTTGGCCTCCTCCAGGCCTCGACGACTGTTTTTGGGGCTTCAATCGATGAGTGCAGCAGTGAGTGCTAATAAAGAGACCTAAGCTGGATTTTAGGAGTATCTCCCTTCATCAGCACTGTCAGTGGCAAATGCCAAGCATTCGGCTTCTTCCAAGACTCGACAACTGTTTTTGGGGCTTTAGTCGATGAGCTACGGTGGTAAGTGTTAATTGAGAGAAAGCCAAGCTGGATTTTGAGAGTGAGGATGCGTGACAATGAGGATGTGTGGTGGTGAGGATGCGTGGCGGTGGTGGGAAGATTAATCGCTGGGTTTTGAGAGTGTCGAGAGATTTTGAGAGTGAGAGAGAGTGTGTTTATTTTTTTATTTTTTTTATTTTTTGGAGAGGGAGACCAACATATGATAAATGAAAAGGTTGGGCACTAAAGTGATAGGTTTAGGTGAGAGAGAGAGAGAGAGAGAGAGAGAGAACAAAGGGAAAAAATTGGACCAAAAATGGGTTTGGGCAATTAAAAGATCTTTTGTAGTAGTCACTAAAACCACTACTATAACCAAGAAAACATGCTGCAAAAAGGCATATATTATGGCGGTTCAATATACCACCGCTATAACTAAAAGAAATGCCGCTAAAACACATATATTGTGGCTTTTTTTTAATAACGCCGCTATAGAGCACCGCAAAAGACTATATCTATTGTGGCCATCTAATGGTACGCCACAATATATCTCATGTATAGGGGTGGTTCAAAAAAGCCCCGCAAAAGCCCGTTTTTCTTGTAGTGAACATAAAAATAAATAAATATATCATGGACCCAATTGGTTTCAAATTTCCCCTTCAAGAACTGCGAAACAAAATTCCACATGCAGTCCCTTTAAAAAATATTATCCTTATTTTCATGCCTAATTTCAATTATCTTATTTAGGTAATTTGGTGTTTTATGTTATTGTAGGAAATTTGATGATATTTTTAAAATTTTCAATTTTAATGAAGCTTTTTTAATACCATAAATGACTTCTATAAATATTTATTTATCTTAATTGATTTTTAGAAAATTGAAATAAAATACTTCTATTAGAATTTCTTAATTTTATGATGGATTTTAAGTCTATATTTCCTTTATTCGTCAAGGTTTCTTTGAACTAGAAAGAGAAATTGGGGCATTGCTTTACAAGAAAGTACCCCTCCTTGGTTAAAGAACAACAAGCCAAGACGTTCCCTGATGTTGTGTCACCATGCTATTGTGCTGGTATATTCATGGAGTTTACTAGCATGACACTGGTCCTTTTTCCTTTTGCTTGTTCAATGGAATAATTCTAGCTTAAGGCTACAATTTTAACTCTACTTTGATTAAATGAAATCAATCTTTTATCTCATGCTTTTAAAATTACCAGAATAAGCAATCACAATCAAACTATCTCCTACTACAAATGCCTTAAACATATCCTGAAATATTTCATCCAAATCCCAATTCTTATGCAATATTCAAATCCAATTTTCTATTTATTTTCTTTGGAAAAACATATGTGAAGATAGTTTTCGCATTTTCTTGTGTGTTGTAGTATATAAAAATAAATAGTAAAAAATAAAAATAAAAAAATGAGTTCAAAGAATACTATTTCTTAGCTTCCCTTATTTAGCTTGACATGAGATATAGTTGTTTTCTGCTAATAAGTTTTTGGAAAACAACTCTATCTCACGCGAAGCTAAATAAGGAAAACTGTATCTCACATAAAACTAAATAAGGGAAGTTAAGATATAGTTTTCCAACTCATTACCAAACCAAGGAAAATAACATAGTTTTCTAGATAATGATTTTTGGAAAATGATTTATTTTGTTGAAGATATGGATGTCAAAACAAAGAATGTTAAGCTAGCGCAAGCATCCTATTGCAAAACATAACTAGGTAATAAAATGTTGCCAAATTTGATGATTATAGCATTGAATGTGGGACAATATTTGGTTCTATAAAATGATAGGCATGTAAAATGTCAATTTACCGAACAAAACTAGCATTGAAGAGTACACTATGATTTCAATCAATAGAATCATATTGTTGCAAATTTTCCTTGTTTTGTTTTTGTTTTTGTCTAGTTTTCACAAGGTTAAAGGAGGGCTTTTCATAAGGAAAAGAGTATATGTAGAATTGTTTAATGATGTGGGCTTGAATGTTACTGTTCATTGTAAATCTGGGCATAGCGATCTTGGGTCTCATTTCATCCAGTATCCAAATGGCTTCTATCAATTCAACTTTAAACCAAATGCTTTTGGAACTTCCGATTATTATTGTAATTTTCAATGGCCAAATAATTTCCATTGGTTTGATATCTACCTATTTAATAGAGATCACCCTCAATGCAGTAACTGCTTTTGGAAGATTAGGCCTGATGGTGTTTGTAAGTTAAATTACGATACCAAACAGTATGATCTTTGCTATCCGTGGAACTCAAATTAACTCCATGCCCCACCTTTGTGCTGTCTGTGGAACTCAGAATGATGTGTTTGTTGAATCTTTTCTTGTGTCAAAAGTTAAATAAAGGGAAAACTTCCTTTTTGTGTTGTTAATCTCTCTCTCTCTTTTTTTCTTTTTTTTTATTGTCCTAATATTAATATTTATGCATTATTTATTAAATTTCAGTCATTAAATTTTAGTTTACCATGATGTATTGTGAAAGATGCTATAGCAACCCATGCAAATTGTTTAGAACCCTAAACCATGCTTTTTACGGCTATATCAATTTGAAGCAAAACTAATATGATTAGTCCAAGTATAGGTGACTAACCCATTTCCATCAACCAAGAGCTAGGCTAAACAAAGCATATCCAATATAAAGTAATATAAAAAAAAATAAAAAATAAAAAAGAAGTAAAAGCATGCAAACCATATCTAAACATTAAGATGTGTTTAGGAAGGGGAAAATTCAAGACTCCAAGTAGAAATGAGAACACCTACATAGCTCTGTAAATTTAGCATAACACAAACTAATTTACAATTTATTAGCAAAATTTCTTAAGACCTAGTTCGAGTATTAGCAATAAAATTTAAAAAAAAAAAAAAAAAAAAAAAAAAAAAAAAAAAAAAAAACTAAGACTAATTACCCAAAAAAGAAAATCTGATATCATTGAGATTAAAAAAGGGAAAAAAAAAAAAAAACTAATTTTTACCTTTCTTCATCAGTGCTGTCAATGACAAAAGCCAAGCATTTGGCTTCATCCAAGCCTCGACGGCTGTTTTTGGGGCTTCAATCGATGAGTGCTAATAAAGAGAGACCCGAGTTGGATTTTAAGAGTAGCTTGCTTTTTCAGCATTGTCAATGGCAAATGCCAAGCATTTGGCTTCGTCCAAGCCTCGACAGCTATTTTTGGGGCTTCAATTGGTGAGCTGCGGCGTTGAGTGTTAATTGAGAGAGACCTAAGCTGGATTTTGAGAGTGAGGATGCGTGGCAGGAAGGATGTGTGGTGGGGAGGATGCGTGGCGGTGGTGGAAGATCGATCACTGGGTTTTGAGAGTGTCGAAAGAATGTGTTTATTTTTTTTTATATATATAATATATATATATATATATATATATTTTTTTTTTTTTTTTTTTTTGAGAGTGAGACAAACAGATGATAAATGAAAAGGTTGGGTGCTAAAGTAGTAGGTTTAGGCGAGGGAAAGGAGAAAAAAAAAAGGATGGAAAAATTTGGACTAAAAATGGGTTTGGGCAATTAAAATGTCTATTGCAGCAACCACTAAAACCACTGCTATAACTAAGAAAACATGCTACGAAAATGCATATATTGTGGCAGTTCAGTATACCACCGCTATAACTAAAAAAAAAATACTACTAAAACATATATATTGCGGCTGTTTTTTATACCGCCACTATAGAGCGCCACAAAAGACTATATCTATTGTGGTGGTCTAATGGTATGCCTCAATATATCTCATGTACATGGATGGTTCAAAAAAGCACCGCTATATGTGATGCATAGCGGCAATTTTTGAAACCACCGCAAAAAACCCACCGCAATAGCCTGTTAATATTAAAACATATATAATATTCACATTGAGTATCATTTTATTTTTCATATTAGTCTTACATATTATATGATATAATTTGTATGTTGTTATGCATGTGCACAACGTATGTATATATACATATGTCTAGAGAGGAAATCATAAAAACTATGTCAACATATAGCACGTTCAAACTAAAGCTAACATCATTTCTTCTAGAGGAAATCATAAAAATTTTTCCTTATATTTTCTTTTTATAAATACGATAATATTTACATCATTTAACTAATTTTTGATAAAAATTAGTTAGTGTTAATGCAAAATTAACTTAGTTATAAAATGTTAGTGATAGCTGTATGTTCATTTAACTTTGCGTGTGTGTATTTTTTTGAAGAATCTGTATATATACAAAACTCTCGATAATACTTCAAGTATAAATTTGAAAAATAGATTAAATACAATTATGGGCATTTTCTTTTGGTTCCATTGTGAAAGGAAATAAAGTAGAATTTGTAAGGCAAATGGTTCGAGATCTCTCTCAAATTGATTTAAAATATTTTGCACATAAGTATGAGGTATGAATACCAAGGAAGTCGATACCGTACCAGTACCGGCCATACCGGCCGGTACTTACCGTACCGGTTGCATACCGGTATCGAAACATTAACGTTTCATACCGGTTCAAATACCGGCCGTACTGGCCATGTACCAGCCATACCGGCCAATTTCGGGCAATACCGGCCGGTACCGGGCATACTGGCCGGTACAGAAAAAAGTTTTTTTTTTTGAACGGTTTTAGACCCCTTAAACACACACAGATTGCGTAGCCTAGATTAATTAGCCAAGTTGTTACTTAGTCAAATTAAGCAATTCTAGGTTAAAACAATCAAACAATCATATCAAGAATAATAATGCAGCGGAAAATAAATAACACAAGATATGATCACCCAGGAAACCACACGGTAAAAACCTGGGGAGGATTTGACCCACCGATCCTCAAGGCTAACCTGAATTCACTATGAAAGAATTGAAGTTCATACAAAAGGACTACAAGCTCCCCGCTCTCAAGAAAGAAGGAGTCCGTGGATTCGGAGCTTGCACGTGGTCGTGTCAGTAAGTTCTACTGGTGGGTAGCATTAGGAAGTCAAGCAGGGAGGTTGTAGTCCTTCTGTATGAACTTCGATTCTTTCATAGTGGATTCAGGTTTGCCTTGAGGATCGGTGGGTCAAATCCTCCCCAGGTTTTTACCGTGTGGTTTCCTGGGTGATCATATCATTGTGTCTTTTATTATTCCGCTGCTTTATTATTGTGATATGATTATTTGATTGCTTTAACCTAGAATTGCATAATTTGACTAAGTAACAACTTGGCTAATTAATCTAGGCTAACCAATCTGGTTGTTTTAAGGGGTCTACAACCGTTCAATATATATAATCCTTGTTCCATATTATGCTTTCGTATTGACCAAGTAACTATCCAGGTGAATTTTTTTTTTTTTTGAGAACACCCAACTAAATAATTGAATAAATTAATAAAATTAGTAGTAAGATGTTGTATGGGTCTATTTAAGATTGTTGAAATATTGCAGAAAGTTTTTTCTTTGCATTTGATCTACCAACACGTGTATATACGCTAATTTGGTGTGAATAAATTATTTGAAATCGCATCATTTGAATAATTATAAGTACAACTTGACACTAGTGTAATCGAGTATTTATGAAGTATTTATGAAGAATTTTGGATTAGTCGATCTGGGGTTCGACCCATCGAAAAAGTCAGCTACTGTCCAGCTAGACTTCTCTGTAAAAAACAATTGCTTATTGATCGGTGTTGGATCAGTCAACAATACCAAACTCGGCTTTACAGATAGCGAGTATTTTTGTACTTGCCTATGAGATCATCGAGTACTGTGCCTTGTTATTTCCACGACTAGACAGCAGTATTCGATCTCGTAGGAAACGAGTTATAAGTACAACTCGCCACTAATGTAGTCGAGTATTGATGAAGAATTTGGATCAATCGAACCTGGAGTTTGACCCATCGAAAAAATGCATGAGTCCAGCCAGACTTCTCTAGAAAAAACGATTGCTATTCGATCGGTTTAGGATCGGTCATTTATACCGAACTCAGCTTTACAACTAGCGAGCATTTTTGTACTCGGCTATTTGATCATCGAGTACTGTACCTTGTTATTACCATGACTAGACTGCACTCGGCTTTCTAGGCAGCAAGCAATAATTATAATACTCGATAGCGATGTGGTCGAGTATTAGAAATGATAATTACTGTAAAACGTAAAACTAATTGGTCTTCCCCTCAGAATCTTCAGACCTCACTCCTGTCTCAAATCTGAATCTCAATATTGTGTCTCTTTGTTTTCATCGTCAACCTGTACTCTGTCTGTGACTCTTCTTCTTCTCCTTAAACCCCAACCGCCCCTCTTTCATCTACACTACACTATAGATTGATTCTACACTATAAAATCAAAACCCTAGCCTGAACATGTCTCTCAACCTTCTACTTCCTCTTTTGCTTAAATCCCTAGCCAACCCCTCTAATTTAGCTTCTCCCAAAAATCGTGGCTGCCCTCTGTTCTTTGTATTCAACTTTCAACCACCGAATCCACTAGCAAGGTATATATGTTATATATTTTTATTTTGTTTACTTACTAATGAAATTTTCAATAACTTGTAGATTTTGTTTACTGTGTTAATATTATCATGTCGATTGTTTAGTACTAATAGTAGACTTGTTTGTTTATTTTTTATGTTGATTTTAAAATAATTACGTCTTGCTCTATGATTTCTTTTCAAGTTTCTTTATATCTGTCATCTGAAAACAAAATAATTGGCAACGTGTGTACATGTTGTTAATTGTGATGATGTTGCTTGTTTTTATTTTTATTTTTATTTTGAGATAAAAGATGGAAGTTTTATTAGATAAAGTTTTATTAGATGGAATTTTTGTCACTTGTAAATATTTAGTCTGATTTATCATATCACCTACACGGTTACTAAAATAACAAATGACTTCTTAATTAGAGTGCTCATTTTGTAGTGAGCTTGGGGCTTACACTTATAACACTTATAACTACTCATATCCTTCACTTTAATTATTTAGCCAGAAAAAAGGACTTATTAGTTGGTAAGATAGTTTACTGTAGGTAGAACTTTATTACCTCGGTTTAAAAAATCATTTTATAATTTGACATCAACTAAAATTCTATACAAATAATTTGAAAAAAATACAAATTTATAATTTATTTTAAATTATTTTGATAATCTATCATATGTTGCATTTAATATAATAAAAGTTAATCTTATATATTATGTTTTGTCATTGTCAAGTAATTAACATACGCGTTATTTGAAGAATAATTAATATACTTTTGCCATGTGACTTATTAATTATTAAGATGATTACTTTATTATATATGTGAAATTCTATTAAAGTTTTAATTTTCAAGTGGCATGCTAATGATCAAGATAATATAACTTTGATTATATTAGTAATATAAATTTTAATGTACTTTATGGTGAGGTGAGAGATTCTTTTAGGATAAGAAGTCTTATTAGTTGTATAAAATAAATGGGTAAAGATTGTCTCTGTAGTAATTTGATTGATTAACTGCAGAGAATGCTTTACATTTTGGTCATTTCTGTTGTTCCCTTCTTTTTATATAGAGTAGTGTTAAGTTTCGAAGAGCCTTCACTTGTTGCACTCTCTGCCTTAGTTTTTCCAATCTTTATTTTAGAAAATAACACTGTGCAGAAAACATATACTGTGCCATTTGTATATCCATTTGTTTTGTGTTTATCACTATACTGGTGATTTTTAGTACTAATAGGAGATCTTGATATAAAAAATTAAATTAGATCTGTTTATTTGTTGCTGATTTTAAAATAATTTGTCTTGCTCTATGATTTCTTCTCAAGTTTTTCCTGTTTCTGACATCTTAAAATAAAATAATTGAAGATCCGTAATCACTGTAATGTTGGCTATTTAGTACTAATAGTAGATTTGTTTGTTTGTTTTGTTGATTTTAAATTCATTTGTCATTCTTTAATTGTTCGTAGAATTACTAAGTTCCTTATCAATAATTTTTCTTTAAATTGGTCTAGATGGAAAGTGATGAGATGATCCCTACTGACATTAAGTGTGAAGGAAAAGACATTGACTTAGATGCCTAACTTGATGAAGTGGCTGAACTTCCTCCGCCAAAGAAGGCTAAGACTGAGATTAAAGTCTACAAAAGGAGGAGGACTTCAACTGTTTGGCGTTACTTTCAGATGCTTTTGACAAAAGATGAAGGAAAGCCTACATGCAAATGCAATAAGTGTGGAAAGGAATATATTGCTGCCGGAGTAGATGTTATTGAAAATTTGAAGCGGCATTTGGAGTTATGTCCAAGGAATTTTGAAGTGCCATTGAGCATTCCTGTTTCTACAGTGGCAGATATAGGTAATGTATTTTTGATTTATATGTTGGCTGAATGAGTTCTAAGTTTTATGATGATTTTTTAAAAAGAAATTGATATATATGTCAAAAAGGTTCTGGATTTCCCATAAAATGTCAATATTTATTTTAAATATTAATCATGAAAAGGTGTAGAGAAAACTTTAAATGGTAGAAAAGTTGCTCTATTGATAAAGGATTTGAGTTATCAAAATAGAACATATAGAATATGCACAATATTTTTGAGAATTTAAATGGAATAAATTGAGTTGAATGATGCATGATGGTATGGTTGACCATTGTAATACAAGTTATATTCATGCATATTCAAAATATAATAGTTTATAGATTTTGTTGGCAGACTTGGTAGACAGTAGACACTACAATTTTATTACCAGTAATTTTTGTTCTTACTACTATGCAAATGACTTATTTATTTAATTGATTCATTGCTTCAATTGCTTGATTACCCACAGTTTTTAAATTTCTTATTTATAATGCATAGATAAGTTTTTAATGAGGTGAGAAACAATTTATTTGATGTAGATCTTTTACAATCACAATTGGAAGAGCTCATTGAAGATAAAATGAGCATGCATATCAATAACAATGAGCACAAGGAAGGCGTCGGGTCTTCAATGGAACCCTCAATCTCTTCTAATCTAGTCTCTTAATCAGTGATGTCTTTTACTTTTTGATATGGCACTTGGATGGTTGGACTTAGATTTTGCCATCAAGGATATTTGATATGCCATTTAATCATTTTGGTTTTGTATTCTCTTAATCTGTAATGTCTGTTAGTTTTTGATATGGAACTTGGATGCCATGTAATAATCTTGGTTATTTATTATGGAACTTTGACATTTTATTGAATTTGATACTATGGAGGGTGGAACCTTTTGGACTAGTAATTTTATTTTTTAGGAATGAAATAATTATTTGCTTTTGTTATTATTTGAATTTTTATTACTTGATTTATGGTTGAATTATGAATTTCGATATATGGGAGTTGATAACAGGTTATTCGGGTTAAGTTTAATGTTTAATTAATAAAATTTTTTGTTTGGGTCATAATCAAACAGGTTGTTAATAGGTTATTTTTAGTCACATTTGAAACTTATATTTTGGTCAATGTCATGACCACAATATATAAGGATCTCATAAAGTATACAATTTCTAAATAATAACTATGTTTTCTAATTTTCATCGATAAACCATATATATATATATGATAGTGTATGGCAAAGAAGATTATGATTTAGCATCTTTTATTAACCCTTCCAAATGTTTTACAACAACATTTCACTATCTCCCTACTAAAATGTTTGGATAATCAAATTTAATGGTTACTAAAATATACTTAGAATTATCTATATCCTAACTTGCACTATCAAATGACAAAAAAATAAAAATAAAAAAGGGAATATTATAAAAAATAAAAAATCAAGAATATAATGCAACATAAAAAATGAAAAGAATTCTAAAAGCTGAAAGAAAGAAAATAATCTGCTGCAAAACGGTATATGCAATTCAGTTAGTAAAATGTAAACAAAATGATTTCAAAATATTATTTGTGCCCTCTATTAAGTCCACAATCAAAAGGTAGTTTCTTAATAAGACGAATAAATGGTTAAAAAAAAAGTCAGCTGCTTACAATACATACTTACAAAAAAGGAGCTTTTTTTTTTTGAATTTGAAAAAAAAAAAAAAAAAAGGAGCGGTTGGTGTATTTTTTTTTTTAACAAACGTAGGAGTTTTGTTTTTTCAAAATAGAACCGTGGTAGATAATTTTTTTTGACACAACATGGCTTTTCCATTACATTTTTTGTTTTCAATTAATATCAATTTAAGATTTTAAACTATTTCTTTTGATTTAGAGATAAAGATAAGTTTATTAAATTAAGGGTATTTCATTAGTTGTTTTTTTCCCCCTGAACATGAGGTTTTTTCTAAGAATAAAATATTAGCAATTTTACTATTTAGTTGTGTTTTTTCTTTTTTTTACTCAACCTGAGGTTTTTTTAAGGATATAATATTAGAAACATGTGTTAGAATAAGTGGGTTAACCCTACTCTTTAAGCTTTACAAAATGGTCATTTTGAGGATATTTTAGGCATCAAAATTGAGGAATCCAAACAGGAGAAGCCCCTTAAATAATAGTATAGATATGCATGGTTCACCCATTTTTTGGATGGTTTTTTTTTTTATTCATGAATCATAATTTCATTGTTTATAAATGTCTAAATTAAAATTTTTTTTTGAGAAAAAAATCTAAATTAAAATAGTAGTTCATATTTAAAATTAAATTATATGAAAAGTTAAAACTACCCAAGATGAATGTTTAACCACTTGTAGATGTGTGTTTTTGGAAGATTAAAAGTATACACAATTGTAGTAGTTGGAACAATATAACTATGCAAATATTGTTGCAAGTGGTTCCATCAGATTGCCCATTGTTGCAAGTACTTATTGGCTATCCAAAGCCAAGTACAATTACGAAAACACCCTAGCCAATGTTAATAATAACACAAGCAATTACAGGCCAACAGGCCAAGACAGATTCGAAATTCAAGTTTAAAAGGGAAATGAAAATGCCACAAAACAACATTTCAGCCCATCTGTAGTGCAAACTTGAGGCATAGGGGGCATAAAAACACATGTCATTAGTATTACTTTATTCATAAATGCCACAAGCAGGAGCCATAGTTTCACCATCATTTTGCGCTTCCTTGTCGTTTCGAATCATGAACTTCATCATCCCCCATAACATGGGCTACCACTTCACTGAGCATGTTAGTACTCAAGGTTGCAATCCTCCTTGTGTGGTCACGCTCCTCAATGGCAACGTCTAACTGATACCTCAACAATCTGTTCCTCACGCCTCCATCGCAATAGCTGGTTCCTTCGCTTTGAGACGTTCCCCCTGGGCTTGATGTCGACATGGTAGGAGATGTCCACGATAGGGAAGCACTATACTGCACGTTCCTACCATTACGTTGCAAGAACTCCATGTATGCACATTCTGCTTCTTGTTGATTTTTGTATGACCTGTGTTCAGCGTTTGCGAATTTATGAACTTGTCTATTTGCTTCTGCCCAATTGTCGTATATGCCAGGAGCACGACCAATGAAAACAACATAGTATCTGCCACTCTAAAAGAGGAACATACAACAGCATTGTATGTGAAAATTGCATGGGGTGTTGTTGGGGTTAGAACTTACCAAGTTTCGAATCTGAGCTATTAGATAAACATATACCGTGTCGCTTTACCAACATGTGCCGGTGGACTACAACAGCCTTGACATTGCTTGTTCCAAGATTTGACAAACAGTTGCATAAATCTATAATTGTATAGTGGTAAATTGTTTAATCACAACTATCAAACATGTGGGCATGTTACCTTTAGAAGTAAAGGAGGCTTCTGTTCTCCATCTTTGACTGTTTTCTTCTGCTCATACCCCCCCAACCAGAATGACAAGAAGTTGTCCATAGATATAAAGGGTAAGATACTCGATTATGATAGTTTCGAGTACAGTACACATAAAACTCGCCTTTCACACAGACAAGTATATATAATTGCTGCCCAACTGAAATTAGGTGAAGTAAATAATACTCGGTCTTTGTATAACCGCGTTATAAGTACTCGATTTGAATAAATTCAAGTACTGTGCAACTATATCAATTACTCCATGACCTTTTGGGACCATTGACCATTTGCCATGCACGAGCTGAGCTGTGTGGGTTCCCTTCTGAACGCGGACCGGTCTGATTGTTCTACCATTGTGTCAAACCATTAAATTGCTAGTTCCAAGTTAAATTGACCAGCTTCACCACGTGCATTGTTTGTTGTCCACGTCTTCTCTGTTCTGTCCACATCTCACCTGATAGGTAACAACTGATACTGCATGCCCATGGTCAATTCGAGCTATCAGCAGCAAAAGTCACAAGATGTGGGAGATCACAACATGTAAAGGTCCTTACACTTGCTCATCACTCTAGGTGGATCATGATGGAAGGATGATGGATTCAAAGTTCATTGCCATCACACTTGATTCATACGTACGGGAAGACATTTCAAGAACAATAGCAACCCTGCATAGTCTTCTGCATACGAAGCACGGCCATTGGGCGTTTCACTATAAGGTTTGGGATGCAAAACAGAAGGTGGTTGCGGCCATCTACAGGGATTTCGATGAGTCATACGCAGAATTGCCTTGGTTTCTAGTGGTGTTAAAAGATGCGGATCTGACCACAGTGACACAATTGAAGTGCGACAACCGTAACGTGTTGGGAACTTGCACGTTTAACTGTAACTTTTGGGCTTTTGGTCCGTGTATTGAAGGGTTCAAGCATTACAGACCAATGATAAGCATTGATGCAACGCACCTCTATGGCAAGTACAAGGGGAAGTCATTGATAGCAATGGCAATGGTTGCTAACAACGAGGTTTATCCGCTCGTGTTTGCCGTTGTTGAGAGTGAACAAGGAGACATGAGGATGGTTCTTGGCATGGTCGACCAATATTACGGACCAGACCAATCTTTGCATCATCTCTGACCGACATTCGGGGATAAAAGCTTGCTTTGATGACACAAGTATGACTTGGTTGTAGCCTCCCAAGGTCCATTACCGGTACTGCCTCTGCCATGTAGCCAGCAATGTGAACACAAAATGGAAAATTTCGGAGTTGAAGAACTTGGTATGGAGGGCAACAAGTGCGATTAAGTCAGAAAGTTTGAAGCCACACTGGAAATTATTCGCAATGTCAAGCCAGCTGCACACAGGTATCTTGAAGCTGAAAACAAACAGAAGTGGACACTTGCACACGATGGAGGGTGTCGATATGGAGCAATGACAACCAACCTATCGAAGTGCTTTAATAGAGTATTGAAAGGTGTGCGCAGCCTCGCCAATAATGGCAATGGTGAGGTTCACCTTTTTCAAAGTGAACTCGTACTTTGACGCTCGTCATAATCTCACTCTAGATCAGTTGGAAGTGGGTCAAGAATGGTGCAAGTATGCCATGGACAAGTTCGAAAAAAATCAAGCAAAGGTAAAGGACCATATGGTGACACGGATGTGAGCACAAGCGTGGTTATATTAGGTTGACACACTGGGTAATCCTTTAAGTACTGGGGGCAGACAACACACACATAGGGTTGATCTTTGGGGTATGACATGCATTTGTGGGAAATGGGAAGCGTTGAAGATCCCGTGTTCACACATAATAGCAATTTGTGCTAATTATAAGCATGATGCGCAGCAATTTATTGATCCTTGCTATAGCGTGACTCATAGGTACCACAGCTACAAATCGGTATTCCAATCGTTGAAATACAGATTAGAATGGTCGGATTCGAAAGAAACTAGACTAGTGATGCCTAACCCATGATTGATTTGGAACAAAGGTCAGCCAAAGTCCACACGAATTCGCAATGAGATGGACGAGGATGACAATGATAGGAGTTGTCGAGCTCCTTATGGATCGAGAATGGACCAAAATCAAGATATGGGTTGTGTCGCCAAGAGGGGCACAATCGTAGAACATGTCCTACTTGAAATGTGGAGTCAACAAGTGGTGGAGCTGCATCATAGGTAAAACTTCCATTTCTTAACAACTTGTGTCATATAAATCGTTACGTGACTGTTAACAACTCAGTAGTAGTAAATTGTTCTCTATTGCCATAGTAAGTATTTGGACTAGTTATGAAACAAGTGTTGGTGTTCATCCATGGATAGGCAAATGAGTCCAGTTGGTATTTAAATATGATGCTCATTGGAGAATCGTGAAATGAGGTTGTTCAATAGTTTTGTCACGTTATTCGTCGTAAGTCATGAATCTTAGTGTTGTTGTGGCTATGTTGCTTGTTAATAACTTATATAGGTCCAATGTACATAACATATTTGAACTATTCACAACAGGTACGGTAGCTAAGGTGGATGGGTGATAACGGACGTACATTGCGCAACCAAGATGGTCCCTACCGCCTAAGGAAGCACCCGAACGACACCAGTAACTTGGTTTATGACGAGAAGACGGTGTTAGATTGATCATTTTTTGCTTGGAAGTTGATACTAAGTTTTGTACTTTTGTTATGTACTTCTGTGGTCATGCACTTTGTTAATGGCATTAATGTTATGTACTAGATGGGGTTTCACTAAGCTGGTCAAGCAAACAATTCAGTTACATGTAAATTGTAGTTATTACAAGCAGTGCCTTATGTTTAGTATGATTTCCAGCTTCTACAACTTGATGGCAAAATTTTTTTATAGCAGGGCAATCTCAAAAGCAACAAGTGTATTTATTGCAATGCACAAGTGCTTCATGAAAATTCTAATAAACTTTCACAACTGGTGTATTGATAAAACTGAGCTGCAGCTGACAACAAAATAAGCAGCAGTAGAGAGCGTGTATCGAGTAGTGTGTATGGAGTTTTCCATATAACTCGATTTTAAAGATATCAAGTAGTGTTAAGTAACTCGATACCACTAATATCGAGTAACATGTAGTTGTTTCTCAGGCCTGTGATCACCATGACCAGACAGTACTCGGTCTCAAAGGAAGCAAGTTATATTACTAAACCCGACACTACAGTAGTCGAGTATTTATGTAGAATAACGATGGGTCAAAACTGGATTTTGACCCATTGAAAAAATGCCTGAGTCCAACAAACTACTCTGTACACACTGATTGCTATTCGGTTGGTGTTAGATCGGTCAGATTTATTAAACTTGGTTATGGTAAAATCGAGTAACGTGCAGTTGTTTCTTGCTAGTTTATCCATAACGACCAAACAGTACTCGACTTTGGAGGCAGGGAGTTATAATTACATAACTCGACATCGGTGAAGTCGAGCATTGCTGAAAAATGTCCCTTCCCTTGGATCAATTGAACTGGGGTTCGACCCATCGAAAAAATACATCAGTCCAGCCAAACTTCTTTGTAAAAATAGATTGCTACTCGATTGGTGTTGGATTCGTCATATTTTACAAAACTCAATTTTGGAGGTAGCGAGTACTATAGTACTCGATTATACTAATATCGAGTTATGTGGATACTGCATATTTGGACTGGTCAGTGTTATTTCTAGTGTTGGATTGCTGTACTCGACTCCCGACAAAAGCAGCAGTTCGATTGCTCTCGATTCCTTCGGCTCGAAAGCGACTTCCTGGGCTCCAAACATCGATCCTCAACTATAGTAAGACTCTTTTACCCTTACTTCCCATTCAAATTAACTGAAAATCCTGCATTAATCTCAGTTTAAAAGCTAAAATTTCAAACTATGCAAGTTTGGGAATTTTCATGGTTTTGGGTGTTGTGGTCTGAAATGGTTCATGGGTTTTTACATATGCATGTTGTTCATATGATTTGTACCCTTTAATTACATAAACTTAGCTGATTTGTAAAGGAACACATGAATTTAGGGTTCATATGTTCATATGGAATTTGGGGATTTTCATGGGTGCGGGTGTTTTGACGTGAAATATGTAATGGCTTTTTTTTGTATGGATGTTGTACACACATTTTCTACCCTTTAATTGCAAAGAACTCATGATTTGTGAAAAATGGGAAATTGGGGTTCATGTCTTCATATTGGGAACTTGGGGATTTTGATGAATAGGAGTAGTTTTGATCTGAACTGGTTCATGAGTTGTTGTGTATGCATGTTGGTGACACGTTCTCTATCGTTTATATTCAAAATTTTCACATCTGGGTATGCATGTTGGTTCATTCGCCAATCTTGTTCTAATAGCTCAGATTGGGGCTTTGTTGAATTGGGTATAATTACTTGAAATTGACCACCGTTTAAAGTTTGATGGATTGGCAGTAATTGGTGGGTTTGCATGTTTTGTGGAATTGGGTATAATTGCTTGAAATTACACCTGCTGCACAATGTGCAGTGTGGGTTCACATGTTTTTAAAATAACTTGAATGCATAGGTCAATGTTCATATATTTACAGAGAATTGATTATTTCAATGCATTCATTCATGCCCTAATTGTATCCATGCATCGTGTAGTCTATTCCTTATGCATATGTACAGTGTGTTTAGGTGTTTCTAACGCAGGTATGAAAATTGGTTTTCTGTTGTGCTTTCGTTCTGTCTTTGTAGATCCTAGTTTTGGCTCCTAAGAAGTCTAAAACCATTAAAATCAAAGCCAAAAGAGTGTCTGCCACCTCATCTAAGCCTGCAATTGCGTTTGATTAAATAAGGTTTCAAACGGTTACAAATGACCAAAGGTTTGAAAACGTAATTAAGGATAGGAAAATTTGGCCAAAAAGACAAATCAATCTAGATGAATTACCTCTTTTTGTCCATAGAAATCTATAGTGTAGGAGCTAGTTGTCTCTGTGTAAAGATTTAAAACCCCCTCTAGCTGCCCTGATTAGAGAGTTCTATTCCAATCTCCATATTCGTTTTGATGATGATCTGGGTATTTGGATTTGAGGTCAAAGTTTTGTCATAACAAAGGATGATGTATCCGAGGCTCTTGATGTACCTCATGTTTGCAGACCTACATATCCATACTCAGAGTGTCCTCCTATATTTGATGTCATGACTCTTCTTTGCGGAAGATCAGTGACATGGGGATCTGACCCAAGAATTAACTCGAGTGAGTTAACCGAGCTTAATTACATCTTCTTTAGGATAGCTTGTCACAACATCTTCCCCATCTCCCATGTCCATACTATTCCTATAGAGAGACACAACATCTTCCCCATCTCCCATGTCCATACTATTCCTATAGAGAGATGTTTCTTTTTGTATGCCCTCGTCACTAATGCATCTATTTGTTTTCCTTCCCTTTTTTTTCAAACGCTTGTTGAGGTGCATAAGAGAAAGTGTAAGAAGCATGGTCTATTCTTTCCAGTTTTCATCTATAGGGTTCTATACTATTTACACTTAGAAAACTTTCCTTCTTTAGAGTTGATCCACATCACAGCCCCTATAGGAGCCACCTTTCTCAAACAGGGGAGTGCACAAAAGAAGAATGTTGGACCGAGTGTTGGTTCATTAAAAAGACCATGAGTACAGTCCACCACTGCAGATGTTCATGCTGAGGAAAGTCCTGTTGATCCTACAGCTGCTGTTGTTGATGATGGTGACGATGAGGTAAATGTTGACAGCGCAGCTGCGGAGCCCACCATTCCTCCTCCTCTCTCTCTTCATGCTATGATGGAGACCTTTATGACAACTCAAGCAGCTCATGAACAACTTTTAGATGGGCTTATTGTTGAGGTTGTTGCTTTGAGAGCAGATTTTTTAGAGTATAGGAGTGCTTTTCCACCTCCTTCACCCTCTGACTCTTGATGTTTGCCTTTAGCAATACATAACAGATAGGGGAAGTAGGGATTGTAGCTTAAGGGGGAGAGTAGTTTTTGTAGCTTTCGTAGATTATATGAAAGTTATTTAATGTGATTTACTAGTATTTCTATATTATTATATGTACTCTTCAAGGTCCACAAACATGGTTTTAATTTTATGATAATATGACCATATTCACAACATGTGATGACTTTTATATTGAATGATCCTTTTCTTTGTGTTTTTCCTTCAATTGGAATGTGGATAAGGTAACCTAATTGATAACATATGCATATTTGAAGAAAACCTACAGTCATTGAAATGATAACAGAAAGGAACCTACCTCATCATTGCATTATCGATTAGTTTTGCAATGGCTATACCAAAAAAAAAAAAAAAAAAAAAAGAGATCATAAAAGTAGATTAAACAGATACTAGCCTCTAAGCACGCCCGTGCTCAAAGGCTAGTTTATAGTTAAAATTAGATTAAATTTGCCATACTCATACATGTTTATACTTTTGGATGAACGTTATATAGATTTATTTTAATAATTAATACCTTTGTTTCCTGTTTCTTGTCACTGATTATCCAAATATATATATGTTTCCACTTCTTCATCCATATCCTTATATTTAGGCACTAACATATGTGATTGTCCAAGAAAATAAAACGCTAAATTTTAGGGAAATTTAAAAGATTAAGGTGGGGAATTGGTGTGACCCTATCCTTATTTAAAAGTTTATCAAAAAAAGAAAAACTACATGTTTTAAAAAAATCCCGCTTACTACACATCCATAACAAAAGTGAAAAAGAGTTGAAATTTCAAATATAATTATTTTACGGTGAAAGGATCAAACTGGGGTTAGCCACTTACTACACATCCATAACAAAAGTTAAAAAGATATTAAATTTCAAAGATATCAATTACCCTTAAAACTGAGTTAATGTTCGTAACATTGTTTATGGAGTAGTAAAGTAATAATTATATAAAAAAAAAACTTGCAAATTAAATTTCACATAGAATTATACAAATGATAAATATAATTTATGTTACAAAAGAAATCCGTTTACAACAATTTCTTAGATAACATGAAACTTCATGTGAGGGTTAAATTGGGTAACATTATCCAGTAGCTCAAAAATATAATATAGTAATACCCTCTAAAAAAAAGTGGCATAAATTACATTTATAAAAATACCATAAATTACATGGAAAAACTTGTTTACATAACACCCTCTAAAAAAGAGTAGCGTAAATTACATTAGGAAAAAAGTAGTGTAAATTACCACTTCAAGTAGTCTAATTCCCTTAAAACCCAACACCAAATTGGCCAATCATGCACACATTCGCTCTAGCCTGCAATGCCTCCATAAATTCCTTGGTCCCATTTGAAGCAATTGCACCCAAATTGTTCACCAAATCTATAACCCAAAAACCAGGAAAAGTGTTAGCAATCTAAAATTACATTAAATATTAAGTTGTTGGACCAAAGTAGAGAAGAAGAATATAAAAGTACCTGCACACATAAATAGAGAGAGTCATGTTGAAACAAATCTTATCCAATACTGACACATGTAAATGCAAAACCAATCAGTCTTAATTCTCATCCAACTCGCTTAATTCCCTTAATAAAACTAGTATGTAACCCATATAATTAAATAAAATAATGAAAAAAAATATTGCATTTTATTATTGAAGTGATACTATTGGTTTTTGTTATTTATTTATTAATCATGAGTTTGTTCATCTTTAAAAGGCTTAGTTAAGTCTAAATTCATATTATTAACTAGAAATTTTCATTAACAAAAATTAGCATTACGTAATTTTTTTACAATTTCAGTCGATCAGACTAGCAAACCTTATATGATATGGCTTATCAACTAGGGCTTTACCTGTAATTGCTTATAAATAATTGGCATAAGATTGGTTTGTGTGCATAGGTGAGTTGTATATTGGGTGTATAGGAAATGCTATTTGGATTGTCTATCTGCTAGCTTAGATCAGTATAGTTTGAATGAATTTGTATAACTTATTTCTGGGAGCTATGTGATGTGTGACCTGTGGGGTTTACTTTTATTTTATTAATGTGTGCTTCCACATGAGTCAGATGTATTGTCATCACAGTGACATAAAATATGCTTTGGATAAGAAAGATTGCGCTTTATTATTTAGTAGGTATTGTTTGGTAGATTAGATGTATAAATGCGGAGATTTTTAGTTAGAAATGATGGTTCTAATTTATAATTTAGCAAACTTTATTAGAAAATGCAGATGATTCAAATTTTATGGGATGAAAATGAGAGTTTAGCTGAAATCTTAAAAAGGAATTTAGTTTGGTTTTTATATTCAATGGGACGTAAGTACAAATTTTTGATAATCACAAGGATAACAATTCATTACACTTTGAATTTTCTACAATTGATAATCATTCCTTTTGGCAAACCATTAAGGGAATCATAATTGTAAAACTTTTGCAAAGCTTAACAAACAATTAATAAAAAAACAGAAGATTGCATCTTATTATTTAAGTGATGCTACAATGAGGGAAAAAAATAAAAAATAAAAAATAATTAAAGAAGCCTATTCACCAACTTAAACATTTCAAGGTCGATTGAGCATCTTTTGCATGTAACCACAAATTTTGTATAACTGTAAGAATAAGGTTCATCTTAGTTCCAATGTCCCATTCCAATTTTGTGGCATGGTTGAAAGTTTGGAATTTGATACAAGGCGGTTCCCGCAGCTATGTGTCGAAGCATATTTCGGCAATTTCGAATCCAATGCTTCCCATGTTCATCATTTAAAATTTCCAACAGGTTATCAATGCTTCCACGATTTGACTCACAAAGTAGCATGATTCCATGTATATAAACTGCAATAAAATTGCCACATGGAAGAGCTTTTTCAATTAAATTTTTTCCTTCAACAACTTCTTCATTCAAAAAGTATTCCCAGCTTCCCACTATCAGTAGCGCATCGGGATTTTCTGCTTCATAGCCTTAAGAAATTAGGGTTTTTTTTCTTTATCGTGTAGTAGAGCTGGGTGATTGAAAAATGGGGTTAGTTGAATTTGTTGGAGGACTAGTTTGCTTTCTGTTAACTTGTTGAAGCATTTGCAACTAATTAAGAAAAAGGAAAAAAATTAAATTAATAGACTGAATAATTTATATAGAGGGAAATAAATAAGTAGATACAAATTGAGAAAATAGTTTTTTATACCTTAACTTAATGTTTCCCAGGAGTGTTGCCGAATCTTTGCCTACTTTCGAAAAGATTTCAACCAATATGTCAGTATGAAGATTTTCTAAAGTATTCATTTTTTGGTTTTTTTTTTTTGGTTTTGTTTTTGTTTTTGTTTGAAATAGTGTTATAACATTTCAGTTACTATTTATAAGGTTCATAGTATCATATTAAATAACAATACATAATAATAATGTGTTTACGAATTTTGAAATGATTATACACGAATTTGATGGGGAAATGGTTATACACAAAAATGAAGAGGGGAGTTGTATGTTAAGGTGGCTAAATCGGTGTGGTAACTGGGAACATGAACCGTTAGCTGAGTAGGAGAGGATCGATTTTGGGTTTTGATTATTGTAGAAAGGGCAATGAACTTGAAAATATGCGGGTGTGGGAAAGGAAAAAAAAGGGAGCACAACTAACTTTCACCTAACTTCTATATGAAAGTAAGCGTAATTACAACTGATCCCAATTAAATTTAGACAGATGGAGGAAAATTTATTATATTTCATATTTAAATTGGTGTGGTCCCCACATGAATCTAGACACATGACATTGGGAACATTTAAAATCCTGCTCATATAGTGTTTTTCCAGCCTGTATTGACATGACAAGCCCTAATAATTGAAAATGTAATGCTTGGACCATGAAATGAGGTTATAAATGCACCACAATAATGATCTTCTTTCTACCCCACTAACTTTGTAGATTGACTAAGCTATGAGTCGCAATGCCTCAACGTCAAATCGTAAAATGCGAAACAAGTTTGGATCTACTTCAACATGTGGATTATCACAAGTTCCAGTAGATCAACAACTATAGACATACACAGACCACTATGGAGGGAAATGGGTTGGAAAGAAGAGAGATTTTGTTAATTTGCCAATATACACGTATGAGAGTCTTGGAAGTATTGGGCACATCATGGTCGGCAAACCTACAAAACTAAGTATAGATATCACCGCAATAGAGTTCATCGTATCAGAATCACCATGGTCAACCCTACACGAGAAGAGGTGTGAGTTGGAGGTGTATTGTTGATGGCACGGGTTACAAGTTCCTAAGGCATGCTCAGCCGAGTTACCTAGGGATGAACTTGCCAACATACTTGCCCGTCTTGAACAAGAGAACAATCAAATGCAAAGGCGACTAGACTGTTTTCACGCAATCCAAAAAGCTAGGAAACATCTAAAGGGGAAGGCGGAAGTGCGAGCCATGAAGTCTATTAATGAAATTACTGCGTTAGATGATGAAAGAGATATTTCAGACTTCTCAAATTCAAGCAATGATGATTTCCAAAAATTTCTACCTACGAACATTATACGTTGTTGTTAATGTCTACACATTTTGTGCAAGACAAAATGTTGTTGTTAATGTCTGACAAATGATGATTATGTACGTTCAAATTTTGCAAATCTAAAGATTAACTGTTCATTAGTTTTGGCTAAGTTTATATGAAATCAGTTTCTTATTTTTTCCCTACTGTTCTTTGTTGCTACATATGAAAATTTAATATCAATATTTACGCATAGATTCAATACATACAGACTCATCAAAACCACACAGACCAACCACTCTTTCATAGAAAAACCATATAGCTCCTAAAGCAAGGACTCACTAGAGTAGAGTGGGGCCCAACTGGGACCATCACCCTCGAGGTGTAGACACTCACATTTGTTCAAAATAATACTCGCACCATGCGTGACATGAAACTGGTAATGTATTACATTGCTATGTCAGTATGTTGCAATGTTTTCAATGGATTGGCTAAGTGTATATGAAATCACTTGCTCATTTTTTCACTGCTGTTCTTTGTTGCTACATATGATTTTTGTGCTTTGGTTGGACAATGTCCTTTACTTTGTAGTGTCGGAAAAATCTTAGATATGTTGATGTTTCCAATATTCTGTCTTTGTAATTTGAAATGTTATCCACATAACACTCATCACCCAACTTAGATTTATTGCACATTACTTGTAGGAAAATTTAATAGATTCAATACATACAGGCTCATCCAAACTACACAGACCAACCACACATATGATTCCATAATATAAGATAATTCATATATATGACACCATGAGTCGCTGTATCATCTACCCGTATTTGTGTATCTTAGTTCTGCTAGTGTACTACTTTATACAGATACATTACATACATACTCATCCAAACCAGACTAACCACTCATTCTCTCTTCGTCTTTATGAACAAGAAAATTTTTTCGTAACAAACTTTTCTTCGACTTCGTGTTTTGTGGGCAAATCATCTGAGGGATATGTTTGTATCATCTTCATTTAAGTTTATTATTTCTACCTAATGATCTTCCAATTTACAGTTCTTGCTGGGTGGATATTGAATCTCAGTGGTAGTCTTATCAATATAAGAACATGAAAGCTTGAATTTCCTTCATATCTGAACACTAAAAAATAACCATAACAGATAGAATGATATTCAACGAAATCCTGCCAACCATTATAAAACCAAATGTTGTTATCAGCTTTCTTCAATCCCACTTGCCAAATACCACCATAGGGAGCAGTGATTGTAACTATGGTGGATAGCTCAGCACTGTTGAACCCTGACCACAAGTACCCATCTATACTGACGTGAAAACACAGAGCATCCTTGAAAAGTTTATGCATCAATTTTAGGGGTGAGCTGTCCACCATTGCTACACTGATGTTTGCAGTGTTGCATGTGCTGCTCAACAGCTTCGCACTGTTGAACCTTGTCTAGTCATATCATCCACACGCACGTTAATACACAGATATGCATCCTTTTGCAATGCATCATTTTCAAGGATGCAGAGCATCCTTGAAAAGCTTATGATACATTTAACATAGTTTGGCACTGTCTCGTTAAGTCATGTCAGATGAAGCACAGGAATGCTGAATAGACTTCACGTGAACTCTGTCCAGTCATATCACCTACACGGACATCAATACATAGATATGCATCCTTTTGCAATGCACCGTTTTCAAGGATGCAGAGCATCCCTGAAAAGTTTATGATGCATTTAACATAGCTCGGCACTGTCTCGTCAAGTCATGTCAGACGAAGCACAAGAATGCTGAATAGTCTTCACGTGAACCCTGTCCTGTCATATCACCTATACGCATGTCAATACACATATATGCATCCTTTTGTAATGCACTATTTTCAAGGATGCAGAGCTTCTGCATCCCTAAAAAGTTTATGATACATTTAACACAGCTCGAAACTGTCTCGTTAAGTCATGTAAGATGAAGCATAGGAATGCTGAATAGTTTTCACATGAATAAATACACAACCTCCTTTGCAGTACACATCACCAGCCTGCTGCTGTAGCACAAGCTATAGCCATATCAAATAGCTGCCTCAATGAACCACATGCACCAACAAGTGCCATTGTATAGCCAAGTCATGTTCGCAGTTTTGCATGTGCTCCTTAACACCTCATTGAACAATACACCATCGAGTCATATCATCTTTATTCACGTGAATACTTACCCTTACATATAGTCACATCCATGTGAATACTTGCCCTTGCAAAACTCCTGTATAGTCCCATTTACATCTACCCTTGCAAAACATCTACGCATAACGAAGTCCCATTTACATCTACCCTTACAAAACATCTACACATACCGATCAGAAGTCACATTTTCCAATGTCAATGTGCAATTGGATGCTACCTCATTTTCTAGATAACTATAGGAGGGAGAGAGATTCCGACAAGAGGGAATACTATGCTGGACTGCGGCGGGAGTGGGACTTTCGCGTGAACAAGTCCAATGCTCTGCACGATGATCTCGTGCGACTCGGAGTGCCTTTTGTTGACCGTATCTTTCTCACACTGCCCTGGCGAAACATGCACCAATATGAGCGTGCAGTGACAAAAAAAAAAAGGAACAATTTGATGATACTCCGTAGGTCCAGGTATCACATGCTACAACTGGCGGAAGAGTTGGCTGCTGCAACGAACAGGCAACTCACTCCGGCAGAACGTAACAATGTCCTCAACTACGAGGACTACCTGTTAGAGTGAATACCTATGTGGTATGTATGTTATGTGTGTTATGTCTAGGGTTAAGTTAATAATGTTAGTAGTGTTAGTGTTCAATATGCAATGCATGCATATTGGTGACATTGTGTAAGTTATTTTAAGTTTTCTGTGTTATGTTCTAGGTGCTTATTGAAAAACAGCATGTGTGGGAATATTTAACTTTTATGGGTTATGTGGGAATAATCTAGATTACGAATAATGTGCATGCTCCTTATAATCAATAATAAGGTTTACATAGTACAAATGCAACAATAGTGACACACATACATTTAAAATATAGTTAAGCAAAATAGTTCTCCAACAAAGTCTAATTACACCACGATATGATTACTCTTCATCTGACATCTCCACGTCTAACTGATAAATGGGATTAGCAAGAAGTGATTGCATGAATTGTGCATGCTTGTACCACCCTTCCTCCACTGACCCTCGAATCTCGACTTGGGTCCGATATTGATTAAGACGTATTTTCATTCGATTATTTTCTTCTTTTATGTGGTTCAATGTTTTACGAAGTTCATCGATCGTGTCTCTGGGCATTTGCGATGCGAGTCGCCGAGGCACTGGTAACTTAAAACCAACCAACTCATCATAAAACATTTGCTATTCATGAAATAACCAAGCCCACTCCTATCTCATGGTATTGTGAACGTAAGCACTATTGTGTACTATTACATGCTAAAAATGAATTACTAACACTCAAATTTGACCATAAACATTAGACGTTGTTGTTAATGTCTACAAGTTGTGTGCAATACAAAATGTTGTTCTTAATGTCTCGACCAATGATGAGTATGTACATTCAAATTTTACAAATCTAAAGATTAACTGTTTATTAGTTTTAGCAAATCTAAAGAATTTTATTTTTTGTCAATGAAATTTACACCGACAAAAACCCAATATAACCTAATGTACACACATAACACTCATCACCATTTCTATAGATTATTGTGCATTTATTGTAGCACCAAACAACTAATATAGCCCTAATCTACTCACATAACACTTATTCAAGAAAATACTAAAGCACAAGTAACAGAACTGTTAGGTTCTAAAGACTTAGGATTTTTAGTATTTAGAACTCTAATGTGTATTGTTGGTAAACCATGATCAAAACAGGTTGTTTAGTCTTGTTTAGGCTTACTCAAAGTTGTGTCTTTTATGTAAAGTTAGAATTGAGTGGTTACAGAAGTATTTGTTACTTTCGGCCTGGCTCGATTGATCGAAGCTTAGACTCGATCGATCGAAAGTCGGCTAGATTGTTTTTTTCTGCAGAATTTCCAACTTAGCCCTAACTCCTAAAATGTTTAGGATTTTATATTTTGCCTTAGGTATAAAAGGCAAACCCTAACCACATTTTAGTGTTGCTTATGTTGCTCATATTGCTGTTTGTGTGAATCTCTTGTGAGATCCTTGAGGAGCTTTCCTTTACATAAACTTAGGGTTATCAAGAAGGAGATTACTTCAATATCTTGATGATCATTCAGTTACTGCCATAAGAGCTTAAAGACACACAAGCAGGAGTGCTTGTATTTGCTAGAGAGTCCAAGAAAGAAGGAGTCCATGGTTTCGGAGCTTGTATGTGGTCGTGTCAGTAAGTTTTACTAGTGGGTAGCAATAGGATGTTATTAGTCTAAGCCCTATTGTATGAACTTTAATTCTTTCACATAGTGGATTCAAGTTTACCTTGAGGATAACTAGGTTAAATCCTCCCTAGGTTTTTTACCGGTTTGGTTTTCCTAGGTGATCATATCATTGTGTTATTTATCTTTCTACTGCTTATGCTTGATATGATTATATGATTGTGTTAACCTAGATTTGCATAATTTGACTAAGTTAATCACTTGGCTAAATAACTAGGTTAATCCAATTGTTGTTTAAGGGGTCTAAAAACCTAACAAGTGGTATCAGAGCGGGTTGCTCTTTTATTGTAGATCTTTTGATCTCTGAGCTGATCCTTGACCCCTGTTGTCATGGAACACGAACACTCTCTAGTTATTCCTCCTCACTTTGATGGGAATAATTATGCCTAAGGGAAAGTAAGGATGAAAGCTTTCCTGAAATCCATTGATGAGAGAGTTTGAAATTTCGTTGAGTACGGATAGGAGAAGCCCACTACTCCTGTGAGTGAGTGGTAAACTTCTTAAAAGGAAGCAGCTACGTTCAATAGCAAAGCTATGAATGCTATCTTTAACGCTATTTCTATGAAGGAATTTAAGAGAATCTCTAATGTTGAGGTTGCTCACATTGCTTGGAATATCCTCCAGACTGTGCATGAAGGCACAAAGGCAGTTAAGATTAATAAATTGCAGCAATTAACTTCTAGATTTGAAAGCATTTGGATGTCTGATGATGAAACTTTTGATGAATTCTATGCTAAGCTTAATGATATTGTTAATTCTGCATATAATTTGGGTGAAATCTATGATCAATCTAAAATTGTTAGGAAGATTCTTAGATCTTTAACTGAAGACTTTAGACCCAAGGTGATTGCCATCACTGAGAGCAAGGATGTGGACTCCATTCTTGTTGATGAACTTGTAGGATCTCTTCAATCCTATGAGCTAGGCCTACCCAAAGCTAGCAAATCTAAGTCAATGGCTCTTAAGTCAGTTGATGATGTTGAGGTTGGTGGATTTGATGATGAGCTCTCTGCTACAGAGATTACTTACCTTGCCAAGAACTTTAGAAACTTTCTTAAGAATAGTAACAGAAGGGCAAAATGTACAAACACTGCTGAACCTAGAAACTTTGGGAAGAATGATCCCATTAAGGTTAGTAATACTGAAAAACCTAGAGAAAAAGTAGGTTAATCTCCTAATAATTCTTTAGGTCCTAAATGTTTTGGATGTGAAGGGTATGGTCATGTGAAATCTGAATGTCCTACATTCTTGAGGTCTAAGGGTAAAGCTATGGCTGTAACCCTTAGTGATAATGAAGTTTCTGATGATGAGTCTGGGTGTGACGAGGATGGAAACTTCATTGCTTTCACTGCTACTGCTGTAGTCAATGAAAGCGTGTCTGTTGAAGAGAACCCTTCTGATAGGGAACTCTCTGAGGATGCAGATCTTCAAGAGGCCTACAGTAAACATTGCAAAGTTGCTGCAAAGGATGCCATGAATGTTGAACTTGGCCTGAAGAAAATTGAATCTCTTGAGCTTGATAAGAAGAATTTGCTTGTTAAATTGTTTGATGCTAATGAACTTTTGAACAATGTGAAAACTAAGAATATGCTTTTAATTGATAAGGTTAAGAAATTAGAACTTGATTTATTTGTTGCTAGATCTGCTAGTTCTAAACTTGATCATATGCTAAGTGTTCAAAAGTCTCCTTTTGACAAATCTGGATTAGGTTTTGTTGATAGCATCTCTATGTCTGTACTTAATTCCACTATCTTTGTTCCTTCATCTTCTTCTGAACCTTCTGTGAGTGAGGTTGTGAGTGAAACTGTTAAACTCCCTGTGAGTGAGGTTGTCAAACCTATAGAAGTTTCACCATCTAGGAAGATTAGGGTTGATTTGAAAGAGTCTAAAACTAAGGAGTCTACCCTTTCTAAGGACAAGATGCATGATAAACCTGCTTGGGTTTGTCATTTTTGTGGGAAGTCTGGACACATTTGTCTTAACTGTTACAAGCTTCAAGCTGCTAAGAGAGCAAACAAACCAAAAGTGTCTGTGCCTCAAGCACAAGATCCTATGACACTCATTGGAGAATTGGTAAAGGCTTTAAACCTTTATTCCAATCCTGGAGTTGGGAATCACTCAAATGAATAAGAACTTAAATGCTCGTGGTGCATCTAAAAGGTTTTGGATGCAAAAGACTCGATCTAATTGAGTCTTTCTGACATGATCCTTGTGCTTCAATGCTCTATCCTTTGTGATCATTGTTCTTTGGTTTTTGTTGTCTTTTTGTTTCTAGGATTTGCATTGCATAACATTCATGCATTTCATTCTAGGATTTCTTTTGTTTTCTCTTAAAAAAAAAAAAAAAAAAAGGAAAAGGGAAGCAAATTGTGTTTGGCATTATTTTTCTTGGTTTTGAAAACAAGGTTGGTCAATTTATTTTCACATAACATGTCTTGTGTACCTTGTTTAGCTTGGATGAGCTTATTTATTGCACTTTACTAGTTGAAGCTTTGTAGTGCATGTTGTGTGGGAAAGATGTTTATGGTTTTTGATAATTTTGTCTTGATCTTGAAGTCACATGTCTTTGACTGTCGGACTTGAACCTTTTGAGAAAGGCATAAATAACCATCTCACCACTGTTCACTAGCCAATCATGAACACCTTAGTGCATATCGTAAGATTTTGTGTTCAAGAAAGTGTAGCACATGCACAAAAACAACATAAGGTGTAGCCTCGATTTAAATGCTTAAAATTGGTGTGTACATTATTGGGCTTAGAGCTAAATCAAACAATTAAAATTGGTGTGTGCATTATCCCAGCTATTTAATAAGTTTCTGAACAATTAAAATTGGTTTGTACAATATGAGGCAAATCAAGAAACTTACATGATTGCAAGCTTTTGTTCTAGGAGATGTGAGAGTTATATGATGTAACTCTTTTGGTGATAGTCTCTTTCAAATTCTATGTGATGAATTTTGTAGACTTTGTGTTTGATTTCTATTCATATATCACCTCACATGTATCTCAAGCTTTTACTAGATGCACACACTACATAAGTTACTCTTTGCTAAATTTTGTACATGTTATTGTGTGTGTTTTTTGCTTGACCAACCAAGTTTGAAAATACCTTGAGTATTATGCACAACATATTTAATGCTTGAGAATTTAAAGGGAGAATGGTTGATAATCAAATTTTTGGGAAAAACTAGGTTTAAAGCTTATGTTTTTGAAGAAGCATTTCATCTCATACTCATGCATTTTGGTTGAAAAATTCAATGCTTTGAGGAGTCTTTTGCAAAATTGCCTTGTTTTTCAAAAATTTTGTTTTTCACAGAATTTCAATCGATCGAGGATGTTTTTCGATCAATAGAAATTTTGCTTAAAATGTCTAATGAGTCTTGGGTTGTTTCGATCAATTGAAAGTAATTTTCGATCAATCGAAAATCGTATGAGAAGTTTTTTAAAATCTGATTTTCAGTTGAGTCAAAACACTTTTTCAAAAAGTTTTTCTCTTTTCTCTCTCCATACGACTCCGTTAAGGCTCAATCCCTATTTTTTGTCATTTTCGATCATTCCTTTTGCAAGGTTTCTCTCTCCAAAGGCCGGTAAGACACTTATACCCTTCCTTTTGAGTTTATTTTCAAGTTTCAAGCAAAAAATTCATGCATTTTAAATGGGATTTTTGGACCTATTCACAATTGGGATTTTTGATGAATCTAGCCTTATTTTTTGAAATTAATCATTGGGTTTTGTCTATATGATGTTATAAACTTGTTCTTGATGAGTTAATTTGATCAAGTTTGTGATTTGTGAGAAATTGGATTTTCTAGGGCTTGAATATACTCGGATTGGGGATTTTGTTCAAATTGAGTTTAATTGGTGAAATTGGTTTGTTGAATTGATGTAATTGATCATTATAATGTGTATTCTAGCTTGTGTGATGGTCAATTAGTCAATCTTTTATAAAAACAAACAAGTGGTTTTTCAAATTTTGGGGTTTTTGTTAGAAACTCTATGCTCAAGCCAATTTTATGAATATAAACTTAAATTGAACCTAGTTTCACTACATTAGAACATGCATCATGACATTTTAACTATTCATGCATCATATAGAATTTTTATTTCTATTTTTGTGCTAACTTGCAGTTTACCCTTGGTTTGTGTTTTTGTTTTGTTCTTTTTGGTTTTATCTTTGTGTCTTTGTTCTTCCTTTAGCATCATGCCTAGGAAGACTATAGCTAATAGGTCTATTCCCCCACCTTCTTCTCCTTCTTTTGACCGTGAGAGGTTTCCGAGTGAGAGAAACCAAGAGACCTTTGAGACATTGAACCTTAAGAGAAAAATATGGGCTGAGCGTAAGGTGTTGTTAGATGAGGTTGATTTGGCCATTAGGGCTAATTTTGGGCGTCGGGGTTGGTTACTACTATTGGATATTTCTGATCCTCCTCCTCCAGCTACCCTGATTAGAGAGTTCTTTTCAAACATCTCTATCTGCATATATGATTCCAAACACTTTGGTAAAGAGTTGGATACAAGGTGTAGAGTTCACCATTACTCCTACGGTAGTGGTTGATGCTCTAGGCGTACTTCTGGTCCAGCGCCCTGTCTATTCCTATGATGAGTCTCCTCCCTTGGATGACGTCATGTCTTACATCACTGGGACTTCTATTCAGTGGGGTTCTGATCCTAGGATTACCATTGCTGAGCTACCTGAGTTGCACTATCTCATCTCTAAGATAGCATGTCATTCTGTGTGGCCTATCTCTCATCTTCACACTATTCCTCTTGAGCGGTGTGTATTTTTGTATGCTTTTGTTACTGATGCTCCTATCAGTTTTCCTCATCCGTTTCTTCGTTCTTTGAACGAAGTTTATAGGAGTTCATCTACAGCTTATGCTCTTGTTCATCCTATTTTCATTCATAGGATTTTATTGTATCTTGGTCTAGTAGACTTCCATTCTTCTGAGCCCGTTCATGTTATTGCTCCCGTAGGCGCCTTCTTTCTTAGGTAGAGGGCTGCTCATATGCGAGCTGGCTCTAAACATCCTAGAACTGCGCCTTCTGGTACCGCACTCCTTCCTTCTACTTCTACAGGTCAATCTGGTGAGGATGTTGCTGATCCTGTTGGTGATGCTGCTGCTGCTGATGTTCCTCCACCTCTTTCGGATGACTTCGATATTTGTCGTACCTTGGAGACTGTCATGACCATTCAGGTGGCTCATGGTTAGATTTTGGTGGACTTGCTTGATGAGCTTCATGCTTTGAGAGCTGATTTGGTGTATTTTCACCGTTCGCCTTCACCACCTCCTTTTGATGATGGCTTATGATTGCCCTTTGGCATTCCGTCACAAAAAGGGAGAGTATATTTTGTCTCTTGTAGAGGAGATTTTATAGTTAGGGGGAGATTTCTTTTGTGTTTTGTGGAGCTAGTAGAGATATTAGATTGTATCTAGGTGCTTAATTTGTGTATACATTCCTTTGATATTTTTTTTGGGCTATTCATGTTAGGTAGAGATACTTCCAGATACATTTATTGTTTCATATGATTCTTGTGTTCACTGCTTATTGATTTATATTTATGAGTTATTTATTGATATATGTCTTTATTTTGTGTTGTGTGAAAAATCCAAGAATGCTTTGTTTAAAGGGGAGTTAATATTGTTTTTGATGTATCTAACTTAGGGGGAGAGTTAGTTTACATACTTGTTGATTTACTATTTTTCTGTCACACATGCGTTTATGCGTTTGTTAAGTGTTTCAGGAAGATACAGGTTGATTCAATTGAGCTGCTGTCTACACTTGCAACTGATGGATAGTAGTTAGGATTGGATTTGTAGTTATGAGCATTATTTTTGTAAAGGGCTTTTATTTGTAAACTTTGAGCTTTTAGTTTGTGTTTTGTCACGGATTGTTAAAGGGGGAGTTTATTAGGTTCTAAAGACTTAGGATTTTATGTATTTAGAACTCTAATGTGTATTGTTGGCAAACCATGATCAAAACAAGTTGTTTAGTCTTGTTTAGGCTTGCTTAAGGTTGTGTCTTTTATGTAAAGTTAGAATCGAGTAGCTGCAGAAGTATTTGTTACTTTCGGCCTGGCTTAATCGATCGAAGCTTAGACTCGATCGATCGAAAGTCGGCCAGATTTTTTTTTTTTGCAGAATTTCCAACTCAGTCCTAACTCCTAAAACGTTGAGGGTTTTATGTTTTGCCCTAGGTATAAAAGGCAAACCCTAGCCACGTTTTAGTGTTGCTCATGTTGCTCACATTGCTGTTTGTATGAATCTCTTGTGAGATCCTTGAGGAGTTTTCCTTCACATAAACTTAGGGTTATCATGAAGAGATTACTTCAACATCTTGATGATCATTCAGTTGCTTCAACATCTTGATGATGATTCAGTTGCTGCCAAAAGAGCTTAAAGACACACAAGCGGGAGTGCTTGTATTTGCTAGAGAATCCAAGAAAGACGGAGTCCGTGGTTTCGGAGCTTGCATATGGTTGTGTCAGTAAGTTTTACTGGTGGGTAGCAATAGGATGTTAGTGGTCTAAGTCCTATTGTATGAACTTCGATTCTTTCACATAGTGGATTCAACTTTACCTTGAGGATAACTAGGTTAAATCCTCCCCAGGTTTTTTACCGGTTTGGTTTTCCTAGGTGATCATATCATTGTGTTATTTATCTTTCTGCTGCTTATGCTTGATATGATTATATGATTGTGTTAACCTAGATTTGCATAATTTGACTAAGTTAATCACTTGGCTAAATAACTAGGTTAATCCAATTGTTGTTTAAGGGGTCTAAAAACCTAACAAGAACCTATTAAATGAAAATTTTACTCTAACAAAAACATACATTATGGTTGATAAACTTTTATAATATCTACAACTACTTTTACCTACTCGATAAAATTCTCTATGTATTTCAAAGAAGAAAATGAGTTTCTCACCTGAGATGATAGAGAGATAACACCAACTTCTGATAGAAAATTCTGAAAATGTGGAGAAGCTGATTTGAAAATGATGAGGAGAATTGCATGAGAAGCTGATTTGTGGAGGGGAGGAGTAAATAGCAGAACAACTCGATTATAACAGGGCCGAGTAACGTTAATAACTCGATTTCCCATTCATCGGGTTCAGCTTCACGTGTAAATAGGTGATTTGAAATTGGGTTAGAACGTAGCAGAACAACTCGATTATACCAGAGTTGAGTAACATTAATAACTCGATTTTTCACTCATTGGGTTTAGCTTCACATGCTAATAAGTGATTTGAAATCCCGTTAGTAACTCAGTTTCCACATTGCCGAGTTACAAAAAGTAACGCGAGAATATTTTATTGCCCAAAAGCCACGCTGGTGATCCAGTGTGGCAAGAACCTGCCTGGAACTCGGCTTTGTGATAATCGAGTAATTTAAGTAACTCGATTCTAGGGTCATCGAGTATCGAAATAGGGGCACACCCCTATATAGTTTGGAAACAGGGGCATAATGCCAAATTTTTTTCCCAAAAAGGGCAAAAGGCCAGAATCTTCGTCATGCATGGTTCTACCATATTTTGTATACATGGGACACGCCTAACTTGCGCCACTAAATGCAGTTTGTACTACCTTCAGAATTTTTGACCAATTGGCTCAAAAGCATCACTGGGCCACTTTCTCTTTTTCCCTTTATCTTTTTTTTTTTTTTTTAAAGAAATATATTTTTATATAAATAGATAAAATCGATAATTGAGGTTAATTTCTCTTTTTCCCTTTATCTTTTTTTTTTTTTTTTAAAGAAATATATTTTTATATAAATAGATAAAATCGATAATTGAGGTTAATTTGAATTGAATGTGAACGTGAACTGTTTTCCAATAAAATATTAAAAAACAACAATTAAACTATAAGACTTTTATATGGCTCCCTAGTTAATTTTAGGGTAAATTGCAAAATTCTTGGAAATAATGTTCATCGGATGTGATATCATGATAATTGTATGTATTTAGACCCTTTAAAATACAACTGGATTAACCTAGTTATTTAGCCAAGTGATTAACTTAGGTAAATTATGCAATTCTAGGTTAACACACATAAATCATATCATGCAAAGTGTGGAAAATAAAGAACACATGATATGATAACCCAGTAAAACCAAACCGGTAAAAAACTTGGGGAGGATTTAACCTAGCTATCCTCAAGGTAAAACTGAATCCACTATGAAAGAATTGAAGTTTGTACAACAAAACTTAGACCACTAACATTCTATTGCTACCTACCAGTAGAGAACTTACTGACACGACTACATTCAAGCTTCGAGACCAGGAACTCCTTCTTTCTTGGATTCTCCAGTAAGTACAAGCACACCCGCTTATGTATCTTTAAGATTTTTAGTGCAGCAACTGAATAATCATCAAGCTCTCAATCAAATCTCCTTCTTGATAATCCTAAGCATGTGTGAAGGCAAATACCTCTAGATCTCATAAGAGATTCACACACACAGCAAGCAGAGCAATCTTAAAAACGTGGCTATGGTTTCCCTTTTATACTTAGGGCAAAACATAAAACCCTACACGTCATATGGGCTTAGGGCTGAGTTGGAAAATTCTGTAGAAAAACATTCTGCACGACTTTCAATCGATTGAGTCTAATTTTCGATTGATCAAGCCAGACAAAATTGCACACTCAATTCTGCAGTTAACTCGATTCTAACTTTACATAAAATACCTACTTTGAGCAAGTCTAAAAAGAGACTAATGACCTGTTTTGATCAGGGTTGCCAACAATACAAATTAGAGTTCTAATACATTAGTTCCTAAGTACTTAGAACCTAACAATAACATCTTTGTCTTCTTACACATTTATATCTATGCTCTCATCAACTTCAATATGGGGATTTTAACACCTTAGCATAATCACCTAAATGTACAACCTGCCCTTAATATGAAAGATTTAAATAATTAAAAAAAAAACAACAAAAAAACAAAAATTAGTGTCAGGGTTTTCTTGAGAGAGAGAGAGAGAGAGAGAGAGAGAGAGAGAGAGAATGGGCTTCTATTTATACTTAACATGTTTTAAATTTTAATTGTTGCAAAATATTGAAACATATATTATATAGAAGGAGAAAAAAACGATAAACCAAAACCCAATCATGGATTTTGACATGATTTTTTTATTTATTTAATCTTATTTGTTACAATGGCTAAAATATTAACTCCATGGATCTAACAACATAAATTTGTTTACAATTAGGTTGTAGATTTATAGCTCTTATACTTCCAAATATGTATCATGGAACTAAGGCATGGTGTTGCAAATATCACCTACAAAAGGAAATTAGTAACAACAGAAAATATTATGCTCCATAGATATAGTTGCACATGTTTAAGGGACAAAATGGGCTTTTGCCCTTTTTAAAAAAACAATCCAGCATTTTGCCCCCTTTCCCAAACTAATTAAGGAAATGCTCATCTTTTGAAACTCGATTTATGATAAATTGAGTTAGGCCCTATAGCGGCGTTTTTAAGGAGCCTATAGCGACTTTTTTAGGACCTATAGTGACGTTTTGTAACTCGACCTCTATGAAATCGAGTTATAGATAAAAAAAAATAAAAAAAATTGCCTATAACTCAATTTGATGGAGGTTGAGTTACAAAATGCCACTATAGGTCCTTAAAACGTCACTATAGGTACTTAAAAATGCTGTTATAGGGCTCCAGAAGATGGACATTTCCCTAATTAGTTTGAGAAAGAGGGCAAAATGCTGGATTGTTTTAAAAAAAAAAGGCAAAAGCCAATTTTTTCCCATGTTTAAGAGACTAAATTCTATAAGGATGTGGACCTTTTAATTCCAATATGCCACATCATCTATCACATATTAAATAGTAATCACAACCACACTTAATCAATGCAAATACACATATGAAAATCCAACTTAGGTATGAGTTAATTGATGTGGTAGGATGTATTGAGTTTTAGGATGTGTTTGGTTGAGGGTGAAATAGGGAGAATGGAAAATGATGGGATGAAAATAAGAGAGAAAATGGAAAAAAAATGTGTGTTTAGTTGGAAGTGAAAATAAGGGAAGAAAATGGTGGGCCTGGCAGTTTTCTCTCTAGGCCCACCAAAACTCTTTCTCCTTGATTGGGGGAGAAAATTCTAGTGGAAAACTGTTCTATGTTTTGGACGAAATTGTCCCAGTCCACTTCTATGTCTTTTCCTTTTTCAGTATTCATCTTATCTTTGGATTTTTTTCCCTTCCCTTTTGTGCATATCCTTTCTTCCATTAAATTTTTTTTTTTATTCTTTTCTTTTGTGCTTATCCTTTCTTTTCTCAAAAGTTTTGGATTTTTTATTTTGGAGAATTTTTTTTTGGGATGTTGAACTTAAAAAAAAAAAATGAAGTAATCATTGATACATAATTTTTAAATAAAAATATAATGTATTAATTTTGTTTTACCTAATTGGGACATAATTGTAAATTTATATCTACTCTATTTTCTATTCTCTTATTTTTCTACCCTTCCAACCAAAAACATGGGTTTTACACCCCATTCTTATCAAATTCGTACTCATTCTTTAAACTACAGGTATAAATAAGCTTTATTTTCCTAAGAATGCATTGAGTTGTTACACTTTGGGTAAAGCAATTAAGAGAGACATGATAGATATAACTGGATTGGATTACTAATTAGTAGATGGTGGAAATAGTCTAATAAGAGTTCCACTCTAAAAATAAGTAAAAAGAGACAACAAAACAGCTCACCTTATTGTCCTTCACTTTTAGCCCATTATTTCCGTTGTGATAGACTAATTAATGTCATGTTCTCCTTTGATATTAGAGACTTGAATCCAATTACTTTGTACAACCCAATATATACTTCTATTGGTACACACATTAACACAATTTTTATTCTTCTTAATTCAAGCCAGCTTCAAATCCGAGACATCGTTGATCATTCATTCCCTATTCTCCAACTTTAGCATGCCTGATGGGGATCAATTAACAGAATTGAGCATTTGGAAACTTTCTATAGCTAGATTGATCCCTAACTGAAAATAAATGGAGACCCTAAATTAAATGAATGGAGCAAAAGTAGTACTTGATCTTAGCATATTTCAAGAATTAGTTCTAAAGTTCTCTTCTAATGTCAAGAGAAGGGCAGAGAAGGGCTATCTAGTGCAACTTATTATTTTATAATCTTGCCACCTTTCTTCACCTAAGTTTCTTCTTGCGAGACTTTTGAGGCTTCTATTCTTAGGAATTAGTAATTCTTCTATCTTTATATATCTAATTATATACGTATTAAGGGGGACACTCCAAGTAAGAATCTGGCAAATCCCAAGAAGTACCCATTCTTAGCATGTTCGCTGCCAGCCCTTCTTTATTACTTCTCTCATGTGACTGTAGAGAATGTTCTGAAGTCATCTTCAGTAGGAGCTGTTAGTTAACAATTCAACCATGGATACCGTTTATTTAATTTTTTGTGAACATATTGGAAGAAGAACAATTGAATGTATCCAAATGACAAACCAATTGAAACTTCTGGTTTTGTTGCTGCTGTTGTGGTTAATGATTGTGGCTCCGATATTATGATGGTTTTATTATTCTAAAATGCTCAGAAATTCACATGAAATAAAACAAAATTGTGATACAATCCACTAAAATAATTCTAGCTGTCCAAAATAATTCCACTAAAATTTTACGGCTAGGGATAAAATGGACAATCTACCAATCCTAATCCATTTCAAAACACTCCATTAACATAGTGACTTAGTGTCCACTATTTCTAGTAGTTCCAATACTATGACACCAATAATTTGAATTAACTAGTGCTCCAACAATTTTGTTTAGGGGGTCATTAAAATTTTTTAATAAAAAGAGAACTTGAATATATCGAGTTATCGACAAATAATAATAATAATAATAATACACGAAGTTCTACAATTTAATTTTATTTTACAAGTTTGCAAATTTTGAATGTCACATGATAGTTTATTACAAGTATCGATTGCCAATGTGGGTAGCTATGAGTTTATGACAATTTTATTTTGTTAAGTATGCTAACATGTTTATCTTTATACAGTTATTATTATCTATTTGACTTTGTTTTTATTAAATTATATAAAGTCATATTATATTTATATTGTACACACAAACATCCACACACATTATAATTTACGCAAATAACATTATAACAAAAAGTAACGTACACAATCAATATTAGACACACTCACACACATATAATATAAACTTATAAAAAATAATTACACTTATAATTCACAAATACTTATTTTTTACTCTTAGAGTCGAAAATACTTATAATAAGGGTGTGCAAGATTTAAGTCAAGGTGTGCAAAAAAATATTTTTAAGAAAAAATTAAAGTATTAAACTAACAAAAAAATATTTTATATATAAATTATTATTTATTTATTATTTTTTTTAAGTCAAAGGGTTCATTTGAATCCCCTGAATAGGCTGTAGCACCGCCCCTAGAATTACCTACCACCTTTTTCCCGCTTTAGTACCAAAGCCCACACAAAAATTTTATATTACCTCAATATAAATAAAACTAAACCATTAATGTTGCAAAGATCAATAATTGACACAAACTCATCACTATTTCAAATTAAGGGAATGAAAACTAAATGAGAGAGAGAGAGAGAGAGAGAGAGAGAGAGAGAGAGAGAGAGAGATGAACCTTAGTGAGAATGATATTGAAAAGATCCATCCCTGCTTTTGAACCCCTAATCGCTGTTTGGTGCCTAAAATTTTCATAGGGAAAAAAAAAAAAAAACTGAGTTTGTAATGGTATGGCAGGTAATTGGGTAAGATGATGGACTGTTTGAGAGAGGGAAAAAAAAAACCTCCTTTGAGTATGTATGGCTAGTCAACAAACTCTATCTTTCTTTGTTTTTAAAGTGGCTAAGAATGGTAACAGATAGGAGAGAGAGAGGATTTACACTTATATGATGGACCACAAAAGCTTGTTTGAGGATGTATCTCTCTATTCTTTGAATAGAATCTTGTCAAAGGATGGTTAGTCAAGCCGTTATTAGCATCTTTGGAAGTGAAATTTAGTATTTTGTGATATTTGGAAGAAACAAATATTGCATAAAAGATTAAGTTTGAAGCCAAAATTTAGAGAGAGAGAAGTAGCAGTCGAGTTGAAATTTGTTACTGCGTTGATCATTGTCTGCTGCTATTTGTTGTTGTGTTGATCATTATCAGATGGTTCCATAGTTGTAGGAGTTTTAATTTGTGGATTAAGGTCTATCCTTAACACATTGCCATTAATTTCCTCTACATTAAGTTTTTTTTTTTGTGTGGAAATAAGGTGGGAAGCTTAGGCGGACGAGAAGTGGGTCGACTATCTCTCTTATCCCTCTCTGTTTCTTCCCTCTAGATTTTTCTCTCTTCTTTAAAGCAACATTTGACGCTTGTTTCATTTGACTCCTTGGTATTTGCATTGCTATAAATAAAATGAATATTTGGATGGATATTTAAGGTGTGATCTTAGATTTGGCACCAAAATTAAGAAAATTTTTGACACACATTAGATTTTCTATGAGCTTTACCTATTAATATATACTAGTCACTAACCCGTGCGATGTAAGAGATAATTTAAAGCAAGTTGTTGACAATTATTTTTGTTGAAAGTATGTAATTAACCTACTGAACGAAATAAGTTTTTGTTGACATTTTTCCTTCAGAATAATTTTCATAAACTTAGAAGAGTAAGTGTTGCATTCCGTCAATGGTCAATAGAATCTTTTTTTTTTTTAAAAATCATACCCAACAGCTATATAAAGATGGTCGAATCCCAATTACACTACCAAAAATAACCTATAATTATATATATATATATATATAAATTACATTCCCACTTTTTTTTGACTGACCACACAGAAGTCATTATTAAAAAATAAAATAAAATAATAACGCAATGATACAAAAAGAGAGAAAGGGGGGATGAAACATGAATTTGACATAGACACCAGAAATTAATATTGAAAACTAAGAGCATACTCAGAAACTTCAAACTTCAAAGAGTCTCTCAAGTATATAGAGCCCCTAAAACAATTGGGGTAAAAAACCATTTTGAGAGCGGAATATATTCTTAGATCCTTTCATAAATTAAAATAATAAACGAAATAAGCCTTTCATAGTCATCATTATTATATTTCTGCAAAAGCTAAGCATGATAATCACAATAACAAACTACAAAATTTGTACTAAAATTATAAACTTTGACACTTTCAATGATGATAACTATCAAATTGGTAGCAAAAATGAAAATACTGTAACAAAATAATTTTTAAATGTGTGAATAGTATTGTGGGACCCATTTTTAATGAAAGTTTTGTTGAAAAAAGAGGTTTGTGGGTCCCGTGAACAGTGCACGGGACCCACTAGAAAAGCAAATAAAAGGCCAGTGCATGTTTCTCCGAACAGGAAAACGCTAAAACGCAGACGTTGGGTTTGTTTCAGCTATACCCAAACGGGTACTAAATTATAAGCTTACTATTTCAATCAAATTTAATAGAAGATTGGCTTATTAAATGGGCAGATAATGTCACCTACTTAGGATTATTAGGTTGCAACCAATTTGATCAACAGAACATTGTAGAATATAAAACATTGCAGACTAAAGCTGAAAGAAGCAATCTTTTTAAGCAGAATTTTTTAATGTTACGATGTGCTCATGCTCATTATCTTGAGCATATATTAATCGTTTCCATTAATAAAATACCACAACTTATCAAACAAAAAAGTAATAATTTTTATGTAATTCTTTAGACTATCTTGTGTGTTTATTATATACAAAAAGATTGATTGAAATGGTGAAAATTTCAATTGGGTTTCACACTACAAACAATGATGCATGTTTAAAAGCATAGAAACAAACACAATATACACACTCATATTAGACGTATATTGTGCATATTTTGAAAGAGGAATTTTATCAAACAGCTGAACTGCATTCAACTGAGAAGCAAACCTTTTAAAGTCATATAAAATTTAAATAGTCAAGTCATTCTAAAAACATCATATAGCCAAGTTTCAACCAATATAATGAAGATACAACAGCTACTAAGAGGAACATACACCATAGTTAGCATCCAAGAGGGGCCTGTGGACTATCTACAAAATATTGTTTGTCCCTAGCTGCCAAAGTTTTTGCTAGTGCAGATCAACACAGAGACAGCCACACATGAGAATTCAAAGAGAGAACAAAGTGGATAGATGATGATCAAACCATATAAGAGGAACTCATGCACAAACATAAACAATCAAAGCTCTAAGAGCCAAATATTTCAGAACCCATCACATGCACACCCAACCTTGATACCTTATCATTCACTTCCGAAGAAACCCCGTGCCTTGTCTTCATCTTCCTTACGTGGATTCCCACTTTGGTCAGATTCTCTTATGGTTTCCTGCTATATTCTAAAATTTCAAAGATGAAAAACATATTAGATCAGTTAAACTCAAGACTTATTCAGACGCAAACAAAGATTAGCAACTCAAGTAAACTCAATGTAAAATCACAAAAAACTATATATAATATAAAACTGATGATAAATTTAAACATTTGTGACAATTTAACGCATCAGATACGTTGATAGTACACCAAGTTTCAACCTATGTGGTTTTTCAAAATAATTGAAAGCCAGAAGGCAGAGAAGCAACTGGGAGGGGAATACTGGAGGCAGGGAAACGTGACCAATACCCAAATAGTGGAGGAGATACATGACTGGAGTGGAGACAAATAAGGCTGGCGTTTTAGGGTTTGAGAGAGGAGCAGAGTGAAGCGTGACTAAAAGATAGAAGAAAGAAGTAGATGACAAAAGGGGCTGCCGTGGGTTTTAGGGTTTTATTATGTTTTTTTTTTTTTTTTTTTAATATTATGCTGACATGAAAAATTGTGGGAGTTTCAGAGGCTTCGGTTTTATATATATATAGACTAGCTTGTAACTCCATGCATATGCATGGATACACTTAAGATATACAATAAGATGCATAATAAAATTTCTATATATAAAATTTAATTACTATTGGTAGTCATTTTTATATTTTGTTAATTTTTAATAAAAAATTGTAAGGATATTATTAGGTATAAAATGTAAATTATTCATGTTATTTATTTATTTATTTATTTATTATGAAGCACTTTTTTTTTTACGATTCATTTATTCTAGATTCATTAGTTTTTGTACTTAATAACTCATTTGGATAAATATTTATGATGTGGTCCCCATTTAATTCTAAAATTAAGAAATAAAACTCTTTAAGAATAAATAATTTAGAACACATGGTACAAAATTGGAACTCTAATTTGGAATTCTAATTTGAGTTTCTCTCAGCTTCACCTATTATTATTGTTAGGTTCTAAAGATTTAAGAATTTATGTATTTAGAACTCTAATGTGTAATATTGGAAAACCATGATCAAAACAATATGTTTAGTCTTGTTTAGGCTTGCTCAAAGTTATTTATTTTATGTAAAGTTGGAATCGAGAGGGTGCAGATGCATTGGTGCATTTCGGCTTGGCTCGATCAATCGAAAGTTAGACTCGATCGATTGAAAGTAGGCCAGATTGCGTTTTCTGCAGAATTTTTCAACTCAGCCCTAACTCATTAAACATTTTGGGTTTTCTGTTTTTGCCTTAGGTATAAAAGGCAAAACCCTGGCCACGTTTTTAGTGTTGCTCTTGTTGCATTGTTGCTCATATATTGCTGTTTGTGTGAATCTCTTGTGAGATCATTGAGAAACTTTCCTTCACATAAATTTAGGGTTTTCAAGATAGAGATTATTTCAATATCTTGATGATCAACTCGGTTGCTGCCATTGGAGCAAAATAATAACAAGTGTGGGTGTTTGTAGCTGATTGGAGAATCTAAGAAAGAAGGAGTCCGTGGATTCGGAGCTTGCACGTGGTCGTGTCAGTAAGTTCTATTGGTTGGTAGCATTAGGAAGTCAAGCGGGGAGCTTGTAAGTCCTTTTGTATGAACTTCAATTCTTTCATATAGTGGATTCGAGTTTATCTTGAGGATAGCTAGGTCAAATCTTCCCCAGGTTTTTACCGTGTGGTTTCCTGGGTGATCATATTATTGTGTTATTTATTATTCCGCTGCTTTATATTTTTGATATGATTGTATGTTTGTGATAACCTAGAATTGCATAATTTGACTAAGTTAATCACTTGGCTAATTAACTAGGTTAATCTGGTTGGTTTAAGGGGTCTAAAACCGTTCAATTTTATATATAGATAAATAGACTAGTATGTAACGCTGTGTTTACGCACGTGACTTATCAATTGTAGTGGTGGTATGAGTTATTAAATATATAGAACATTAGTTAATGTAATTTAATTATGACATGGATATATTCAAGATTTTATCATTTTAGAACTACTCATACATATTTTGCTTTTTCTTGGAATTCAATTAGATTGTTGCACGGTTCATATTAATGGTGATTGTTGGAGTTGCTCTCTATATGTTTGTCATAATTTTTTACGATTGATTATTGACCACAATTTGATATTTTGGTTTTGGCCTTTGTTTCATAGTAAGAGCTTATTGTTTTGTTAGTTTCTTGCACTTTGCTTATACATATACGACCATTAAATGAAAAATATTGAAAATTTGAATAATTAAACTAAAATTGGAAATTGTTAAGAATTTAGATTATATACTTTGAAGAAAGTTTCAGAGCAATTTTTTGAATTATTTTTTCTACTTCTTTATCAAAAAGAACAAAAGAAGTTGTCATCTTTCACTTGGATTTAACAGAATATAATAATGAAAGAAATAAAAAACGTAATAAGCTTATTTTTACATCTATAATTAAAGAAATTATCATTTTGGTTTCCAATGCTATCATTTTCATAGCTATATAATGTAAGTAATGAATAATTTGGTCACCTAGCACAGAAAAGCATATTATTTTGTTGCTTTACGTTTCATTTGTAAAGTTGACATAAGGTATAATTCCACCAAATTTCTACTTCTATGTTTACAATATCAGCGTAGCAAATAAGAAACATTTCCTGCAAAATCATTTATTGTGTTAGTTTTAGTTTGCATAAAAAAGATGTATTTGAAATAATTCAAGGTAAAGAAAACCTTTACCTCTCCTGAGCCTTCCAATGCTTTAATTTCTCCTAATGACATCGTAGTTTGCATTATCAGTTCTAATTCAAATTTTGGTTTTTTGTCACATGCTGGAATATGTTGAACAACATTATCTTCTTTGTTAGGACATATGTGTTTCACTTGTTAGGAACATATGTCATTCTTTGATGTAATTGGCTAATCCTTTGACAAAACGCACTTTACTTGTATTTGGGTAGATCTAGGATGTGTTGAAATACTTCAAGAAACCAAGTTTCAAGATCAAGTGTGGAAGCCTTCAAGTCTGTCCAAGAAAACAAGCTGAAAATGCAAAATCATTAAAGCTTGACAGCTGCATCTATCGAGCTTAAGTAAGCTGTTCTAGCTCGTAAGCTCGACACCTGGGTGACAGCTTCTATCTGTTGAGGTTTATAAAATCAGAATTTCTGATTTGATTTCTTGAGATTCGTGAATGTGTATTTGGGCCTTCTTTTCTCATAACCCTAGACATATAAAAGGATTGTTTTAAGGGCCGTCAACATAAATGTAAGTTGCACAAGCATTGAGCAAACTCTATTCAAGCAATTTGTACCCGGAGACAAAGTTCTGCCCTTGTTCATCTCTTCTGAAGAAGTTTTTGTGTATGTGCACCTTTGGGTTTTGTGACCAAGCATCTTCTTGATCTTTATTGTGTAGGATGAACTGAGGAACTTTGCAGCCAACCTCTCTTTCTAGTTGGTGTTAAAGTTGCGTACTGGGATCCGCGCAAATCGGTTAGTCCCGTACTTGGGAGTCGTGCATCAAAAGGGGAAACTGTCACTATAGAACAAGTCCAATTGGGTATTGGGGTAAAGATTCAATTGTAGGTTGGAAAGGTACCTGAGATTCCTTTACTTGTAACCGCTTGTTGTGATAATAGTGGAGTTTCGGGAGTGGTGACTTGAAAATCACCCGGTGGGGTTTTTACTGTTAGGTTTTCCCCATTCATAAACAAATCACCGTGTCATTTAATTTCCGCTGCATATTTAGTTATTTGGTGATTTGTTTGTGTTGCCACGCGTTTGCATGTTAATTAACTTAATTAATATACTTGGCTAAATTAATTGGTTAATTAATCACAAGGGGTCAATTCGCGTTTGGCCTATTAAGTGGTATCAGAGTAGGCACACTCTGATTAGGTTTTAATCTTTGCTGTGTTTGATCCATTGACCCCTGTTGTCATGGTTGTAACCAGCTTGAAGAGATCTTTGTTTTCAAATACATCTTGTTTTTTTAATCACTATGTGTTTGAGTGTCTCAGAAAATACAAGTCTAAAAGTTATTTGAATTCTGTTATGATGACTATTGGAAAAGATCTCAGTTTGGCTAAGAAGAAACTAGACTATCTCAGAATGAAAATGTGCAGAGGAGTTCGTCTGAGAAGAGTGAAAGTTAAAGGCTTAGCTTATAAAAGGCAATTGAGAGAAAGCACTATTCCCATTGATTTGTCATTTAAGCAAGAAGTGTGTTTTATGATGAAATCAACATTTAAAGTGATGGACACATGTTTGTGGTACCTTGACAGTGGCTGCTCAAGACACATGACTGGAGACCGATCTCTTTTCAAGGTTTTCGAGTCTAAGAAAAGTGGCAATGTCACTTTTGGCGATGGGAGCAAGTCACAGATTAAAGAGAAATGAATCATCTCTCTACCTGGACTGCCAGACATTGCAAATGTTCTTTATGTAGAAGGTTTAAGGGTAAACATGTTGAGCATAAGTCAGATATGTGTTCAAGACTTCATGGTACTATTCTCAAAGGGAAAATGTCTTGTCATGGATGAATCTGGTAAAAAGCTCATTAGTGGTGTTTGGACTTTAGACAACTGTTATGGATTGGTTCTTGATACTGATATTGATGGAAATAGATGTGAGTGCAGCAGAAAATAAGTTTTAAACGGATTTACTTCATTCGATATTGATAACACGTACTAAGTAAATTTCAGAATTTGAGAACAAGAGATCGTACCTTGAAGCGGTGAATTTCAAAACAAAGATTGAAGCACTTGGGACTACTTTTAATCTTCACTCCAATTCCATTATCGCCCAAGATGTGTGGTCTCTCAATTGGTAACAAAGGGATGACTAGTGAGTGACAAAAACTCACATGTACACCATTTCAATGTTGTTTTTCACACTCTGAAAAATCTGAATGTTTTTCCCTTTGTATCTAACCAACTTATCTAATTGGGCTAGCCTTTTGGGCCTTACCAATTGGGCTTAAGTGTGTGGCTTGGAGTGGGACCAAAAGGGACCAATAAGACACTAGCTCCAATGGGCCTTGGGCTTTTCTGTCAACTCTTGACAAGTCCAAAGTTACCATTAACTATATTTAATACCACTATATAAATATAGTTGCACTCTAGGTCTTATCTATAAATTATATCCCAAGACTTTATTATACATGCAACCCCTTCATAAAATATTCGTAGTAGTACAAAATCATTAATGTAGACTGCCACTTTGTAAATTACTACATCTCATAAATATATACTTTAGTCTTACTAAAGTGGTTAGGCCTAACTTTTTGAATAACAAACCCATTAAACTTATCTCAAGGGAATATTTTATATCTCCGTTAAGAGACTATGAATTCCATCTTGAGAATATATGTTCCATCAACACTAAATGTAGCTGCCCAATATACTGAGGTTTTGACCGTTACTTTAGATCTCACTCCTGATATATCAAAGCAACCTACACCTTATGATCAGGTCCATTATTCTCTCAGGATTAAGAGTTCATGCAAATGTAAGTCGTGAGATTTATTATTCATTTGACAGTCTTTAGAAGAATAATAAATCTCACAGCAGTCCAGTTCAATATGTTTTAACTCTTAAAACATATTAACACATCAACCAGAAGTCACTACTTCCATGATCAAGACAAATCATCATGATTGATATGTTATAGTCTTCGCAGATGAAATGCCCAATTTCATCACCGACTACGAACTATAGTTCTGAGTTTACAAAGTACTTGTGATTTATATCTTCTGTGACTCTTCACATAAATCACATACTATGCATCTCATGGACTATGTGATAATGTCCAAATATTCATGTTACCATTATTTCAGATAATAATAAAACAAATTTACTAAACATAATATTAAGTCATACATAATGTCAAACTTAATATCATACATAGCATCATACAATAGGATTTAAGGGCACTAATCCTAACAGATATTGTGTGTAATAGCAATCGTTTGCCTAATGAAGATCTATGGCATCAACGAATGGGACATGCTAGTTACAAGCATTTGTCTATTGTATCTAAGCATGAACTAGTCTTGGGGATACCAAAGCTTAGTAGAATGAGCAATGTGGTATGTGGACCATGTCAGCTTAGAAAAAAGATGAAAGCTAAGCATCCAGGTACTCAGACATCAGCTACATCTAGACCATTGGAGCTTCTACATTTAGATCTTATGGGTCCAACTAGAACCGAGTCTCTAGGTGGTAAGAGATACATCATGGTTGTGGTAGACGACTTCACTAGATATACTTGAGTCATTCCACTACGATCCAAATCTGATGCTCTTGAGCACATTGAGGCCTTGTGCATAAGATTGCAGAATGAAAAGAGCCTAAAGATTGAGCGAATTTGAAGTGACCACGGTAAAGAATTCAAGAACTCATATATGGAGTCTTTTTGCACAAGATCAGGTATATCTCAAGAATTCTCTGCTCCAATTACTCCTCAGCAAAATGGTGTGGTAGAAAAGAAGAATAGGGTTATTTAGGAGATGGCTAGAGCCGTGTTGCATAACAAAGATGTGGCTAGAAACTTGTGGGGGGAAGCTGTGAACACTGCATATCATACGGTCAATAGGGTGTACTTCAAACCTAGTACCAAAAAGACTCCCTATGAGTTATGGAAAGGGAGAAAGCCAAATGTGAAGTATTTTAGAATCTTTGGAAGTACTTTCTTCATCCTCAAGGATAGAGAGAATGTGGAAAAGTTTGACTCTCGGAGCGATGAAGGTATATTTCTGGGTTACTCCTCTACAAGCAAGGCTTATCAGGTATACAACAAAAGAACTATGAAGGTAATGGAGACAGTAAATGTTGTCATTGATGAGTCTTCAGATTCTAGTTCTGAGAAAGGCATTGAGGAACTCCCCAAAGAAATTCTTCCTCCTGAGCCTATGGAAGTTCAAGACATTGTTGAACAAGAACCTACATCTCCAAGTACTCCCGGTACTCCCAGTGTTGTGGAAGAATCTGCAGACATACCAACTTCACCAGATTCCAAATCTCATAAGGAGAAAGGACCTTCTTCCAGGATTAAATTAAATCATCCTCTAGAAGTTATTGTGGGAAACATGAATAAACTCACATTAAGGAAACGTACAATTGATAAATGTGTTGCTAACTTTGTGTATTATTCTTGCTACTTGTCACAGGTTGAACCCAAGAAAGTTGAGGAAGCACTACAAGATGAAAGTTGGGTTGAAGCAATCCATGATGAACTGCTTCAGTTTCAGAGGAATGATGTTTGGACACTAGTACCTAGACTGGAGGGTGAGCACATCATTGGTACAAAGTGGATATTCTGCAATAAGACTGATGAAGAAGGCAATGTGATTTGCAACAAGGCTCAACTTGTAGCTCAGGGATACTCACAAATGGAAGGAGTAAACTATGATGAAACATTTGCCCTAGTTGCTCGAATGGAGTCCATCAGAATTCTCCTTGCCCTAGCATGTCATCTGAAGTTTAAACTTTACTAGATGGATGTGAAGACTACTTTCTTGAATGGGTTGCTTAAAGAAGATGTCTACGTGGCTCAACCAAAAAGATTCATTGATCCACACTTTCCAAATCATGTGTTGTACCTCAAGAAGGCACTTTATGGGTTGAAACAAGCCCTTAGAGCTTGGTATGATAGACTCACACAATATTTGGTGTCACATGGTTTCACAAGAGGAAAAGCTGATCAAACTCTCTTCGTCAAAAAAGAAGATGGTGAATTAATAGTTGCTCAAGTGTATGTTGATGATATCATCTTTGGGTTGACTAAGGATGAACTTGCTCATGGCTTCTCAAAACTCATGCAAGCCGAGTTCGAGATGAGCATGATTGGAGAGCTGACTCACTTCCTTGGATTGCAGATTCGTCAACAAGATTCAGGTATATTCCTATCTCAATCTAAATATGCTAAGAATCTTGTGAAAAAATTTGGCTTGGAATCTGCTAGTTCTGTTCGAACCCCTATGAGCCCAAATGTTAAACTCACTGTAGATGTGTTAGGCAAGAGTGTTGATCCTTCTCTATATAGAAGCATGATAGGTAGTCTTCTTTACCTTACTGCTAGTAGACCTGACATTAGTTACAGTGTTGGTGTGTGTGTTAGATATCAGGCTAACCCCAAAGAATCACATATGATTGCTTTAAAAAGAATTATAAAGTATGTCAAAACCACTGCTGAGTTTGGTGTGTGGTACAACAAAGACACAAATGATGTCTTAGCTGGGTATTCTAATGCGGATTGAGTTGGGAATACTAATGATAGAAAGAGTACATCAGGGGGTTGTTTTTATGTAGGTAACAATCTTGTCTCTTGGATGAGCAAAAAGCAAAACTCCATCTATTTATCCACTGCAGAAGCTGAGTACATTGCTGCTAGTAGCTGTTGCACCCAACTCTTCTGGATGCAAAAACTCCTTCATGAGTATGGTATTTGTCAAGAGCATCTCACTATCTACTGTGACAATACCAGTGCCATCAATATCTCTAAGAATCTGGTTCAACATTCTCGAACCAAACACATAGAGATTTGACATCACTTCATTAGGGAGCTTGTCGAAGATGGTGTTCTTACTCTTGAATTTATTCACACTGATGATTAGAAGGCTGACTTGTTCACCAAACCTCTTGAGAGCAAACGTTTTCAATTCCTTCGTCAAAACATTGGTGTTATCTCCATGGATTGATTTCCTTCTCTCCTTCTTCTTCCTCATGCATTTGCATCTAGTTTTATGCTTTGCTTTGATAACATGTTTTTGTTTGTTTATTTTTAGTTTTTGCTTATATTGTTTTTGTTATAAAAATAAAAAAATAAAATTGAAAAAAAATCAGAAAATACAAAAACAGTTTGTGTTTTGTGTACATTGGTACTTGTGTATCTTGGATGGCCATTGAAACAAAGTTTTCTAAACTTTGTATCTTTTGTAGCTTAGATGAGCATCTCTATGCACAACTAAGCAAGTGAGCTTTGTGGCTCTTGTTTGTGATGAGTAAGATTAAGTTATCTCTTAGATTTAACATCATATCACTCTTTTTGACGAGTAGGACTAAAAAATCCTAAGAGAAAGGCATAAATAACCATCTCACCACTGTTGCCCGCCAATCATGAATGACATTTATGTGCTTTGGCATAGCAAAATTGGAATGTCAAATATTAATGGGTATTTCTTTTCTTTCTCTTATATGCCCATGCATGATATGCTTAAAAAGAAAATATGCAAAGAAAATGAAAAGCAAAAAGATTAAAAATGCTTTAAATATGATTGCAAGCGTGTATTCTAGGAGATGTGGGAGTTATAGGATGTACCTCGAAGGTGATAGTCCCCATCAAACAGTTATAATTGTGTGTGAGTTAAAGTGATTTTTTCATATCTCAAATCATCATAACATGTATACACTTATGCAATCTTGCGATATTTATCACACACAACATGCAATATTCTTTGCTACTCTTGATACATGTGCAGGTACAATGTGATTTGGCCATCATTAAGTTTACATGTGCTTATGTATGCTCACTAAACTGTCTTGACTTGTTTTTTAAATATAAAATTGGTTAGACTTATTTAGTGTGTGTGTGTGTGTTTTTTTTGGGATCTATGTGCTTAAAATTTTGTTGAGAGATGATTTTGAGAGCTTAATATGTTGATTGGATCATTGGTTGAGTTGCATGTTAGATTGCATTCATGTCTATGTTTTTTACTTCTCGAAAAACTGTTTTCAAAAGTTAGCTCGACAGCTCCTCGACAGCTCCTCGATACCTAGCTATCTGTCGAGCTCTCAGGCTTTTTCTTATCACAATCTTGACAACTCCTCGACACCTAGTGGATCGATCGAGAAATCTCCTGCCTCCTCGATAGCTTCTCGATACCTGGTCGATCGATCGAGCTTCTATTCTTGATTCTGGTGTTCCTTCCTCGATACTTCCTCGACACCTGTACTTGTGGAAGACCATTTTCCTCGACACCTCTCTCGACAGATGTCTCGACACCTCTCGATACCTGTATCTATAGAGATTTACTGAGGATCTATTTAAGCCCCTCGTGCGATCCGGTTCTTATTTTTCTTGATCTCTCTTGATCTGTCCACACCTGTTCACCTCCCAAACTCACTTTTCTCACTCAAAACCTTCAACCCACGTGATTTTCAGCCCCTCCTTGCTTTAAATCACTTGGTATGATCTCTTTTCCTTCCATTTTTCATGCATTTCATGTTTTTGAATCTTAGGTTTTGGGTTTTTTCAAAATTTTGGGGTTTTTCAAAATTGATGAGTTTTTGTTAAAATTTTGGTATGAGTTTTCATTTAAATGTGTTCAAAATCTCATGCATTGCATCACATTTGCATTATAATGGTATTTTCATGCATTTAGATGTGTGTAATATGTTTGTGTGCTGGTAGGATTGGTTTAGGTTGAGCCCATGATGAAATTTCTTTTGCATGTCACATGTCCATGCATTCCCCATGCATACGCACTCTCTATTCAATATACTTGTTATATTTGAATTGCTTTGGGACTTTTCTGATTGTCTCCCTCTCTCCCTTTCTCATTCTGTTTACGTTAGTCGTGTCTATAGCACCTAAGCATAAATCTACTCCGGCTCGGAACCCTCTTCGTTTCGGAGCTTCTTCATTTTCTGATTCTGCTCCTCTTACTCTTCGGTTCTGTGATGATGATGCCCACAAGGCATTCTCGGAGAACTTTTCTAGACGAGGTGTTCATTTGGAACGCCAAGTAATTTTGGCGGACTTCGCCGACGCTGACCTTCCCGATGTCATTCACAGTTGGGGATGGGAGTCACTGTGTGACGTCCCGGTCACATGTCTTCTCGTGCTTATCCAAGAGTTTTACTCCAACATGCACGGGATTGATCATTCAGTACCTCTCTTTTTCACTCGCATTCGAGGTATGCGTATCCCTGTCACACAGCAGCTAGTTGCGGATGTGCTTCGGGTTCCTAAGATAGAGTTTCCTGACTATCCTTCTTGTGAGCGTCTACGGACTGTGTCCAAGGATGAGTTCATTTCAGCTTTTTATGAGCGCCCTTTTGAGTGGGGTGAGCGTCAGTATACATCATGTCGGCTTTTTGCTAAAGGTCCTAGATTCTTAAACATGGTGATGACTTTTGTACTCCATCCTCTCTCTCACTATAACTCCATCACAGAGCCTCGTGCTCGATTTTTGTTATCCCTCATTGAGCATCTTACCATAGACTTTCCATCTCATTTCATTCTGTTTATTATAGATGTTCATTTAGATGCGGCGACCTGTGATAAGCTCATCTTTCCTTCTGCTATCATGAGGATTCTACACCACTTTTCTGTTCCTTTTCTTGCATCTGACCCTTTCGCATTCATGTGTGCCATAGACGCCGCTACCGTAAAACGTAGTGAGGCACAGTTTAGGTCGCGACAGACGAATTCCACTCCTCCTTCCCGATTAGCTCTATCTCGATCTGCTCCATCTACATCAACTCCCTCTTCCTCCATGAGCGATGTATCCCTTGGAGACATCATGGCACAGCTACAGTGCATGGATGCTCACCTTGATACACTCTCTACTAAGTTGTATTAGGTGAATGTTCGTGTTGGCCGTATTGCTAGACGGCAGGTGACCATGGGTGGTTTTGCTCCTAAGGCTACTCCTTCACCACCTCCTCCAACGGCTTTTGACTCTGAGGATGATGATGATGATGGTGATGACGATGATGCTTCGGATGGTGATGACGATGATGCTTCGAATGATGATGATGGAGATGCTAGCTCTACTGATGAGATGTCTACTTGACACTCTTGCCCTTTGTCACTCGTGACAAAAAGGGGGAGTAGTTTTGAATATGAGAGTAGTCATTCTTAGGGGGAGAGTTAGTATAGGACATTTTTGTTAGGGGGAGTGTTGTTATTGTTTTGAGGGATGTAGTGAGGATGTGATGTATCTTTTCTTTTCTTTCTTCTTTAGATACATTGTTCATGTACATTAGGTCTTTTGACCATTTATTGACATACATTGTACTTAGTTCTTTCTATATATGGATGTATGTTCTTTCACCTACCTCTTACATGTGTTGTTTCTTTTCTTTCTTTATACACATGCTTCTTTACTTGTATGCAATCTATTATTTCTGTTTCACATAAGATGCCTTGATGAGTTTTGTTTAAAGTGTTTCAGAAATATAGGTTGTCAAAGTCTACTTACCATAAACTCTTTTCTTGCAAAGTTTTTCAAGAGTTTGTGTTAGGATAGATTTTATTGTATGTAACAAGTGAGTATGAGTTGAGTGATTTATGACTTCTCTCATATGTTCATTTGTTTGTTGTGGTTTTGTCACGGATTGCCAAAGGGGGAGATTATTAGGACATATATGTTTCACTTGTTAGGAACATATGTTATTCTTTGATGTAATTGGATAATCCTTTGACAAAACGCACTTTACTTGTATTTGGGTAAATCTAGGATGTGTTGAAATACTTCAAGAAACCAAGTTTCAAAATCAAGTGTGGAAGCCTTCAAGTCTGTCCAAGAAAACAAGCTGAAAGTGAAAAATCATTAAATCTCGATAGCTGGCTTGACAGCTACATCTATCGAGTTTAAGTAAGCTGTTCTAGCCCATAAGCTCGACACCTGCTCGACAGCTTCTATCTTTTGAGGTTTATAAAATCAGAATTTCTGATCTGATTTCTTGGGATTCGTGAATGTGTCTTTGGGCCTTCTTTTCTCCTAACCCTAGACATATAAAAGGATTGTTTTAAGGGCCGTCAACATAGATGCAAGTTGCACAAGCATTGAGCAAACTCTGTTCAAGCAATTTGTAACCGGAGACAAAGTTCTGCCCTTGTTCATCTCTTCTGAAGAAGTTGCTGTGTATGTGCACCTTTGGGTTTTTTGACCAAGCATCTTCTTGATCTTCATCATGTAGGATAAATTGAAGAACTTTGCAACCAATCTCTCTTTCTAGTTGGTGTTGAAGTCGCGTACTGGGATCCGCGCAAATTGGTTAGTCACGTACTTGGGAGCCGTGCATCAAAAGGGGAAACTGTCACTACAGAACAAGTCCAATTGGGTATTGGGGTAAGGGTTCAACAGTAGGTTGGTAAGGTACTTGAGATTCCTTTACTTGTAACCGCTTGTTATGATAATAATGGAGTTTCGGGAGTGGTGACCTGAAAATCACCCGGTGGGGTTTTTGTCGTTAGGTTTTCCCATTCGTAAACAAATCACTATGTCATTTAATTTCCGCTGCATATTTAGTTATTTGGTGATTTGTTTATACTGCCATGCATTTGCATGTTAATTAACTTAATTAATATACTTGGCTAAATTAATTGGTTAATTAATCACAAGGGGTCAATTCGCGTTTGGCCTATCATTCTTCATCCTTAACAACTTTATATTTGAACATTGTAAGAGATGAATTAAACAAAAAATCCATTGGTAATCCATCAAAGATAATTATTAAACTAAATGTCTATTAACCTATCAATAAACTCAGAAACCTCTGTAATTATGATTAATTAGAATGGAGAAGAGGTGAAGTAAAATATTTGGGATTTACTGTAATGCTTTATATATACAAAGTGGTTATCTAATGAGACAGGAGAAAGGTACCGGTCTCCAGAGTTCTGAGAATGCCTTGCAAATTATATATATATATATATATTTTAAAGATGTTAACAGTACTATAGAAAGTGAAATAGTTTTTTAAAATTTTATTATTATTATGATAGATCACAAATTTTCCAATTATTACGTCTAAAGGCAACCGAAGGAAAAACACCCACAAACCTAAACCCACCAAAATTTAAGCACTTAAAAGTACATAGAGTAAAAATCAACAACATAAAAGAAGAAAAACAAAATTACAATCAAGTCCATGGTTGTGGAGGAGGATGACCTATGTGAGATCATGAGTGGCGTTAGAGTGCGTCCAATCAATTATTAGGCAACCATTGCAGGAGTGAAAGGGAGGCTAAGAGATGGGTTTTGTTTAAGCTTGAATGTGATTAACTCACATTTAATTAAGAATAAAATAATATTCAAACCTAATTTAATAAGAATTTTTGAATTTGTTTATTATTAGGTTACTTTATCATGAATTCGAATTAATTTAAATGAACATAATTTAGGAATGCGTATCATTTTTAAAACCACATTAACATTATTTATGTTAGGACATATGTGTTTCAGTTGTTAGGAACATATGTCATTCTTTGATGTAATTGGCTAATCCTTTGAAAATACGCACTTTACTTGTAATTGGGTAGATCTAGGATGTATTTAATACTTCAAGAAATTGTGTTTCAAGATCAAGCGTTGAAGTCATCAAGTCTGTCCAAGAAACAAGCTGAGAAGTACAAAATCATTAAAGCTTGACAGCTGCATCTATCGAGCTCTTCAATTGATTGTTATCGCAATCTTGACACCTTCTCGACAGTTGGTGGATCGATCGAGAAAGCTCCTATCCCCTCAACAGCTTCTCGACACCTCCTCAACACCTAGCTATCTATCGACGTTTAATGGGGCTCGATAGATACTATCTATTGAGGTATCTATTGAGGTTACGGGAATTCAGATTTCCAGATCTGATTTTCGGCCCATGTTTATGTATTTGTGTAGGGTTTCTTTTCTCACAATCCTAGACCTATATAAGGCTTATTTTAGATGCCGTCACATAAGAGAATACAAGGAGAACATATGCAAAAGGTGACCGATGCCTTATTCTTTCTAAAAGAAGCTACTGCGTCTTTGCGCCTTAGAGTTTTGTAACCAAGTGTTTCTTGATCTTCATTCTTGATGAAGTGAAGAACTTTGCAGCCAACATCTTCTTCTAGTTGGTGATTAAGTCGCGTACTGGGATCCACGAAATTGGTTAGTCATGTACTGGGATTCATGCATCATCAAAGGGTGGCATTCATATATTGAAGAGTTCAGAGGTTCTGAAGCGGTAGAAGGTTTCTGCTGTGAGTTCATTAACGGGGATTGTAGAGTCTAGGGATAAAGGTTTTGTACTAGATCTAAAACTTCTCTTTACTATAGTGGATTGCTTTTCCGGAAGGTTTCCCCCTAGGTTTTTTACTGTGAAACTAGTTTGTTTCATTGGTTTTCCTGGGTCATCATATCTTGTCTTATTTATTTTTTCACTGCATAATTTTGACATGATATTGATGTTTGTTTGTTTTAACAAGTTTTATTCATAATAAATCTAATTAACAACTTGGATTTAAAGCTTGTTAATTCTATCAACTGGGGTCTAAATTTTCCAACAATTTATTACATAAATAATATAGATTTCTAAAATTTATGTTTATGTGTAGAGGACAGCATAAAATTCAAAGGCTTATATTTTATATTGTATTTTACTAATCACATGCTCACATGATAGACGACAGTTTCTTGTTAATCACAACATGAAACTCTTGTGCATAATTGATATGTAATACCAATGTTTTAGATTAATCTTGCTATCATTTAGTGGAAGTCATGGAAGAGGTTAGAAGAAGAGCCAAACATATTTTTCACATAGAGCTTTGTTCCAAAGGATTTTGATGATCTGTTCCCAAGTGTCACAAATACAAATATATGAATATAAAGAATATAATAGTAACTAAAGTCAAAGTACAAAAACTTTTAGGACAAAATGGGCTTTTGCCCTTTTTAAAAAAACTATCCAGCATTTTGCCCCCATTCCCAAACTAATTAGGGAAATGCCCCTCTTTTGAAACTCGATTTATGATAAATTGAGTTAGGCCCTATAGCGGCGTTTTTAAGGAGTCTAGAGCGACGTTTTTAAGACCTATAGTGGTGTTTTGTAACTTGACCTCTATGAAATCGAGTTATAGGTAAAAAAAATAAAAAAATTGCCTATAACTTGATTTCATGGAGGTTGAGTTACAAAAAGCCACTATAAGTCCTTAAAACGTTACTATAGGTACTTAAAAAATGCCGCTATAGGGCTCCAATTTTTTTTTTATAGCTCGATTTATCATAAATCGAGTTACAAAAGAGGGGAATTTCCCTAATTAGTTTGAGAAAGATAGCAAAATGCTGGATTGTTTTTTTTTAAAAAAAAAAAGAGTAAAAGCCAATTTTTTCCAAAACTTTTACCTCAAAAAAATAATGAGCTTCAAATCTCTATTTACCATTACGGAAATAATCGATGAACCTACAAAACCCACCGAATTTAATACCTAAAAAAAATTCATCCCAAAAAATAATACTACTACAATGAAATTAAAATGATCTAATTAAAAAGTAAAACATGAAGATCATACCTTGTATTTGACATTGTGTTTCTTAGAATCCTTGAAAGGAACATAGAACTTAGCAAGATGGGTCTTTTCTTGCTTGTCTTGTAATAGTATCATACTGTTAGTATGAACTGTATATGCCAAAACCAAAGATTTTGTTATTGAAAAATAAAAAATTAAAATGAACGTTATAAGTGGAATACAATTCTTGAATATAATAATAATAAACACGAAGATAATGGAATAGAGCATATGGTAATAAAATTGAAAATGATATAGAGCAAAAATCCAAGTTACAACACAAATTCTAATGATAGGTTGAAGTCTTTGTGAGAAAGGAGATGAAGAGTGATGAGCTTGAGTTAGTTTGCTGATTACATTTGAATGTTAGTAATGTGATCCTTGGATTTCATTTTTGGCACAAGATGGAAGAAGTAGATAAGCTAAATGAGAGTTTTGATTTATGAGTGGAAAATTGAACGAGAGAGAGAGTGAAGGGAGATGTAGCTACATTTTATTCTTTCAAGAACATCTTAGCCATAGATATTGTATCAAGATTGAAGCAGATGACTAAAAAATTTCATTCATTGAATCAAAATTACTTATTCACAATGAATACTTTGATGGATATTTATGGTGTGATCCCCACATTTGGCACCAAAAAAAAAGAAAAAAGAAAATTGGGACACATGGCAAAAAATTAGCTCATAATTGAAATCTAATTTTGAATCTAAAGGATAATTATGGCATGATCCCCGTATAAATCTAGACACATGACGTAAATTTGAACTCTAATTTCGAATTCTAATTTGACTTTTTCTCAGTTTCACCTATTATTATATATATATATATATATATATAGACTAGTATGTAACCCGTGCTTACGCAAGAGATTGATGAATTGTAGTAGTGTTATTGATGTTAGCTTAGGTTATTAAACATATATGACATAATTTGACTAGGACGTTTAGAGGTACTAAAATAGTTTTTCTTTGCAATTTTCATGATATTGGTTATGCTAAGTTTGTCATTACATTGTTATTACATATATAATTTTAAAAATCACTATTGGATACTACATATACAATATCAATTCACAATTATTTTCTGTGAAATTCTACTAAATACAAAACAAAATAAAATAATAAATTGGTCAAATAGTATCTCCTAAATTGGTCAAATAATAAATTGCATAGGAACGTTCAGCTCAATATTTTTGCATACAAAATATCTGAATAGAAACTGTATAAAAAATATGCTCATTAGTTCAAAGAAAAAATAACAACAAAAACCTAAACAATTTAATTTGTATGAAAAGCACAAAAATAAAACCTAGTTTTGATTCTAATTGAATTTTTTCTAAACTTTGGTTTATATATATACACACATGGTGATAGACGTGTAGGCCTGTAATCGAACATGCAATTTGGATAGTGTGTTGGCATGCCCTACCTCCTATATTATGTTATACTTATAGTTTTATACCATTGTAAGTTTTGATAATCAATAAAGTTACGTGGTTTTGACCTCAAAAGGATAAAATGTAAAAACCTTATCCTAATGTAACCAATAAATTATCTGTTTTGATTGCACTAAATAGCATTTTGATGGTGTTTTAGTGCAGTATAATTTTGCCAATCAAGAACCAGTAGTTTTGAAGTATCTCAAACAGAAAAAAAAAAAACAATAACTTTTCAATACACTAATGGAGCCAATGGTATTTTAGTTTCTATTATGTATAACCTAATAATCCTTCGCACGTATCCATATTTGTCATAGAGGAAAATAAGGAAGACAATATTTACCATTCACAATTACCATGGCTGTTTTTCATACCCATATATCTTTGAAAATTTGTTTATATGCATAGACCATATATTAGATGCTACCGGAAATTTGACAAAGCAGTGTATAATTATTAAGTGCCTTTATTTTTTATTTTTCCACAAAATGCATATTTTTATTTTTGTCTAAAAAGTGGCCTTTTATATATATAAAGAAGACATTTTCCTCCAATGAACTATTTAAAGATGGCGAAAATGAAAATTAATAAAAAAAATTGAAATGGGAGTCAAGCTGTTCTTTTCATTTTGAAATGCGCGTGCTAAAAGGCTCTTTTATTTTTTTGGGGTAAAGGTTAACAATTTTCCTCTATTATAATTTAGAAATATTTTTTTTTTCAAACAAATAAAAATGATAAATTTTAGAGATAAGTAGTAACTATAATTTTTTTTTTTAATGTGAAGGGAAAAAAATCCTAAATTTTAGTAGTTCTCTTTTTTAATTCAAAATAAAATTTGTTACGTGACATTTATGTCCTCATTAATGAGGGTATTTTTGAATCATATAAAAGTCCAGTTGAAAGTGGGAAATCCTTTTATATATAGTATAGATATATAACTTTTTTTTTTTTTTGAGAAGGAGATATATAACCTAATTAGTAATGAATTGTACATAGTCATGATATATTATCTATATGACTTATAAATTTGAATTATTTTTAGTTACATGATTAGGTTTATTTTTTATTTATTTATTTATTTTTTAAGGTTTATTTATATTGAACTCTTAGTTTTCTACACTAAATTAACTCATTTGGCACAAAAATTAAAAAAATTTAGATTAGATAGGACACATGGCTCAAAATTAAACTCTAATTGAAATTCAAATTTTACACTGAATTAACTCACTTGGCACAAAAATTTAAAATTTAGATTAGATAGGACATGTGGCACAAAATTAAACTCTAATTGAATTCAAATTTGAAATCTAATTGGATTTTCTCTCAGTTTTACTTATTATATATATATATATATATATATCGATGATGATAAAGGTATTGGATTTAAAATAAGATCAACACTCTGTTCATCAATCAAAGCTTTTCATACACTTGCTTGTGGGCTTTCAAGCCAGTAGCACCTAACCATGTAATGCGACAATCTTGATTCCAATGCAGATATATAAATCAATAGGAGCTATATAGAAACACAAATTTTCACAACTTTGCGAAGATAGGAAGTTGCAATTGGTTGATGAGGAAAGTGGTTTGAAATACATGTCTTGATTTATTATTTTGAGGGTATTTTGGTCATTTTCTAGGTTTAGGGGTATTTTGGTCAAGTTTTAGGTTTCGGGGTTATTTTAGTCATTTTTAGGTTTCAAGGGTATTTTGGTAATTTTATAGGTTTATGGGGGTATTTAGTTCATTTTTAAGTTTCGAGGGTATTTTTGTCATTTTTAGGTTTAAGGGTTATTTTTTTAGTAATTTTAGGTTTCTGGGGGTATTTTTGTCATTTTTTAGATTTAGGGGATATTTTGGTCAATTTTTAGGTTTTGAGGGTATTTTAGTCATTTTTTAGATTTAGGGAATATTTTGGTAATTTTTAGGTTTTGAGGGTATTTTGGTCATTTTTAGGTTTAAGGAGTATTTTGGTCAATTTATAGCTTTCAGGGTTATTTTTAGGTTTCGGGGGTATTTCAGTAATGTTTTAGGTTTAGGGGGTATTTTGGTAATGTTTTAGGTATAGAGGGTATTTCGGTCAATTTTTGGGTTTAGGGAGTTGTTTTAGTAATTTTTAGGTTTCGGGGGGTATTTTGGTCATTTTATAGGTTTAAGGGGGGTATTTTGGTCATTTTTTTGGCTTTAGGGGCATTTCAATAATTTTTTAGGTTTAGGGAGTATTTTGGTAATTTTTAGGTTTCGGGGGTATTTTGGTCATTTTTTTAAATTTCGGGGGTAATTTGGTCATTTTCTAAGTTTCGGGGAGTATTTCGGTCATTTTAAGGTTTAGGGGGTATTTTGGTAATTTTTAGTGGTTTTGGGTATTTTAGAGTTTGGTGATTTGTAAAAATGATACTTGGATCATAATTAGGTACCCAGTTAAAATCTAATAAACATTAATATTGATTGGGTTTAATTGGGTAAATACCCATTTTACCCAATTAATAATTGGATGAGTTTAGGTCTTATTTAAGTGAATGGGTTTAGATGGGTAAATGGGCTTGAGTTGATTTTCCACCCCTAATTGAATGACTATTTGAATCACCACAATAAGCTAGATCTGGATTCTCTCCATTTCTCTTTGAAATGGAGTGTCCATTTCATGGACAGGATCTCTTTAAAATAAAACAACAGTCTAAGAAGTGCCACCTCAATTAAAACCTAAAACGCTCAAACTTAACTGTGGTTAATGTTTACTTAGTGTGCATTTGGAATGCCTGTTTTCCATGCGTTCTAGCGTTTTGCTGAAAATGGTGGGTCCTGTGCACTGTTCACAAGACTTGTAAGTACTTTTTTCAGTAAAAGCAACTTCAAAATTGGGTCACACGACACTATTTACACATTTAAAAATTATTTTGCTACAGTTTTTTCAGTTTTCAATTTTCAGCAATAAGCGGTATTCAAACAGACCCTTAGGGTTTGTTTGGGTAAGCTGTTTGAAAATGTGCATTTTTAAACCCGGCTGATCTAATTTTTTTTTAAACCCTCGTTCAAAACCACCTTTGTCACAGGAGCCACATCTCATAGCCCAACTTTACTGTTAGGTTCTAAAGATTTAGGATTTTATGTATTTAGAACTCTAATTTGTATTGTTGGCAAACCATGATCAAAACAGATTATTTAGTCTTGTTTAGACTTGCTCAAAGTTAGGTCTTTCATGTAAAGTTGGAATCGAGAGGCTGCAGATGCATTGATGCATTTCGACCTGGCTCGATTGATCGAATGAAAGGCTCGATTGATCGAATCTCGGGCAGAATGCTTTTCTGCAGAATATTCTAGCTCAGCCCTAACTCATTAAATGTTTTGGGTTTTCTGTTTTTACCCTAGGTATATAAGGAAAAACCCTAGCCACTTTTTTAAAGTTGCTCCAGTTGTATTGTTGTTCATACTTTTCTGTTTTGTGTAAATCTCTTGTGAGATCTAGAGGAGCTTTCCTTTATACAAAGCTTAGGGTTTTCAAGGTAGAGATAGTATCAACATCTTGATGATCAACTCGGTTGCTGCCATTGGAGCTTAAAGAATAACAAGCGTGGGTGCTTGTATCTTGTGGAGAATCCAAGAAAAAAGGAGTCCGTGGATTCGGAGCTTGCACGTGGTCGTGTCAGTAAGTTCTACTAGTGGGTAGCATTAGGAAGTCAAGCGGGGAGCTTGTAAGTCCTTTTGTATGAACTTTGATTCTTTCATAGTGGATTCAGGTTTACCTTGAGAATAGCTAAGTCAAATTCTCCCAGGTTTTTACCGTGTGGTTTCCTGGGTGATCATATCATTGTGTCTTTTATATTTCCGCTGCTTTATACTTTTGATATGATTGTATGTTTGTGATAACCTAGAATTGCTTAAATTGACTAAGTTAATCACTTGACTAATTAACTAGGTTAATCCAGTTGGTTTAAGGGGTCTAAAACCGTTCAAGTGGTATCAGAGCGGGTAGCTCTCCTATTTGAGATTTTTTTTATCTCTGAGCTGATTCTTGACCCCTGTTTTCATGGAGCATGGACACTCTCTTGTTGTTCCTCCTCATTTTGATAGGAATAACTATACTTATTGGAAAGTAAGGATGAAAGTATTCCTGAAATCTATTGATGAGAGGGTTTGGAATTCCGTTGAATACGGATGGCAGAAGCCCACTACTCCTGTGAGTGAGTGGCAAACTTCTGAAAAAGAAGCAGCAGGAAAGCACAAAGGCAGTTAAGATCAATAAACTGCAGCAATTAACTTCTAGATTTGAAAGCATTAGAATGTCTGATGATGAATCCTTTGATGAATTCTATGCTAAATTGAATGATATTGTTAATTCTGCTTTTAATTTGGGTGAAATCTATGATCAACCTAAAATTGTTAGGAAGATACTTAGATCTTTAATTGAAGACTTTAGACCCAAAGTGACTGCCATTACTGAGAGCAAGGATGTGGACTCCATCCCTGTTGATAAGCTTGTAGGATCTCTTCAGTCCTATGAGTCTGACCTACCCAAAGTGAACAAATCCAAATCAATGGCTCTTAAGTCTGTTGATGATGTTGAAGTTGGTGGATTTGATGATGAGCTCTCTGCTACAGAGATTGCGTACCTTGCCAAGAACTTTAGAAACTTTCTTAGGAATAATAACAGAAAGGCAAGAGGTACAAACACTGCTGAACCTAGAAATTTTAGGAAGAATGATCCTACTAAGGTTAATAACTTTGAAAAACCTAGAGAAAAAGCTAGTCAATCTTCAAACAATCCATTGGGTGCTCAGTGTTTTGGTTGTCAAGGGAATGGTTATGTTAAATCTGAATGTCCTGCATTCATGAGGTCTAAGGGTAAAGTTATGGCTGTAACCCTTAATGATAATGAGGTTTCTGATGATGAGTCTAGATGTGATGAGGATGGAAACTTCATTGCTTTCACTGCTACTGTTGTAGTCAATGAAAGTATATCTGCTGAAGAGAACCCTTCTGATGGAGAACTCTCTGAGGATGCAGATCTTCAAGAGGCCTATAATAAACTTTGCAAAGTTGTTGCAAAGGATGCTATGAATGTTGAACTTGGCCTGAAGAAAATTGAATCTCTTGAGCTTGAAAAGAAAAATCTGCTTGTTAAATTGTTTGATGCTAATGATCTTTTGAACAATGTTAAATCTGAGAACATGCTCACGCTTGATAAAGCTAAAAATTTGGAACATGATTTATCTGTTGCTAGATCTGCTAGTTCTAAACTTGATCAAATGTTGAATGTTCAAAAGTATCCTTCTGACAAATCTGGTTTAGGATTTGTTGAAAGCATCTCTAATTCTGCACCACATTTCACGAACTTTGTTCCTTCTTCTTCTTTTGAACCTTCCGTGAGTGGGGTTGTGAGTGAAACTGTCAAACCACCTGTGAGTGAGGTTATCAAATATGTAGAAGTTTCACCCCTTAAGAAGATTAGGGTTGATCTAGGAGAGTCTAAACCTAAGGATTCTATCCTTTCTAAGGACAAGATGCATGGTAAACCTGCTTGGGTTTGTCATTTTTGTGGAAAGTCTGGACACATTCATCCTAAATGTTACAAGCTTCAAGCTGCTAAGAGAGCAAACAAACCAAAGGTGCCTGTGCCTCAAGAACAAGATCCTATGGCACTTATTGGTGAATTGGTAAAGACGTTGAACCTTCATTCCAATCCTGGAGTTGGAAATCACTCGAATGTGAAGAAGAACTCCAATGCTCGTGGTGCATCTAAAAGGTTTTGGATGCAAAAGACTCGATCTAATTGAGTCTTTCTGACATGGTCCTTGTGCTTCATTACTCATTTCTCTGTGACCATTGTTCTTTGGTGTTTTTCTTTTTGTGTTTCTGTGTTTTTTTTTCTAGGACTTGCATTGCATTACATTCATGCATTTCATTCTAGGATTTATTTGCCTTTCTTTAATAAAAAAAAAAAAAAAAGGAGTAATGCAAACTGTGTTTGGCACTATTTTTCTTGGTATTTGAAAACAAGGTTGGTCAATTTATTTACACAGAACATGTCTTGTGTACCTTGTTTAGCTTTGATGAGCTTATTTATTGCACTTTACTAGTTGAAACTTTGTAGTGTATGTTGTGTGGGAAAGATGTTTACGATGTTTATCACTCTGTCTTAATCTTGAAGTCACATGTTTTTTGACTGTCGGACTTGATCCTTTTGAGAAAGGCATAAATAACCATCTCACCACTGCTCACTAGCCAATCATAAACACCTTAGTGCATATCTTAAGATTCTGTGCTCGAGAAAGTGTAGCACATGCACAAAAAGAACATAAGGTGTAGTCTCGATTTAATTGCTTAATGCTTAAAATTGGTGTGTACTATTAGGCTTGATGCCAATTCACTTAATTAAAACTGGTGTGTACTATTAGGCTTGATGCCAATTCACATAATTAAGAGGCTAAAATCAAGAAACTTACATGATTGCAAGCTTATGTTCTAGGAGATGTGGGAGTTATATGATGTAACTCTTTAGGTGATAGTCTCTTTTAAATTCTGTGTGATGAATTTTGTAAACTTTGGATTGATTTCTATTCACATATCACCTCACATGTATCTCATGCTCTTGCTAGTTTGCACACACTATACAAGTTACTCTTTGCTAAACATTGTACATGTTATTGTGTGTGTTTTTGGTCTGACCAACCAAGTTTGAAAATATCTTGAGAATTATGCAAAACCTTTTTTTTTGCCTGAGAAATTAAAGGAAGAACTGGATGAAACTTTCTTTGGAGAAACTGAGATTAAAATTTGGGTTTTTGAAAAAGCATTCCATTTCATCTCATACTCATGCATTTTGTTTCATTGATTTCAATGGTTTGAGGAGTTATTTTTCAAAAATTGGTTTGAGTTTTTTCAAAACTGTAATTTTTCTCAAAATACTATGAGCCGCTGCCTTTTTCGATCAATCCATTCTGTTTTTCGATCGATCGAAAATACTTAAAATCTCTTTAAAAATTTCGGAGTGATTCGATCTATCAAAAGTGATTTTCGATCAATCGAAAGTCGTGAATCAGGTTTTTAAAACAGTGTTCTTTGACTGATTCAACATACTTTTTCAAAAAGTTTTTCGACCTTTCTCTTCTCTCTCCGACTAGGCGAGGTTCAAACATCGATTTTTTATCGTTTTCCTCCAAAATTTTTGCAAAGTTTCTTTTTCCTCAAGCCGGTAAGTCCCTTTTATCCCTCATTTTTGTGTTTATTTACATATTTCATGCATTTTTCATGCATTTTTCCTCAAAATTTCGGACCTCTTTCTTTTTGGGATTTTAGTTGTTTCAAGCCCAATTTTGTGAAATTGATCAATAGGTTTTTGTGGGGACATGCTATAAATATGATTTTGATAGTTTAATTTGATCAATTTTGGGTTTGTGAAAAGTTGAAATTTCTAGGGTTTATATTAGTTCCGAATTGGGGATTTTGTTCAATTAGGTTGAAATTGATGAAATTGGCTTGTTGATTGGATGTAATTAGGCATTATAATCTATGTGTTGTGTTTTGTAATGCTTAATTCATTAATGTGCTTCAAAATTTTTCAAGTGGTTCTCAAATTTTTGGGGTTTTTTGTTAGAAACTCTATGCTCAAGCCAATTTTGTGCAATTGAACTTAAAATTGGACTTTGTTCACTGTATTAGTACATACATCATGCCATTGTAACTGTTTATGCATCATATAGATTTTTGCTCTATATTGTTTTTGTGCTAACTTGCAGTCTGCCCTTGGTTTTTATTGTTTTTCTCTTTTGGTTTTCTCTTGTGTCTCTATCCTTTCCTTAGCATCATGCCTAAGAAGACTAGGGCTCGTAGGTCTGTCTCCTCACCTACTCCTTCCCCTCCATCTTTTGACCAAGAGAAATTTCCTAGTGAGAAAAATCAGGAAATCTTTGAGAAGTTGAATCTTAGGCGTAAGATATGGTCTGAGCGGTTTGTCATACTAGATGAGTTAGATCCTGCCATTAAGGCAAACTTAGAGCGTAGGGGTTGGTTACCCTTGTTGGATATTTCTGATCCTCCTCCACTTGCTACCTTGATTCGAGAGTTCTTCTTGAACATCTTGATCCGCGTCTATGATTCCAACACTTTAGTAAAGAGTTGGATATGAGGCGTAGAGTACACCATTACTCCTATGGTAGTGGCTGATGCTCTAGGGGTACCTTTGGTCCAACACTCTGTCTACCCGTATGATGAGTCTCCTGCTTTGAGTGATGTCATGTCTTACATCACTGGGTCTTCTATCCAGTGGGGTTCTGACCCTAGGATCACCACTGCTGAGCTTTCTGAGCTGCACTATCTTTTCTTTAGGATAGCGTGTCATTGTTTTTGGCCCATTTCTCATCTTCACACCATTCCTCTCGAGAGGTGTGTATTTTTGTATGCTCTAGTTACTGATGCTCCTATCAGTTTTCCCCATTTGTTCCTTCGTTCCTTGAACGAAGAGTATAGGAGTTCATCTTCTTCTCATGCCCTTGTTCATCCTATTTTTATCCATAGGATTCTTCTTTATTTAGGTCTAGATGATTTCCCTTCCTCGGAGCCTGTGCATGTCATTGGTCCTATAGGTGCGTCTTTTCTTAGACAGAGGGCTGCTCACCTTCGAGTTGGCTCTAAAGGTCTGAGCCTTCTGGGTCCGCACCTCCTCCCTCTTCTTCTACAGGTCCTACTGGTGAGGATGTTCCTGATCTTGATGTTGTTGCTGCTGTTGCTGTTCCTCCACCTTCATTGGATGACTTTGATATCCGTCGTACTTTGGAGACTGTCATGACCGTTCAGGTAGCTCATGGTTCGCTTTTGGTGGACCTTTTTGACGAGATCCGTGCGTTGCGAGCTGATCTGGCACGTCTTCGTTCACCCTCACCACCTCCTTTTGATGATGGATTGTGATTGCCCTTTGGCATTACGTCACAAAAAGGGGGAGTAGAGTTTGTAGAGGAGTTTGGTAGTTATGAAGAGTTTTTTGTTTTTGTTTTGACTAGATTGTATTTAGGCGCTTCACCTTGTATATCATTTTTTTTTGGGATATTCTTGTTAGGGGGAGTAACATTGATTGATATACATGATTTCTATTTGATTCTTGTTTCTTTTGATTCACTGTTTTGATTTATATTTTATGAGTTATTCATTTGATATATGTCTTTATTATGTGTTGTGTGAATCATACAAGAATGTTATACCTGTTTATATACTATTTTCTGTCACACATGCGTTTATGCATTTGTTGAGTATTTCAAGAATATACAGGTTGATTCAATTGAGCTGCTGTCTACACTTGCAACTGATGGATAGTAGTTAGGATTGAATTTTGGTTTATGAGCATTATTTTTGTAAAGGGCTTTTTACTTGTAAACTTTGAGCTTTGTGCTTGTGTTTTGTCACGGATTGTCAAAGGGGGAGTTTGTTAGGTTCTAAAGATTTATGATTTTATGTATTTAGAACTCTAATTTGTATTGTTGCAAACCATGATTAAAACAGGTTGTTTAGTCTTATTTAGGCTTGCTCAAAGTTAGGTCTTTCATGTAAAGTTGGAATCGAGAAGCTGTAGATGCATTGGTGCATTTCGGCCTGGCTCGATCGATCGAATCTCGGGCAGAATGCTTTTCTGCAGAATATTCCAGCTCAGCCTTAACTCATTAAACATTTTGGGTTTTCTGTTTTATGTTTTGTGTAAATCTCTTGTGAGATTTAGATGAGCTTTCCTTTACACAAAACTTAGGGTTTTCAAGGTAGAGATAGTATTAACATCTTGATGATCAACTCGGTTGCTGCCATTGGAGCTTAAAGAATAACAAGCGTGGGTGCTTGTATCTTGTGGAGAATCCAAGAAAGAAAGGAGTCCGTGAATTCGGAGCTTGCACGTGGTTGTGTCAGTAAGTTCTACTGGTGGGTAGCATTAGGAAGTCAAGCGGGGAGTTGTAAGTCCTTTTGTATGAACTTCGATTCTTTCATAGTGGATTCAGGTTTACCTTGAGGATAGCTAGGTCAAATCCTCCCCAAGTTTTTACCGTGTGGTTTCCTGGGTGATCATATCATTGTGTCTTTTATATTTTCGCTGCTTTATACTTTTGATATGATTGTATGTTTGTGATAACCTAGAATTGCTTAAATTGATTAAGTTAATCACTTGGCTAATTAACTAGGTTAATCCGGTTGGTTTAAGGGGTCTAAAACCGTTCAATTACCGAATTGCTCTGCTGGAACAGCCACTGCCCAGCAAGTTTCTCTCTCTGTTTTTTTTTTTTAATTTTTTTATTTTATTGATAAGCTCTGTTTGGTTGCTGGAAAAACGAAGGGAAAAAAAACTATGATACTGCTATTTTTTGATTGATTTATTGGTGCTGAATTGGTTTTTCTTTTTTTTTTTTTGGTTGATAGAATGGTTTTTTTTTTTTTTTTTTTTTTTGGTTAAGCTTTTGGTTTTAAGCTTGTTTTGGGGTGTTTTAGATTTATGGGGGATTTATGGATTGTTTTGATCTGAAGTCGTTCTAAAAGCAATGAGATTTATGGGTTATTTCACACCCAAGTTTCTTGAGACTAGGATAAAAACAATTATGGATTGTTTTGATATGAATTTGTTCTAAAAGAAATGGGATTTATGAGTGATATTTTTTATACCATTTCCAAGTTTCTTATTTTTTATTTTTTATTTTTTTAAATATGGGAATTAGTTTTTTTGGGGGGAAAATTGTTGGCCATTTTTTCCACCTATATAAAGCTGATAATCACTTTTTCATTTTTTCAATCAAAGAGTAAACTTAGTTTTCATTTTCTCTCTCTATTTTACTCTGTTTCTAATACTTCCTAACCAAGAACAAGAAATGGCAGAGGAGCCGGTTAGAGATCTTTTTTTATTGAGTTTGCACCAAAGCGGTTACAGCGTATTCAGATTTCCAAGGTTCTTCGCGCAACCACAGCCACCAACGGACGTGGAGAGTTTAAGAAACATACTGCATCGTACTGGTGATTACAATACCAGCTTCCAAGCACTGAGAATCCAACTTGAGATCTCCCATGTCATTCCTTCGGAAATTGTCTACATCTCTATGGGAGATGTTGCCAACAATGAAGGTAATATACATCAAGAATGCGTTTTTCTTTAAGAATTAAATGCGTTTCTTTATGTCTTTGTGACTAACGAGAATAGTTTGATAATTTTTACTGTAGTTCAAGAAACTCTGACGAATTTCTTTCGCCGACACCAAGATCAATTCGGGGGTCATAATTTTGCAATCCTCGACCCGAGGATATTGAATATACAGAATAAAATTCAAGGACTTCCTCGACTTGATTTTTCTCCCAGAACAAAGTTGTTGCTACGTGTTATGCAGCAACACGTTAACTCGATCTCGGAACCACTTGTGGTACTTGATTTCATATTCAGTTTTAATGCATGTGAATTTTTTATTTTCTTTTGAAACTTATATTTCTATTCCTAATTTTTATAGGAGACAATGGCGGGTATAACAGAAAGAACTCGGACAGCTTTAAGAGCAGCTCAAGAAAAGAAAAAAATTAAAGAAGCGGGACTAGGAACTTCGGAGCTGCGGTTGAACTCATACACCCGCTGCATATACCGGCCGGAAGAAGATGAATGACGGTATTTTTTATTTTTTATCTTTTCATTTTGTGTTTAGGTACAAAATTCTACTACTTTGCACGTGAAAGACTATATAAATTAGATCAAACAAAGTAGAAAATTAGGCCACTCGCATTGTGTACTAAAGCAGACATTATTGTCTTCTTTTTTTTCTTTTTTCTTTATTGCAAGAGCAGAGTTAAAATTGGTATGAATTATGTTGTAATGCAACTCAGATTCCCACATCCCACCTAACCAAACTTTAAATCCAATGGGCCTTGCCCCTTTCGGCCTATATTAAATTTGGGAAGTCTTTAATGTTGGATGTCTCTCCCCATTGGGCTAGCCCTTTTTCGGCCTTTATTACCAAACGGGCCTAAATTTTGGATGTCCCTTTCCCATTCGGCTAGCCCTTTTTTGGGCTTGAAGGACTTGGAGTGTTACAACATTCAGTTTTGGATGGTTTAAACATTAGCTTTACCTACTGTGGCTTCAGGCCTATGGGCAATGATATTTTGCTTATTTGGTCTCTCTTGGGTGATGCCCTCAATGGTGTGGAATGTGTTGGCAGGGGAGGTAGTGGGAGGATATGACGAGTTGTTCCATTGTGTCTAATCTAGTGCCTTTGGCGAGAGAGGAATGATCGGTGCTTTGAGGGAGCTGAAATCAGTGTGGTTTAGATGAAATCTCTTTTTAAAGATCTATACGAGTGGAGTCAACTTCTTTGTTTTCTGTAGAAGGGTTTCTAGATTTTCTAGATTTTCATGTTCCTTTTGTTTTAGCATTGCCTCTGGTATACAGCCTGTTCTTGGGCAGTTTTCTTTTTTTATGAAATTATTTACTTATCAAAAAGTCATTGATGTTGCCTCTCTGTCTATAGCTGTTCTTATTTAAGATGCTAGATATTACACTCTGCAACTTACTAGACAGTTCAATATAATTTTCAAGTAAAAATTTCAATTTATTCAAACAACTCTTTTGCCATTTGTCATCGAACTTACCCCATGCTCCTGCATCATAAGATATGTCGGAATTGTTTTTGGACATAACTTTTACTTGCATGACTTTTGGACATTGATTCAGCCTGTCATAGAATTGACTTTTTTGACAATTCATGGTGGTAGGAGTGGTAGTCATCATGGTGGTAAGTCGTGTTAGTAGCAAGATTTATGTTCAATTTATGTGATTTGACTGAATAAGTTTGTAATGCCTGTGCAGCAAGAAGCGCAAAGAGTCAAGGTTGGTGAATCCAGTTGCCTTTCAAACTGTGCTCGGTGTTCAATGGATATGAGCCTCCTTATTGTGAAAGTCTTCGCTGCTGTATTTTCCCAATGAAAAGTGGCCTTTTAACTGCATTTCTATTCATTCACTCTCCAACTTACAATTTTTCTTATGTCAAAATCCTAACATCCTTCATTTGTATTGAGCTTACTTACCAAGAATATTACATTGTATCAAGTAAGGAAAGAAAAACAAAGAAGTCGTTGGTAGAAGCTCAGTAAGGTTGTTTCCTAGATATGACATTGCACAACCTAAGTCAATTGACTTTCAAGAAGGACATTAACCATATCCAGCTTGGCATTATCTTGTTTTTATCTGTATTACTTGGGATGGTTCCTGCTATTTTTGGTCCAGTCACAAATTTGCACATCCCATAGTGGAATATGAAATGGGACACCAAAAACCTATCTCTACATTAGGCAGTGAGACAAATCAAAAGTTCCTGTTCTCTAACAAATTTTGTAACTTCTGTTATTTTCTTTCCTAGTGTGATGCCAGTGCCACTATGGTAAATGTCTCTTAGTTATCCAAAGAGAAAGAACAGAAATAAATATAACTATCCTAATACATTCCTTTCTGTGTACAAAGTCCATAAAAAACTCATATGCACTACCATGCGTTCTTTCCAATTATAAGGGCTAGCTTCCATCCAGGCTTAGATATGATATGATCTGCGTTTGTTTATGCTTATTTATTTACCAAAACAACTCAGTTGTGATATCCCTGATTTCGTGAATTTAATTGGATTGAATTGTACAAGTGAGTCATTTTTTGAAATAGTTACAATATGCTAATTAACTTTTCATTTCAGATTTTTTTTCTCTCTAGACCCCCCAAACACTTTAAGCACGGAGAAGAATGTGTACTGAGTCTTCCACATGCCTAACTGTCTTTAGTCTTACGCACCATACTGACCTTGTTTTTGTCCAACAACTAGAGTTCTCGTCTTTTGTTGCCTATCATCATTGTTCAGCCAATGCAACTGCGACTCTATGTTATCCACTTCATCTCTACGCGTCGATTAATTTGGTCCCCCATACCTGGTTCTTTTATTTATTTATTTATTTTGCACAGATTCTAAATTTTAGGTCAATTTCTCCATACTATAGGCTCTCTAAATGGCCTAAAACAAAAATTCTCAGCCAATTTAGGAGGTCTTATTGATTCTAATTATGTATAGTGTCGTTCTAGAACCATGCATCGTCCTTATGCCTCTTAGGAGGTCTTCTCATTATAACTTTAAATTACCACCTTGGTTGAGTTCTAGAACCATGCATCTCATTGGTAGTTAGCCTTTATTGGTTTTCCTCCTAGTTTGCCACTTAAATTTTGTATATATGAATTATGATTTGCGTCGTCCTTAGAAACGTTAAGATTTGATCACCATGTGCATGGGCACATGGCATCTAGCCTTTATTCCAACTTGTCATTTATGCTCAGTTGGTGATACTTTCCTTCTTGATGTAGCACAGAATATTTAAATTAAATTTTGTAATTTTTATATTTGGTTTTTTTATGTAATTTTCGTTATTTTAGGTTTAGGGCATTTATTTCCCTTTTTTTAGGTGCTTTTAATGTTATTTAGTCAAATTAGAGTTTTATATGCTTTTGTAGTCGCCTTAGGGTTTCTAGTTGCCTAGGTTTTATTTTACTATTTAAACACATTGTAGCCTCTCCAAAGGCAATTCAGTTGTTAGACTATTATCAATAGATAGACGTTTTGTCAATTTTCTTCTATTTCATCAAGAGAGTATCGTGTGTGCTTTATTTAGGCTTCCGCAACATCACTTCTAAACTCAAGTTGTTATCAAGTTTCTACCTTGAGATTGAGTTCATGTTCAAAATATAATCAAAGTTCAAGTCTATGACTCTACTGTATTATCCTAATCTGAATTGTACAAGGATTCCTAATCCAAATTGTACTTGTAGTTAAAATTAAATTACATTACTCTAAATTTAGTTTAAGTCCAAGGTTAGTCTACTATATACTTATGCACCCATCAATGAGTTCATTGTAACGCATAAAGCTCAATAGTAAAGATAGAATTATTTGGGTTTTCTAGTATTACATAGGTGTTGGAGCATTTTAATATTAATTAATTAAAATGAATAAATATTATAACATAAATGTAAACATGTGGGAGTGAATATGGAATATGAGGAGTTAGTGAAAAGCTTAATCCCACATTGAAAATGAGAGAGACTATTTTATTCTTTTTAATTGTGGTAATTAATAAGTTAATATGAATTAACTCAGATATTGGTTTAGATACGTGCAAAAGGGGGAGGTCATCATTTTTTGTTTCCAATTTTTCTTATATATATTTTTAAAACATTTTCTCATTTAAGGTGACTTGAAACTCCATTATTTAAAAATTAAAATATCTTTTAATCATTATTTTTATTATTAATTTTTCGAAACTCTCCCTCCCTTTTACATCTTCATCTCCCCACTACTTTCTACCTTAATATCATTCTTTCTCTACCTTTTTATCTTCATTTATTTTGACTATTCTTATTCTCAACATCTTACTATAAATTTGACATTTTCTTTTTCATTCTATGCATAGTTTACTCAGACAAAAAAGATTACTTCTCTCTCTCTCTCTCTCTCTCTCTCTCTCAATTTGTTTTTCATTTTTTGTTTGATTTTTTTTTATTGCATCAATTCTTTAGGTTGATAAATTTTTGTGTTAATTAGAATTCTACTTTGGATTGATGCAATTTAGTTTTGTGTTTTAACTTTTATATTCTCTTTGATTAAATATTATCCTATTGCATTTTACATATAGTATATAATAATATAATGTTATTATATTACATAGAATGACTTGGATAATTTGATGTTTATTGCTATATATTTCATTTTTACTCTTTTTTCCTCTCATCTTATTTTATTCAACATTTAAATCCAATCACATCTCCATACTATTAAATTATGCAGCACAAATCAAGAAAATGGCTAGACACAAACCTGCGTTCATTTACCATACATTGGAGGAATCAATATATTTGTGTGATAAAGGGTCATATAATTTATAATTTAGATAACACCCTTTGAATGTGTCTAGGCCCATAGATTGAGCAATTTGTAGACTTAAAAGGCTATTGAGAATGAACTTTTTGAATCAAGTCTAAGAAAAATAAACTACTATATTTAATTTAGATAAAAATTTTATCATAGATACATTAATATTTTTTTGCCACAAATTTAAATAATGCAAACTTAATAATTTTATATTATGCATTAGCATCGTCTCTGCTTCTTCTTCTTATTCTCAAAAATATTATGTATCATCTTTAAAGGATGCCAACAATATTGATCTTATGGGAAAAGTAACATAAAATATTGAGAAAAAAATGTTTTATATTACAATCTACCAAAAATATTTTTTTAAATATTTAAATATTTTTTTAAAATGTTTTATATTACAACCTTTCTATTTTTTAAATATTTATTTTTTAATTTTTTATATCACTGACGTGTTTTACAACTGCCACATGTGTTAAGTCTTAATACTCTTAAGTTGTTTTGGCAAAAAAGAAAAAAGAATAATAATAAAGGTTGTCACAAAAGAGGAGTTCATGTAAAGGTTTTTGCAAAATAAAATATCTATTTTGTAAGGCCACCAAACTTGATAATTTACAAATGATAGAACCACTTGCAACAATATTTGCATAGTTTTATAGTTTTAGCTAAAGCAATTGTGTATACTTTTAGTTTTCAAAAAACACACATCTACAAGTAGTGGTTAAACGTTCAAAAACACACATCTTCAAAAATATTATGTATCATCTTTAAAGGAGGCCAACAATATTGATCTTAGGGAAAAATTACATAAAATATTGAGAAAAAAATGTTTTATATTACAATCTGCTAAAAATATTTTTTAAATATTTAAACCTTTCTATTTTTCATATCACTGACGTATTTTACAACTGCCACATGTGTTAACTTAAGTCTTAATACTCTTAAGTTGTTTTGGCAAAAAAAGAAAAAAAGAAAAAGAAAGGTTGTCACAAAGGAGGAGTTCATGTAAAGTTTTTTGCAAAATAAAATATCTGTTTTGTAAGGCCACCAAATTTGATAATTTGCAAATGATAGAACCAGTCACAACAATATTTGTATAGTTATATAGTTCCAACTAAAGCAATTGCGTATACTTTTAGTCTTTAAAAAACACACATCTACAAGTAGTGGTTAAACGTTCAAAAACACACATCTTCAAAAATATTATGTATCATCTTTAAAGGATGCCAACAATATTGATCTTATGAGAAAAGTTACATAAAATATTGAGAAAAAATGTTTCATATTACAATCTACTAAATATATATTTTTTTTAAATATTTAAACCTTTCTATTTTTTATATTACTAACGTGTTTTACAACTACCACATGTGTTAACTTAAGTCTTAATACTCTTAAGTTTTTTTGGCAAAAAGAAAAAAAGAAAAAAAGAAGGTTGTCACAAAAGAGGAGTTCATGTAAAAATTTTTGCAAAATAAAATAGCTGTTTTGTAAGGCCACCAAACTTGATAATTTGCAAATGATGGAACCACTCGCAACAATATTTGCATAGTTATATAGTTTCAACTAAAGCAATTGTGTATACTTTTAGTTTTCAAAAAACACACATCTACAAATGGTTAAACGTTCATCTTGAGTAGTTTTAACTTTTAATATAATTTTACCTTTACATATTCATCTATTTTAGTTTAGTTTATTTTAAAAAAAAAAAAAAAAAACTTAAATTTAGATATTTATAAGTAAACAATGAAATAATGATTCATGAATTAAAAAAAAAAATCTATACATATTTATCTTGTGTGGTAGTAACTTTACATATAATTTTGCATTTATATATATTCATCTACTTTAATTTAGATTATAACTTAATAATGAAATCTATAAACAAGGTAATAAAAACAATCATATTTCTACAATTCAAAAGGTCATAATTTATTTTTTCAAAAAAAGGCCTTTTACGTTTCCTTGGAATTATTTTAAATTTTTTTTTTATATAAAACCTTTGACATAACACTAACCTAACCACTTCATACATTAAAAACTTTAAGGCTCATTATTATTTCCATTAATATATTATGGATATCTTAATTGATTGAGACCAAACTAGAGAAATGACTTTCATATTTCTTTGAAAATTCAGAAGGAAAAAAAAAAAAAAAACCCTTTGACATACCACTAACATAACTACATCTATAACTATTTAAGCCAACCATGATATCTATTTCTTATCGATAGCCATAAATTTACAACTAGCAAGGGAACATACAAAGTAATAAAGAATAAATGTAGGAAGAAAAGAAAGAAATGAAATCAAACATCAATTAATAACTGTTATTTGGAAAATAAAAAGGTGCTCAAGAGGAGTAAGAAATAAAATAGAGATGGCTATACAGAGAACATTGAAAACTTTATAGTGCAATAAAATCAACAATTAAATATAATAATACAAAATTTAAACTAAAAACTAATCAAACTCTAACTAGGGAAATTATATATATATATATATATCTATAAAATCATAATCTTCATACATTATGACTTAAAAAATTTAATGAATAGTTCTACTTCTTATTTAATGTCAATCTTATGCAAGTTATCAACCAATAAATATATGATAGTGATAAAAAATGTTATAGACAAGATTATGAAAAATATGATAAACCTATTTTTTTTAAAAACTCTTTATTAAGTTTAGGGACTAAAATAGTATTTTATCTAAAAAATATCACGCGCATTGCGTGGGTTTGCAACTAGTTCAAAATAATTACTGAATGTTCAAAATGTGTGTAAAACACTCTTGAACGTTTAGACCCCAAATTACAAAATATCAATTCAAGCTTATAATTAAACAATTAATGTGCGGAACATGAACATAAGCTAAACATTGAATTGATAAACAATCTAAACCAAATATAATCACATCCACAACTAAAAATAAATGGCAAAGATAAAGGGAAGAGAGATGCAAACACAAGGACAACACTCGATGTGTTATCGAAGAGGAAACCGAAGCCCTTGGTGTAAAACCTCTCCGCCGCCCTCCAAGCGGTAAATAATTCACTAAAGAATGTAGTTGGGATACATGAACAGCAGAAGACCCTCCAAGCCTAATCTACCCAATGTACTTAAGCCCTCTAAGCTTCTTGCTCCAATGAGGTTGCATCGAACCTATTTCTTTTTTAGTTTACTGGATTCCACTATAAACCATAGCGTCAACCAATGTGAATTGGTCCCTTCATAACTACTTCCCAAAATACCAAATAAACCTTCTCACGAATATGGGTATGGTGAGAGAAGGATTTGGTAAAGAACCTCTCAAGGATTTGTCAATGGAGAGGAAGAGAGTAGAGGAATTTGAAGAGTCTTTTAGGTAAAGATTGTGGATGAATCAATCTTACTTTTCTCTAGGGTTTCTCTCTCAAAATTCTCTCTAGAAGCTCTCTACATTTCGTGGGTATAAGGGTCTATATATAGCGGTGTGTGTTTGGAATATGAAGAGGCAGTTTTTCCCAAACAAGGCTTGCTGGCGGCTTGGCCTCGCAACTTCACTGAGTCGCGAGTTCAAGCCATGAGTTAACTGCATTGCTAGTCTAGATGTTTTGTCCTGTAGTGCACCAGCTGGCATAACGCTTCAGCTTCCCGCATGCTTGACACGTGACCCTCTTCTGGCGGCTTGCCACCCGTGAGTCACCTACGAGTTCCAGTCGCGAGTCCCTGCTTCTTTGCACAATGAGGAACATTTCTTCACACTTTCTCACACACTACCCTTACATGAATCCCACCTAAATACAGGGTTACTAATTGCTAAAATACAAGCAAATTTGGCACAGAATAAAGCCAACAAGATGGTTGATTAATTTCAACCTTACAATCTCCCCATTTGGCTATTCCGTGACAAAACCCTACAACAGACTCTAGACTTAACACGTGAGTTGGAAACAGTTGAACAAAACTCACTCACACCTAACTCTAGATTCTGATAAGATCTTGAAACATATGAACAAGTATCTCTTGAAACATAACAACACAACAATATCATTGTATGCAGAGAAACTTGAAATGCATATGGAGAGAGCATAATACGATCAAGCAAAAATGGACTTAAGCAATAAAGCAATAAGCCATGGCATGACCAAAACAGGCAATCACTATGCAAAAGTGATCACATTGCTCATCTCACAAGGAATGAACATCCAGACATGCAAGCTAATAAGCTTATTTGCAAAGTATCATTTGCATGTCCAACACTCAACCAATGCATAAAACATATATGCATCTAGGAACAATCCTACAAGGGCACAAGAGTGAAGTACTAAAGAAAAATGCAAGACATTTAACATCAAGTACTTAAGCCACAAAGCAAGGGTACAAAGCATAAAGGCATGGTACAAACCATAAAAGCCTACAAAATGCATGGAAAACAAACCCTAAAACCTTACAAAAGCAACATGGGTACAAAAGTACCATACAAATGATGTACTAAAGAAAATGCACAATATAAACTAAAAGTGCTTAAAGTTTCTCCCCTTTAAAATGATGAGAAGCTGTGATGCACTTGGAACATATATACTTGTAACCTGAAACACTTGCACAAAACACATTAGACCCTCACGGTAAAGCAAGTAATAAAAGGACAAGTATAGTGTAACAAGTAAAAAGCGATCAAGTAAACATGATGTGAAATATGTGAGAAACTTGATCATACACCAAAACAATCATATAGAAATGACTACTAAAACAAAGTTTACTTATTAACTCAATGTCTTCTCCCCCTTGGTATATGCATCTCTCTTATAAAATATCTCTCCCCCTACAAATGTGCACGAGAAATAGAATTTCTCTCCTTAAGAATGTGCACAAGGGTCATATAGAAATAACAAAAACTCTCCGGTATACTCTCCAGAGTATACTAAAAAACCAATAAGGAGCTAATAAAGAGGCAAACTATAGCACCCACATAAACAAAAGCCAAAAAACAAGGAGCAAAAGAAGCAATACTTCTTAAAGCACTTTTTATGTCGCTTTAAGAGAAAATTTATATGAATTTTGAATGAAACGTTAGAATCACTAAATTTAATTATGTGGCTTGCTTAACTATTTATAAACCATCCTCAAGGTTTAAAGTGTTGACTTCTTTGGGGAAAAGAATTACAATTTAAAAAACTTAGTCATGGTAGATAAGTATTAGACTTTCAAATCAAGCAACTTCATATTAAACTATGTAGGGTCTTTTTTAATTTAAAAAATCTAGAGATGTCAAGAGTAAAATTGTGTATGTACCTCAAGGCCTTTTAGTTTCTTCATAATTGACAATAGGCAACCAGTGAAGTATACAGATGAAGAGTTTCTCTTCTTCTTGATTATTTTGTGTACTTACAAACTCAAGAGGGTTTGAGGATTTTAGATTTGTAAACTTTGGTATTGATACATGTAAGAGTCCGATCTGGTTTCCCCATGGTGTATCGGATTCAGGTTTGACCATCTCTTTGACTGACTTGTAGCCCCTAACTGTCCTTGTACTGAGAAACACTATTGTTGTGGAATCCGCTTTGCTTGATTTCTGGCTAATCTCTTGCACATATAACCAGGTGCCAAAGAAGATTATACCAATAATTACATCATTTATGGTCTGCACTTGAGAATATATTATTCAATTGAGTAAAAATAAACTAATTCTCCACAAAAAAAAAAAAAAAAAAAAAAAAAACAAGCTTTTCAAATTTTAGTCCAATCATCTGACAATATTGAATGAATGGAAAAATTAAAAAAAAAAAAAAAAAAAAATGAAAACAAGCTTTTCAAATTTTAGTCCAATCATCTGACAATATTGAATGAATGGAAAAATATGAAGAAAAGAAGAAGAAAATTAAGTGTTTTTGTACATTTTTAGACCCCTTAAAACACAAGTTGTTTAACCTAGTTATTTAACCAAGTGATTATTTAAATAAATTATTCAAATCTAGGTTAACACAAGTAAATCATATCAAGTAAACAATGCGGAAAATAAAGAACACAATGATATGATATCCCAAGAAAACTAAACCAGTAAAAAACCGGGAGAGGATTTAACCTAGCTATCCTTAAAGTAAAACAGATTCACTATGAAAGAATTAAAGTTTTACAATAGCGACTTAGACCACTAACATCCTATTGCTACTTCGAGTAGAAAACTTACTACCATAACCACATGATAGCTCCGAGTCCATGAACTACTTCTTTTCTTGATCCACAGCAACCGCAAGTACTCTCACTTGTGTTTTCTTTAAGCTCTTTAGACCACTAACATCCTATTGCTACTTCGAGTAGAAAACTTACTACCATGACCACATGATAGCTCTGAGTCCATGAACTACTTCTTTTCTTGATCCACAGCAACCGCAAGTACTCTCACTTGTGTTTTCTTTAAGCTCTTTGAAAAAGCAACTGAAGAGATCACCAAGCTCTCGACATCAATCATGATCTTGATAACCCTAAGTATGTATGAAGGCAAACACCTCTAGATCTCACAAGAGATTCACACACACAGCATATCAACAACCTCTAAAACGTGGCTAGGGTTTTTCCTTTTATACTTAAGGCAAAACATAAAACCCTAAATGTCATATCAGGCTTGGGCTGAGTTGGAAAATTCTGCAAAAAAACAATCTGCACGAGTTTCGATTGATTGAGTCTAATTTTTGATCGATCGAGCTTTGCAGAAATTGAATAGTAATTTCCTGTAGTTACTCAATTCCAACTTTACATATACACACACTTTGAGCAGCCTAAATCTAGACTAAACGTTTTGATCATTGTTTGCCAACATTACACATTGAAGTTCTAATACATTTAGATCCTAAAGTCTTAGAACCTAACATTTTTCTAGGTGAGCAAGAGCAATAAAAATTTGATATAAGTTGTTGGAGATTTGTAAATAGGAACTCCAAGTAACTGAGACTTAGAAAAATGGCCAACATCAACAAGGAGAAGGATGGCTTAAGCATTAGCGTGAAAAAAAAAATGATATAGAATGGCTTTTTATTTCACTTTCACACTAGCCATGTGAATCTACCTAACCCATCGTAGAGAATTTTTGTTTTTATTTTAAAATAACATTTAAACACACTTAAAAAAAAAAAAAAAAAGCAACAAAAATCCAGAGATAATGGAAAGTGGGTTTGATGAAGAATTATATATCAGACATTGTTTTGGTTGCCATTGGCTAAGGAGAAGAAAGCCGCAGACAACCAGAGGCGGAGGGAGGGGCTTTGGGTTTGTGCTTTCAGGTGAGGCATTGAGCACAACCACCTGGTTTTGTCTGGTTTCTCGGTGGTACTTCCAGATTATGAGGGTTATTTCGGGTTTTGATTTCTGAAGATTTGGGGCCTATTTAGTTTTGTTGTTTCTCAAAAAAAAAAAAAAAAAAGTTTTGTTGTTTAAACAGCACAACACGTATTTTCACAATACTTTTTAACCCATACATATTTTCACAACATTTAAATTAACATCGATACTACATTACCAAACCACTCTTGGTTTGATATTTGTGAGGGAGTGATTGTGTATGTTAAGTTTGTTGTTTTAATGTGTAAAAATATGAGGTGGCATCATGTCATTGGAGGGTGTATATAGTCCCTTTTGATCCAGGTCAATTTAATATATATATATATATATATATTACACCAAATAATAAATCAAAGAGAAATAGACTTGGCATCATGATAATAAATATTAAGCCCAATAATGCAGGATGCATTAAAACTAAAAGTATAAAACCCATCTACCTACATACAGTTTCACATGGAGAATGAAAGAAAAGATGAACAATCATGTATAAATTGTACTGACTTATTTATCGATAGAAAATCAATATTATGAATGAACAATTCAATTTGTTGATTTAAAAAAAAAAACATCTTTGTTTAAATAGGAATTTCATCATCGGCAGCTTTGAGAATTATCTCGAAGGCATTTTCCACGCATGACTTGAATCTTTGGGGATCCAAGAATCCTTTCTCCATTGCGGCGCTAATCCTCAGGCTTCCCATATAACTTACTATTGTTACATTAAGGTTCTGCAAATCCCTTTTAAATAAAAGAACATGTTACAGTGGGCCATAAAATATGATGAACCTAATTGAAAGCAAGGTGTTCTAAAATTATTCGTAAAGGTGATTGAATTTGAGAATTTTTTTCACATTAAATCATAAATCATGCTTGTTAATTTGTTCTATACTTTCCGCTGTAAAGACCAAAAAAAAAAAGAAAAGAAAAGAAAAGAAGTGAACACCAAAGATCTGAGAATAAGTGTAAGAAAACATTATGTGATTGCTTGTAATAAGTAGAAAGTTACATATATCATTCTGTGACTTCGAAAAACATAATCATTTTTATGACTTGAAAAAAAAAAAAAAAAAAACCAATGAAAGAAAAGCACATGCTCTCTTTGTTTTATGAGGCAAACATGTCACATCTATACTTCGATATCTACGAGATGGATTATTTAAAAAAAAAAAAAAAAAACAACAACAACAACAACAAGAAGGTGGAATTGAGAATTTTATTTTTATCGAAAAATCTTTATAAAAGATATTTATTTTTTTAAGGCAAACTAGGTGGTATATATAATAGAGGAGTGCTATCTCTATAATATTTTTACAAAAAATTATAGGTGGTAAGCTGTTATTAGTTCTAATTTAAATCTACAATTTAAATTATTATTTTTCTCACTCATAACAACTAATAGTAACATACCACCTAAAATTTGTTGTAAAAATGTTATAGAAATAACATTTCTCCATATAATAACAATTTTAATTTTACATTTTTACCTGAGGTACACCTAACACCATGAAGTATAGGTCTTTAATTGGATGATTATCCAAAGACACCTGTTCCATTGGCCCGATCACATTCGAAATTGACAAACTGGAGTTCCTTAGTGTCTCATGGACGAATCTAGCGACTGCCTGCAGTAGTACAAGAATGCCGAAAAGATCTTATAAAGTATGTATTCAAAGATAAATTTAACTACCACCGCACGTTCTTAGTGCGATGGTCACTCCACATATACACTTAGATTAGGCTAGAGTAGAATTTCTATATTGTATTTAAAAAAAAAAAAAAAAATCAACTACTTTAAAATTGTGTATATGCAAATGTATGATTAAAAAAAAAAAAAAACACTTTCTCACACACACCACATTAATATATATATATATATATGTTACGTTCTAAAGATTTAGGAATTTATGTATTTAGAACTCTAATGTGTAATGTTGGCAAACCATGATCAAAACAGGTTATTTAGTCTTGTTTAGGCTTGCTCAAAGTTGGGTCTTTCATGTAAAGTTGGAATTGAGAGGTTGCAGATGCATTGGTGCATTTCGGCCTGGCTCGATCGATCGAATGAAAGACTCGATCGATCGAATCTCGGGCAGAATGCTTTTCTGCAGAATTTTCCAGCTCAGCCCTAACTCATTAAACGTTTTGGGTTTTCTGTTTTTACCCTAGGTATATAAAGAAAAACCCTAACCACGTTTTGAGTGTTGCTCCAGTTGTATTGTTGTTCATACTTTTCTGTTTTGTGTAAATCTCTTGTGAAATCTAGAGGAGCTTTCCTTTACACAAAGCTTAGGGTTTTCAAGGTAGAGATAGTATCAACATCTTGATGATCAACTCGGTTACTGCTATTGAAACTTAAAGAATAACAAGCGTGGGTGCTTGTAGCTGATTGGAGAATCCAAGAAAGAAGGAGTCCGTAGATTCGGAGCTTACAAGTGGTCATGTCAGTAAGTTCTACTGGTGGGTAGCATTAGGAAGTCAAGCGGGGAGCTTGTAAGTCCTTTTGTATGAACTTCGATTCTTTCATAGTGGATTCAGGTTTACCTTGAGGATAGCTAGGTCAAATCCTTCCCAGGTTTTTACCGTGTGGTTTCTTGGGTGATCATATCATTGTGTCTTTTATATTTCTGCTGCTATATACTTTTGATATGATTGTATGTTTGTGATAACCTAGAATTGCTTAAATTGACTAAGTTAATCACTTGGCTAATTAACTAGGTTAATTCGGTTGGTTTAAGGGGTCTAAAACTGTTCAAGTGGTATCAGAGCGGGTAGCTCTCTTGTTTGAGATTTTTTTATCTCTGAGCTGATCCTTGACCCCTGTTGTCATGGAGTATAGACACTCTCTTGTTGTTCCTCCTCACTTTGATGGGAATAACTATGCTTATTGGAAAGTAAGGATGAAAGCATTCCTAAAATCCATTGATGGGAGAGTTTGGAATTCCATTGAGTATGGATGGGAGAAGCCCACTACTCCTGTGAGTGAGTGGTAAACTTCTCAAAAAGAAGCAGTTGGGTTCAATAGCAAAGCTATGAATGCCATTTTTAATGCTGTTTCTATGGAGGAATTTAAGAGAATCTCTAATGTTGAGGTTGCTCACACTGCTTGGAAAATCCTCCAAACTGTGCATGAAGGCACAAAGGCAGTTAAGATTAATAAACTGCAGCTATTAACTTCTAAATTTGAAAGCATTAGAATGTTTGATGATGAATCCTTTGATGAATTCTATGTTAAATTGAATGATATTGTTAATTCTACTTTTAATTTGGGTGAAATTTATGATCAACCTAAAATTGTTAGGAAGATTCTTGGATCTTTAACTGAAAACTTTAGACCCAAAATGACTACCATTACTGAGAGAAAGGATGTGGACTCCATCCCTGTTAATGAGCTTGTAGGATTTCTTCAGTCCTATGAGTCTGACCTACCCAAAGTAAACAAATCCAAATCAATGGCTCTTAAGTCTGTTGATGATGTTGATGTTTGTGGATTTGATGATGAGTTCTCTGCTACAGAGATTGCGTACCTTGCCAAGAATTTTAGAAACTTTCTTAGGAATAACAACAGAAAGGCAAGAGGTACAAACACTGCTGAACCTAGAAACTTTAGGAAGAATGATCCCACTAAGGTTAATAACTTTGAAAAACCTAGAGAAAAAGTTGGTCAATCTTCAAACAATCCATTGGGTGCTCAGTGTTTTGGCTGTCAAGGGTATGGTCATGTTAAATTTGAATGTCCTACATTCTTGAGGTCTAAGGGTAAAACTATGGCTGTAACCGTTAGTGATAATGAGGTTTCTGATGATGAGTCTAGATGTGACGAGGATGGAAACTTCATTACTTTCACTGCTACTACTGTAGTCAATAAAAGCATATCTGTTGAAGAGAACCCTTCTGATGGGGAACTCTCTAAGAATGCAGATCTTCAAGAGGCCTATAATAAACTTTGCAAAGTTGCTGCAAAAGATGCTATGAATGTTGAACTTGGCCTGAAGAAAATTGAATCTCTTGAGCTTGAAAAGAAGAACTTGCTTGTAAAATTGTTTGATGCTAATGATCTTTTGAACAATGTAAAATCTGAGAACATGTTCTTGCTTGATAAAGTTAAAACTTTGAAACATGATTTATCTGTTGCTAGATCTGCTAGTTCTAAACTTGATCAAATGTTGAATGTTCAAAAGTATCTTTCTGACAAATCTAGTTTAGGATATGTTGAAAGCATCACTGATTCTGCACCACATTCCACGAACTTTGTTCCTTCATCTTCTTCTGAACCTTCCGTGAGTGAGATTGTGAGTGAAATTGTCAAACCCCCCATAAGTGAGGTTGTCAAATCTGTAGAAGTTTCACCTCCTAGAAAGATTAAGGTTGATTTAGGAGAATCTAAACTTAAGGATTCTACAATTTCTAAGGACAAGATGCATGGTAAACCTGCTTCGGTTTATCATTTTTGTGGAAAGTCTGGACACATTCGTCCTAAATGTTACAAGCTTCAAGCTGCTAAGAGAGCAAACAAACTAAAGGTACCTGTGCCTCAAGCACAAGATCCTATGGCACTCATTGGTGAATTGGTAAAGGCATTAGACCTTTATTCCAACCTTGGAGTTGGAAATCACTCGAATGTGAATAAAAACTCCAATGCTCGTGATGCATCTTAAAGATTTTGGATACAAAAGACTCGATCTAATTGAGTTTTTCTGACATGGTCCTTGTGCTTCATTGCTCATTCCTCTGTGACCATTGTTCTTTGGTATTTGTGTTTTTGTTTTTTTTTCTAGGACTTTCATTGCATTACATTCATGCATTTCATTTTAGAATTTATTTGTTTTCTCTTCTATTAATAAAAATAAAAATAAAAATAAAAGGAGAAAAGGAGAAAGCAAAAATATGTTTGACATTATTTTTCTTGGTTTTTGAAAACAAGGTTGGTCAATTTATTTACACAAAACATGTTTTGTGTACCTTGTTTAGCTTTGATGAGCTTATTTATTGCACTTTACTAGTTGAAACTTTGCAGTGCATGTTGTGTGGGAAAGATGTTTATTGTTTTTGATCACTTTGTCTTGATCTTGAAGTCGCATGTATTTGAATGTCGGACTTGATCCTTTTGAGAAAGGCATAAATAACCATCTCACCACTGTTCACTAGCCAATCATGAACAGCTTAGTGCATATCATAAGATTTTGTGCTCGAGAAAGTGTAGCATATGCACAAAAAGAACATAAGGTGTAGCCTCGGTTTAATTGCTTAATACTTAAAATTGGTGTGTACTATTAGGCTTAATGCCAATTCACTTAATTAAAACTGGTGTGTACTATTAGGCTTGATGCCAATTCACATAATTAAGAGGCTAATTTCAAGAAACTTACATGATTGCAAGCTTATGTTCTAGGAGATGTAGGAGTTATATGATGTAACTCTTTAGGTGATAGTCTCTTTTAAATTCTGTGTGATGAATTTTGTAGACTCTGTGATTGATCTCCATTCACATATCACCTCACATGTATCTCAAGCTCTTGCTAGTTTGCACACACTACAGGAGTTACTCTTTGCTAAACACTGTACATGTTATTGTGTGTGTTTTTGGTCAGACCAACTAAGTTTGAAAATATCTTGAGAATTATGCAAAAATTTTTTTTTTTTTTGCCTGAGAAATTAAAGGAAGAACTGGCTGAAACTTTCTTTAGAGAAACTGGGATTAAAATTTGGGTTTTTGAAAAAGCATTCCATTTCATCTCATACTCATGCATTTTGTTTCATTGATTTCAATGCTTTGAGGAGTTATTTTTCAAAAATTGGTTTGAGTTTTTCAAAACTGTAATTTTTCTCAAAATACTGTGAGCTGCTGCCTGTTTCGATCGATTCATTCTATTTTTTGATCGATTGAATGTGATTTTCGATCAATCGAAAGTCGTGAATCAGGTTTTTAAAACAGTGTTCTTTGACTGATTCAACATACTTTTTCAAAAAGTTTTTCAAACTTTCTCTTCTCTCTCCGACTAGGCAAGGTTCAACAGCGATTTTTTGTCGTTTTCCTCCGAAATTTTTGCAAAGTTTCTCTGTCCTCAAGCCGGTAAGTCCCTATTGCCCTTCCTTTTTGAGTTTATTTACATTTTTCATGCATTTATCCTAAAATTTTCGGACCTTTTTCTTTTTGGGATTTTTGCTGATTCAAGCCCAATTTTGTGCAATTGATCAATGGGTTTTTGTGGGGACATGCTATAAACATGATCTTGATAGTTTAATTTGATCAATTTTGGGTTTTGTGAAAAATTGCAATTTCTAGGGTTTATATTTGTTCCGAATTGAGGATTTTGTTCAATTAGGTTGAAATTGATGAAATTGGCTTGTTGTTTTGATGTAATTAAGCATTCTAATCTGTGTGTTGTGTTCTGTAATGCTCAATTCATCAATTTGTTTCAAAAATTTTCAAGTGGTTTTCAAATTTTTGGGGTTTTTGTTAGAAACTCTATGCTCAAGTCAATTTTGTGCAATTGAACTTAAAATTGAACTTTGTTTACTGCATTAGTACATGCATCATGACATTGTAACTGTTTATGCATCATATAGATTTTTGCTCTATATTTTTTGTGCTAACTTGCAGTCTGCCCTTGGTTTTTTATTTTTTTTCCCTCTTTTGGTTTTCTCTTGTGTCTCTGTCCTTTCCTTAGCATCATGCCTAGGAAGACTAGGGCTTGTAGGTCTGTCTCTTCACCTACCCCTTCCCCTCCATCTTTTGACCGAGAGAAATTTCCTAGTGAGAAAAAGCAGGAAACGTTTGAGAAGCTAAATCTTAGGCGTAAGATATGGTCTGAGCGGCCTGTCATTTTAGATGAGTTAGATCCTGCCATTAGGGCAAACTTAGAGCGCAGAGGCTGGTTACCCTTGGTGGATATTTCTGATCCTCCTCCACTTGCTACCTTGATTCAAGAGTTTTTCTCGAACATCTTGATCCGCGTCTATGATTCCAACACTTTAGTAAAGAGTTGGATACGAGGCGTAGAGTACACCATTACTCCTAAGGTAGTGGCTGATGCTCTAGGGGTACCTTTGGTCCAGCACCCTATCTACCCTTATGATGAGTCTCCAGTTTTGAGTGATGTCATGTCTTACATCACTGGGTCTTCTATTTAGTGGGGTTCTGATCCTAGGATCACCATTGCTGAGCTTTCTGAGCTGCACTATCTATTCTTTAGGATAGCGTGTCATTGTTTTTGGCCCATTTCCCATCTTCACACCATTCCTCTCGAGAGGTGTGTATTTTTGTACGCTCTAGTTACTGATGCTCCTATCAGTTTTCCCCATTTGTTCCTTCGTTCTTTGAACGAAGTTTATAGGAGTTCATCTTCTTCTCATGCCCTTGTTCATCCCATTTTTATCCATAAGATTCTTCTTTATTTAGGTCTAGATGATTTCCCTTCCTCGGAGCCTGTGCATGTCATTGGTCCTATAGGTGCATATTTTCTTAGACAGAGGGCTGCTCACCTTCGAGCTGGCTCTAAACACCCTAGGTATGAGCCTTTTGGGTCCGCACCTCTTCCCTCTTCTTCTACAGGTCCTACTAGTGAGGATGTTCCTGATCCTGATGCTGCTGCTGTTGCTGCGGTTCCTCCACCTCCATCGGATGACTTTGATATCCGTCATACTTTGAAGACTGTCATGACCGTTCAGGCAGCTCATGGTCAGCTTTTGGTGGACCTTTTTGACGAGATCCGTGCGTTGCGAGCTGATCTGGCACATCTTCGTTCACCCTCATCACCTCCTTTTGATGATGGATTATGATTGCCTTTTGGCATTCCGTCACAAAAAGGGGGAGTAGAATTTGTAGAGGAGTTTTGTAGTTAGGGAGAGTTTTTTGTTGTTTTGAGGAGCTAGTGGAGTTGTTAGCTTGTATCTAGGTGCTTCACCTTGTATATCATTTTTAGGGATATTCATGTTAGGGGGAGTAACATTGATTGATATACATGATTTTTTTTTTATTCTTGTTTCATTGGATTCACTGTTTATTGATTAATATTTATGAGTTATTCATTGATATGTCTTTATTATGTGTTGTGTGAATCATAGAAGAATGTTATACCTGTTTATATATAATTTTCTGTCACACATGCGTTTATGCGTTTGTTGAGTATTTCAGGAATATACAGGTTGATTCAATTGAGCTGTTGTCTACACTTGCAACTGATGGATAGTAGTTAGGATTGAATTTTAGTCTTTATGAGCATTATTTTTTTAAAGGGCTTTTACTTGTAAACTTTGAGCTTTGTGTTTGTGTTTTGTCACGGATTGCCAAATGGGGAGTTTGTTAGGTTTTAAAGATTTAGGAATTTATGTATTTAGAACTCTAATGTGTAATTTTGGCAAACCATGATCAAAACAGGTTGTTTAGTCTTGTTTAGGCTTGCTCAAAGTTGGGTCTTTCATGTAAAGTTGGAATCGAAAGGCTGCAGATGCATTGGTGCATTTCGGCCTGGCTCGATCGATTGAATGAAAGACTCGATCGATCGAATCTCGGGCAGAATGCTTTTCTGCAGAATTTTTCAGCTCAGCCCTAACTCATTAAACGTTTTGGGTTTTCTGTTTTTACCCTAGGTATATAAAGAAAAACCCTAGCCACGTTTTGAGTGTTGCTCTAGTTGTATTGTTGCTCATACTTTTCTGTTTTGTGTAAATCTCTTGTGAAATCTAGAGGAGCTTTCCTTTACACAAAGCTTAGAGTTTTCAAGGTATAGATAATATCAACATCTTGATGATCAACTTGGTTGCTGCCATTGAAGCTTAAAGAATAACAAGCGTGGGTGCTTGTAGCTGATTGGAGAATCCAAGAAAGAAGAAATCTGTGGATTCGGAGCTTGCACGTGATTGTGTCAGTAAATTCTACTGGTGGGTAGCATTGGGAAGTCAAGCGGGGAGCTTGTAAGTCCTTTTGTATGAACTTCGATTCTTTCATAGTGGATTCAGGTTTACCTTGAGGATAGCTAGGTCAAATCCTCCCCAGGTTTTTACCGTGTGGTTTCCTGGGTGATCATATCATTGTGTCTTTTATATTTCCGCTGCTATATACTTTTGATATGATTGTATGTTTGTGATAACCTAGAATTGCTTAAATTGACTAAGTTAATCACTTGGCTAATTAACTAGGTTAATCCGGTTGGTTTAAGGGGTCTAAAACTGTTCAATATATATATAACAGTCGTTTATGATTGTAAGGTTAAATTTTATCACTCATTTTATTGGCTTTATTCCATGCCAAATTTGCTTGTATTTCAGCATTTAGAAACCCTGTATTTAGGTGGGAATCATGTAAGAGTAGTGTGTGAGAGAGTGTGAGGAAATGCTTAAGATTGTGCAAGGATGTAGAGACTCGCGGGTGACTCGCGACTGGTAAGCCACCAACTGCAGCACACGTGTGAAGTATGCAGGGGAGCTGAAGAGTCACGCCAGCTGTTGCACTACAGGACAAAAGTCCTAGGCTAGCCAGGCTGTTAGCTTGCGGCTTGAACTCACCACTCAGTCCAGTCGCGAGGCCAAGTCGCCAGACCACCCTGTTTGGGAAAAACTGACTCTTCGCATTCCAAACACACACCACTATATATAGACCCTTATTCCCACGAAATATAGAGAGCTTTCAGAGAGAATTTTGAGAGAGAAACCCTAGAGAAAAATAAGATTGATTCATCCACAATCTTCACCTAAGAGACTCTTCAAATTCCTCTACTCACCCTCTCTATTGATACATCCTTGAGAGGTTCTTAGCCAAATCATTTTGTCACCATACCCATATCTGTGAGAAGGTTTATTTAGTGCTTTGGGAAGCAGTTAGGAAGGGACCAATTCATATTGATTAATGTTATGGGCTATAGCGGAATCCGGTAAGTTAGAAAAGAGAAAGGTTCGGCACAACCTCGTTGGAGTAGGAAGCTTAGAGGGCTTAGGTATACTAGGTAGATTAGGCTTGGAGGGTATATTACTGTTCATGTATCCCAACTACATTTTCTAGTCGATTATTGACCGCTTGGAGAACGGCGGAGAGGTTTTACGCCAAGGGCTTCGGTTTCCTCTTCGATAACACATCGAGTGTTGTCCTTGTGTTTGCATCTCTCTTCCCTTTATCTTTACCATTTAATTATTGTTGTGATTGTGATTATTTATGGTTTAGATTGTTTATCAATTCTGGTTTAATTTATGTTCATGTTCCGCACATTTATTGTTTGATAATGAGCTTGAATTGGTAATTTGTATTTTAGGGTCTAAACATTCATTATGTTTTATACACATATTGAATGTTCATTTGGTATCAGAGCAGGTGCACTCCCTGTGGTTTAATTACCTAAGTGTGATCCTAAACCCCTTGGCTTGCTATGGAAAGTGCTATGGCAAAGGCCAATATGAAGTGGAGTAAAGGTGTTTGTGATAATGACTCTATGAGCATTTTTGGAGGGTGGTCCAGTAATGAAATTGTAGAGTTATTCAAGTCAAAAAAACATACTAAAGTTTTCACACACATGCTAAAATCATTAGTTCATAGAAATCATGATGTTCATAATAGCTTGTGTGAGTCGATTTCCTTGGTTGAAAAATATAAGAAAAGGAATAGACATTTGTGTGATAAACTTGATGGTTTGAAAAGAAAGTTACATTTCTCTATAAATGAAGAAAATAAAGATGAATCTTGCTTTGATGATCAAGAATGCCTATCACATGCTTGTCTTTTTGTTCATACCACATTGAAAGTATTTAATTCATGTTTGTGGTATCTTGATAGTAGTTGTTCAAGGCATATGACAGGAGATAAATCTTTGTTCAAGACTCTTAAAGAGAAGGAAGATGGTTATGTGACCTTTGGAGATGGTGGTCATTCACAAGTTCTAGGAAATGGAACTATTGAGATTTTGGGATTGCCGTTGTTGACTGATGTGTTGCACATCAAAGGATTAAAAGTAAACTTGCTAAGCATCACTCAAATATGTGATGAAGACTTCTTAGTCCAATTTTCGAAGAAAGGTTGTCTGATTCTAAATGACGAGGGTGTTCAAGGGACTTAGAACCACTGATAATTGCTATGGTATCATTCCCAAACCAGACATAGCATGTCGGAGTGCTCGAGTGAAACTCTTGGAGCTATGAGTTTGGAAAAATTGAGAAAAGTGTTTGTGGTCCATGTCAAATGGGAAAACAAACAAAATCAACTCATCCTAAAGTGAATGTAGTTGCTACTTCATGACCTTCGGAGTTACTTCATGTGGATCTAATGGGTCCAACAAGAACTGAAAGCATGGGTGAAAAGCGTTTTATTATGGTGGTAGTTGATGATTTCTTAAGGTACTCTTGGGTGGAATTCCTTAGAGAGAAGTCAAAAGCATGTGACAAAATGGAAAGGCTATGTAAGAGGCTACAGAATGAAAAAGGGGTTCTCATAGTCAAAATCAGAAGTGATCATAGGAAGGAATTTGAGAATGCTAAATTTGAAACTTTTTGTGATGAGCACGACATCAAGAAGAAATTTTCAGCTCTAAAGACTCCACAACAGAATGGGGTGGTTGAAAGGAAGAACCGGGTGATCCAAGAGATGGTAAGAGTCATGCTACTCAACAAAAACATTCTACAAAAATTCTGGGCTGAAGTTGTGAATACATCATGTCACATTGGTAATAGAATCTACTTCCGAGTAGGGACAAAGAAGACATCATATGAAATATGGAGAGAAAAGAACCTAAGGTGAAATACTTCAGAATATTTAGGAGCAAGTGTTACATTCTGAATGACAGGGAAAATCCGAGAAAATTTAATGCTAAAAGTGATGAAGGGATATTCCTAGGATACTCCACAAACAGCTGAGCTTATAGAGTGTACAACAAGCGCACTAAGACGGTGACAAAGTCAATCAATGTGGTCATAGACGACACCATATCAGAAAAGGAATTTGATGATAATGGAAAGGAGCCAAATCTTAAGAAGAATGAGGATGATGATGATATGTCCCTAAGTGATGATGCTGAGAAAGAATCACCAGAAAAGGAGTCTACACCTCATGTATGAAGAAGAGAGACTAGATTAACACAAGAAGTTTCAAGCCCACTCACACCTCTGGAAGTTCAACTCCTAATTTCTCATGATGAGGAACCCTCAACTTCCAAGAAACCTTCATCAAGAGTAATTCTCAATCACCCATCAAGTAATATCATTGGTGATGTAAACAAGGGATTTCGTTTGAGAAAATGACCAAGGTATAGTGATGACCAAGGTATAGTGCTAACCATGTGACATACAACTATTATCTTGCTCAATTCGAACCCAAAAAGGTAGAAAAAGCTTTGAAAGATGAGAATTGGATAGAATCTATGCACCAGGAGCTACATCAATTTGTTAGAAATGATGTATGAGAGTTGGTTCCAAGGCCTAAAGATACACATGTGATCAGCACCAAGTGGATTTTTAAGAACAAAACTGATGAAGATGGTGAATTTGTCCGAAACAAGTCTAGATTGGTGACTCAGGGGTATGCACAAGTGGAAGGCATAGATTTCGATGAATTGTTTGCTCCGGTAGCAAGATTAGAGTCCATTTGAATTTACTATCCATAGCATGCATTATGGATTTCAAGTTGTACCAAATGGATGTGAAGGGTGCCTTCTTGAATGGTTTTCTAAGTGAAGAAGTCTTTGTTGAGCAACCAAAGGGGTTTCAAGATCCTCACTTTCCGGATCATGTGATAAGATTGAAGAAAGCTTTGTATGGGTTGAAGCAAGCACCAAAAGCATGGTATGATCGCCTCACCACTTACTTATTGGATCATGGTTTCAAAAGAGGCCAAGCAGATCGAACATTGTTTGTCAAAAGAGATGAGAAATCCCTCCTTGTCACTCAAGTGTACGTGGATGATATTGTTTTTGGATCCATAATTGATCAACTAGCTCATGAGTTTTCGAAAGAAATGAAAAGGGAATTTGAAATGAGCATGGTGGGAGAGTTGAACACTTCCTAGGGTTTCAAGTGAAACGGCGGAAAGATGGAATATTCATCTCTCAAGAGAAATATGCCAAAAATCTTGTCAAAAGATTTAGTCTAGATTCTAAGAAACACACTTCTACTCCCATGAGTTCCTCAACAAAACTGAGCATAGATGCAGCTGGTGTTGACGTAGATCCAACACTTTATCGAAGCATGATTGATAGTCTTCTCTATTTCACAGCAAGTAGGTTAGATATTGCATTCAGTGTCAGGGTATGTGCACGGTTCCAAGCTACTCCTAAAGAGTCCCACTTGACAGCAGTAAAGCGAATCATTCGCTATGTCAATGGCACATCTGACTATGGGATTTGGCATTCAAAAGATTCGAATGAGTGTTTGGTGAGATATTTAGATGCTGACTAGGCAGGGTGCATTGATGATAGGAAAAGCACTTCTGGTGGTTGCTTTTATCTTGGGAATAACTTGGTCTCATGGATGAGCAAAAAACAAAATTCAGTCTCCCTTTCAACGGCTGAAACTGAATACATCGCAGCAGGAAGTTGTTGTGCATAATTGCTATGGATGAGAAAGCTACTACATGACTATGGAATTTCTCAAGACACCATGTGTGTGTTTTGTGATAACACTAGTGCCATAAATTTGTCAAAGAATCCAGTTCAGCACTCCAAATCAAAGCATATTGAGATCTGGTATCACTTCATTCAAGACTTGGTAGAGGATAAGATAGTGTGTCTAGAGTTCATCAATACAGAAAATCAAAAGGCAGACATATTCACTAAACCTCTTGATGGCCCAAGGTTTGAATCCTTGCGTAAGACCATTGGTGTCGGTATCATTCCCTAAACTCTATCTTCCATGTAGGCTTTTTGAATTATGTTCTACATTTTGTTTGGTTTTAGCATTCCTTCATTTGAAATTTTTTTTGGTGTTGTTTTTTATCAATCTTTTCTTGCATGTGTGTCAAAAATCCAAAAACACATAAAAAGTAAAAAATCCTAAATGTTTGATCGACTTTGTTGAGTTTTATCTCAAAGCATGTTTTGCCTTGTACCTTTGTACTAATGGCTTTGTGCATCTACGAGCTTAGTTTGTTTCCAATGCACTCATATCATTATGGGAGAAATTTTGAAATCTATGTTACTGTTGTAAATAGGTCTTCAACCTTGTCATGATTGATTAGTGAATGATTTTGTTGATCTTAAGACATGCATAGACTTATGCCTATATATTTTCCCACTCTTTATTTTTTTGTTTTGTTTAAAGAGCTCACCAAATGTAAATCTTTAAATGAAAAGAGATATTGAGCTGCAAAAGCCTGTCGCACATACTAGTATTTGACTAGGAAAAAGAAAAAGCAACCAAAAATAAATGTATGATGTCCAAAAAGCCAAAGACTAACTCATTAATTGAAATATCAAAAATTTCAGGCATCGATTTTACAATGAGATGTATGAATTCAAAAAGATCAAATGATATGATGTATATGGAGCCAAATGAAAAGCTTCAAAGTTATGTTATCAAGTTTTGTGGGAGGTCATATATGGATATTTCTATAATTGAGATGGATCACATTATCTAGTGCTAGTTGTATATGACTTGTTTGAATTGATCATTGAAGCTTCACATTAGACTAAGGACTATCTTATTGTTGATACCCACACACATCACACATGTCTATGATCAATGAATGTCATATTCATTTGTGTGATTGTACTTGATTAAATATGTTTTTACATGCTCAATCTTTGTTAATCAAAGACAAAAAGATTTTTGAGTTTTTGTTTTTTTTTTTTTGGAAAGTTTTTTGTTTTTACAAAAAATTGTCAAAATTTCAAAAACGGNATCTGCTCTGTATTTTTTTAATAAAAATATGATCTGTATTTTTCATAAAACCTGCTCTGCATTTTTCAAAATAAAAATCTAGCATGTTTTTTTTTTTTTTTTTTTTAAATAAAACTAGATTTGCATTTTCCTTCTAAAATTTGTATTTTCATAAAAAATCTGTTTTCTTTTTTTCTTTTTTCACATTTAAAAATCAAAACTAGATCTGAATTTTTATTAAAAATTCACTCTTTTTCTTTTATGGAAACTCAGATTTAAATTTTTCACCAAACATTCTCAATAAACATTTTTTTACATAAAATAAAGTTGCTGAAATAACGAATAATGAAACAATTCATATATTGACATTTTGTACTCATTTCCAAATTTCTGCTTTGTTATTCCCATCATTTGGTAACCACAGGATGATCCACAAGAAAGGTGGCAGGATTCGAACCTATGGCCGGCCCGCCCCTGACCTGCTAGGTTGGGTGACTGGGTTAGCACCCCTCGTTGCCTCTGTACCCGAAACAGATGCACTGCGCTACCCAGCGCGTAACCTTCTCTCCCCTACCCCTCTTCTGGTTATGCCATTACCAATCGCGGGTAACCCTCGGGCCGGCCGCCTCTGACCTAATAAGAATGATCATCCTTATGACCAAACAAGTGTTAGGATTAGTGCCCTTAAATCCTATTGTATGATGCTATGTATGATATTAAGTTTGACATTGTGTATGACATTATGTATGACTTAATATTGTGTTTAATGAATTTGTTTTATTATTATCTGAAATAATGGTAACATGAATATTAGGACATTATCATTTGGTCCATGAGATGCATAGTATGTGATTTATGTGAAAAGTCACAGAAGATATAAATCACAAGTTCTTTGTAAACTCAGAATTATAATTCGTAGTCGGTGATGAAATTGGGCATTTCATCTGCGAAGACTATAACATATCAATCATGATGATTTGTCTTGATCATGGAAGTGGTGACTTCTGGTTGATGTGTTAATGTGTTTTAAGAGTTAAGACATATTGAACTGGACCGCTGTGAGATTTATTATTCTCCTAAAGACTGTCAAATGAATAATAAATCTCACGACTTAAATTTGCGTGAACTCTTAATCCTAAGAGAATAATGGACATGATCATAAGGTGTAGGTTACTTTGATATATCAGGAGTGAGATCTAAAGTAACGGTCAAAATCTCAGTATATTGGGCAGCCACATTTAGTGTTGATGGAACATATATTCTCAAGATGGAATTCATAGTCTCTTAACGGAGATATAAAATATTCCCTTGAAATAAGTTTAATGGGTTTGTTATTCAGAGAGTTAGGCCTAACCACTTTAGTAAGTAGTTACTAAAGTATATATTTATGAAATTAGTTTTCATAAATATATGATGAATAACTTAAAGGATTAAACCGGTACTCAAGGATCAAGATGTAATAATTTACAAAGTGGCAGTCTACATTAATAACTTTGTATTACTATGAATATTTAATGAAGGGGTTGCATGTATAATAAAGTCTTGGGATATAATTTATAGATAAGACCTAGAGTGCAACTATATTTATATAGTGGTATTAAATATAGTTAATGGTAACTTTGGACTTGTCAAGAGTTGACAAAAAAGCCCAAGGCCCATTGGAGCTAGTGTCTTATTGGTCTCTTTTGGTCCCACTCCAAGCCACACACTTAAGCCCAATTGGGAAGGCCCAAAAGGCCAGCCCAATTAGATAAATTGGTTAGATACAAAGGGAAAAACGTTCAGATTTTTCAGAGGGCAAGAAACATCATTGTGAAATGGTGTGCATGTGAGTTTTTGTCACTCACTAGTCATCCCTTTGTTACCAATTAAGAGACCACACATCTTGGGCGTTAGTGGAATTGGAGTGAAGATTAAAAGTATTCCCAAGTGCTTCAATCTTTGTTTTGAAATTCACCGCTGCAAGGTACAATCTCTTGTTCTCAAATTCTGAAATTTACTTAGTACGTGTTATCAATATCGAATGAAGTAGATCCGTTTAAAATTATTTTCCACTTCATTTATCTTTATTGACGTCAACAAGGACCAACTAACTTACTTCTCGAGCGATAGTTCCACGATCCCACCAGCAACTTGTAGGAGTAGGGGCATCCATTTTTTTTTTTTTTTTGAAAACTGCTGAACAGATTTTATAAAAAATACAGATCATATTTTTTAATAAAAAAAACCAGATTTTATAAACAAAATACAGATCAGATTTTATAAAAAAAAATATATATATCAGATTTTATAAACAAAATTAAGATCATATTTTGTAAACAAAACACAGATCAATTTTTATAAACAAAATACAGATCAATTTTTTTAATCAAAACCATGGAGAAAAAAAACAAATCTTGTTTTAGTTTAAAAAACATGGAGAAAAATGCAAATTTGATTTCAGTTTTCAAAAAACCATGGAGCTTTTATGATGGGTTCTCTTACAGATCTAAAATCTTAAGAAGAAATTCAACCCTAGATCTAGGAATGTTCATCAACTAATCATGTGAATTTTTCAAAAGCAAGAAGAGAGAATACATTAACATATGACAAACATGGTTATATAAACACAAAAAGTAGCATCACATTCATAGAAAAAAAAAAGCATAGATGAGAGCATGTTTTTGAAATTAAAATAAAAACAAAATCATGTTATGGAAAGTAAAGTTAGAATCATACCTGCATGAACGTATTCCACAAGCAAAGAACTATCCTAGAGATCAAAGAGAATGAATTTTTAAGGATCTAAGTAAGGCCATGTAACAGAAAAGAAATTCCTAAAGCAAAGCTTCCAGAATTTCTTTAACATAAAGGGAGAGAGAGGTAAGAAAAAGGGTCTTGATTTCTAATTTTAATTCCCTATTTATAGAGGTTTGGTGTTTAGAACATAAGCTAGGTTTGATAAGATAGAAATTGGTCAAACTTTTATCCCTAACAAATCGAAATAGATGTGTTTTAGCTTGATCTAACGATTTCTAGGCTAGGCCTCGAAACTGTGCCAATTGGCACTAGGGAAGTGTCGATTGGCACTTGCCATGTGCCGATTGGCACTCTCAAGTGCCTGGCCCAATCCTTTCTTTTAATTCGATCTGAACTCTTTTCTAAAGCCTTTTTTAGCCAGAAATTGTACCTGGACGTATTTTTAACTCATGTTCCTAGATGAATCCCTTTTGCTTTGATAATCAGGTCATTAAAATAATAATTATTTGATAGATAAATATTCTGAAAAGACTTAATTATCAATAATTCCCTTGTTATCTAATTATTCATTTTATTCTTATGCAACCATGCTTATTTCTGATAAGAATGAACAACCAATCACACAAATCATTTAATTAATTTGAATTGTTTGATCAATCAAAAATCATTTCAATTAATCACACGCTATCAACTTCACCCTCATACAATGCATGTAGATCGTGAAAACTCGATCTTGTGATACCTTTCAATCCGTCGGTCCGATTTGGGAATCAGGCATATCATCACAACCGTTAGAATCTCAAGGGCATTTTTATGATATGTGATGAATGATTTAATGCATGAAATGCAACTATGATTTTTGGGTATTTGAAAAGGTCATTTTAGTCATCTTCCAAAACTAAATTATGGGTGCAAAATCGAGTGTCTACAAATATCATGGTATAATATTATTCTATACCATTCTCAATCTTCTTAACAAAAAAAAGAAAAAAAAAAAGACCATTCTCAATCAATTTAAATTTATTTGATAATTTACAAAATTGTTGAATGATAAGACTACACTTTTATATATTGCTAAAAGTATAATCAAACTTAGCTAATCAGAGTTGTTATATTGCTGAATAAATTATATAACTTGAAGTTCATACAAATTGTTAGATTGCTCACTGCTCATTCTCTCTCCATCACGTGCCATCGTCCGCTCCTTCAATCTTTGCAATTTATCAACGCCACCACCATGGTTTGATAACTTTTTTTTTTTTTTATTTTGTTAATCTCTGCCCATTCATTGGGGTTTCTAATTTCTGTACTGTTGTTTATCTCTGAGTTATGGACTTCTTTTATTTTAATTTTGGATGGTTCTTGCTTTATCTTTAATGAAATTTCTTGAATTTGTTGCAAACCTTGATAGATATTGCTTAATGAAAAGTTATATGTCTCATATATATGGTCAGCTACAACTATCATGGCCATCGCTCTTGCACATGGAGGGGTAAGTCCATATGACTTCAACCTTTTTTTTATTTTTTATCTATATTTAATAGCAAGGTTAGCAATCTAATGCTGACCCAAAAAAATGAAATAAATATGACTCTAGGCTTACTTTGTTGTGAAGATTTTCATTTTTTTTTTTTTTTTTTGTTTTTTTTTTGTTTTTGTTTTTGTTTTAGTGTAACTATTGGTGAATCTTGAAGTTACTAATTTGTTTTTGCATTAGTCATTACTCAGATGAAGTTGAAGTGACATTTTGAAATTTCATAATTAGTCAAATTCAATTTTTCGGTAAAAGTGTTTGGGGAAAATTTTGAATTTTATATATTTAAGTAGAATAAGAGTTTAGATTATCGTGACTTTTTTGGCACCTTGATCTTTTAAATAATTAGAAAAATACTGGCAATGCAGCAACTGCTCTTATGGTCTGGATGGCCCCAAAACCCAAGGTCTTCTTTTCAGATGGAACGGTAGTTTTATTTATATTGTTCATGGTTACGTAGTTTATTCTGGTGCTGGAAGTTCTCTTTCTAATTCAATTTTAGAATTTTGGTCGTAGTTCGTTTCACTTTATAACTTTTAGTACTTGCATTGAATGCCGTATAATGTGTTGTTTTGCACATCACATAAGTAATAAAGAAAAAGTAAATAATGGGCTTCATTACATGCTTATAGCATTTTCATGCATATTTTGTAGAGGGATTTTTGTGTCTTAGATCCAAATTTGATATCGGTAAGATCTTAGAAGCATATCATATAGTTTGAACATATATATATACACAAATTTGCGTGCATATATTGGAGATGAATTTTTGTGTCTTATATCCTAACTTGATATCGCTAAGATCTTAAAAGTATATCATTTAATTTGAACATCTATATCTGTATTTATGTGTATTTTTGGGTGAGTCTCAAAGCTAGAACCAAAGAAAGTGTATGTAGTAATTTCCATCTTTGCTAGAGGATCAATTGAAGTTTTTAATTTAGATGATGAGCAATCAAATGGGAAAGTGAATGGTTCAAATGGAAGCACCAAAACCCAAGGGAGAATAGAAAGAGAAATTTCCTCAACAGGTTGCAATGTACACGATGATTAAGATGTGGGAAAGTTTCAAGTTATCTACCTTGTTAAGGATTTCAATATGTGATTCTTTTTTGAAGATCATTTTATATTTTCTAATTATTTGTTTTTTGTTATTTTACAAGGTGAAAATGTACCATTAACTTATGTTTAAAATGATATACCAGCTTTCTAATTATTTGTTCATGAGAGTAAACTATAAACATTGATGTTCTAACTTTGTATTGTTTTGAACCACATTACATGTTTGAGTGTTTCGACTGTTTAATGTTTCTTACTAGCAATTTTATGGATGCTATTTCTACCTAGAAAAAAGAATTATGGACACTAAAACGTTCTAGAAGTTTGAACTCACATTTATAGCAAAGACTACTCAAAGAAGAGATAATTCATAAACCTGTGCTATATATATATATATATATATAATCGAAGCCTCTGACCTCTTCACAATTTTCCACATTAGCATTACTTAAATAAATATTATAAACTTTTTTCATTTATAAAAACACAATCAATTATCATTTTTGGTAATGTTGTTTTAGTAACGTTGTTTGTATTTTTTGGAAATACGTATAAGTGAAAAAGTGTGTGGAAATACATGTAATGCTGTTTAAAAACTGAAAAGTGTTGCTTAAAATGCCACCAAATGGCCCCTTAAATTCTACAACTAAATACCGACGTCTTTTAAAACCCAATTACTTCCTATATGTTAAACCTCCCAAAACCCAATTTCCTTCTCTCTCCCACGTCCCACCCATGCCACACCATCAATGGCTTTGCCATTGCCATAGCTACCATCACCCACCATAGCCATGACAAGACCTTAGCCCAAGTCACTGAAACATTGAGCTCCAGCACCAATTCACACAAGTGAGGTGCTTTAATCATATTATAGCCTTTTGATTTTTGCAGATTAAAACTATTGGGTTTTGATTCAAAAGGCCCATTTTTCTATTGAAATTGAATGTTGTTGTGGTAATTCAAACTGAAAATTTCAATTTTGTGTTTGAGTTTTTTTTTTTTTTTTTAATTTAAATTTTTGAGTTCAAAATTAGGGTTTTTGAAATATCAATTTTTGTTATTCAATTATTGGAGACTATTGCCTGTGAAGTGTTTGATGCTGGCTCTCAATGAGGATTCTACGTATGATTGTTTGGTTAATAATTGTGATTTTCCTCAAAGTATTTTTAACATCACTTTAAATGCCCTTACGGATTTTCACAAGTATTATTAAAACTAGCCGCGAACCCACGCGTTGCGCATGATAATTATTTTTATAGTAGTTTTATTAATTTTTTTTTTTTACAATTTAAACTAATCTAATAATGAGTAATGTATTTCGTAATTATATTTTTATTTATTATAAGAACAATCATAAATGTAATATAGGATCAATCCAAAACACCAAAAAAACATAAACTAAAAAAAATTAATAAAACTTAACAATGATTAATTGAACCAATATTAGGATAAAATTTTGTTTTTGATAATCTATTAAGGTTACTTTCTTTGTAGAAATTATAATTTCAGCCGCCCAAAACATATTATCAAATAAACAATTATTAGCAAAATCTAAGAATTAAATTTCTATACATGCATTGTTATAAAATAATAATAATTAAAATAAAATTGCAAAAGTTAAAATTTGTCCCCTATCCAATTACTTTTATATGCTATATTTAATTCTTTAGAATGCAATAGGATAACATATAACATTCAAAGAGAATAAAAAATAAATAAAAAAACAACAACAACAATTTAAAAAACAAAAATAAATCACAATTTAAAAAACAAAACTAAATTGCATTAACCCAAAATAGAGTTTTAAAGAATATAAAATTATCAACCTAAAGTAGAGATGCAAGAAAAATAAAAAAATCCACCAAAAATTTAGAGAGAGAGAGAGAGAGAGAGAACCCTTTTTTTTTTTTTTTTTTTTTTTTTTTTTTTTTTTTGTGTGTGAGGGAAAACTATGCATAGAATAGAAGAGATAGTAACAAATTTATAATAAGAGGGTGTGAATAAGAATAGACAAAAATAAAGGAAGAGGAAGAATGATATTAATGTAGAGGGTAGTGGGGAGATGAAAAGGTAAAGGAGGGAGAAAGAATGAAGAAGTGTGGGGAGATGAAATGGTAAGGGAGAGAGAAAGATTCGAGAAGTGTAAATATTATAAAAAATAAATGTTAAAAGCAATTATAGGAAAATTGAAAAAAAAAATTCCCCTTTAAGCTAAAAAGGCTCACACAAAACCCTAAAGTTGAATTGAAAAGACTTTGAGTTGGACTTGATAGTGAAACTAAATAAATAAGAAGTGAGCTGGATTAATTATACAGATTTATTATAGGGTGATAGTGGAAGTAAATAAATAAATAGTTGACTGCATTTATAGGGCTGAAATTTGTAAAAACCATTTTTAAATTGTAGGAAAATGATATTTTAAAAAAGAAAAAAAAAAAAAAAAAGAATGATGTGGCAGCTGATGTGGCGCAACGTGAGAGCAGCAGCATTAATCGTTACGTTTCAGCTTTTAGTAATATATAGATATCAATGCTCGGCTTACATACCTTTTACTTTTAAACCTGTATGGAACCCGAGGAAATAGGTGGAACACTATGGTACTCTAATCAACATGCTAAGACCAGATCAATTAAACTAAATGTAGAAGCAGCTTTGTTACAACAATTTTCTTTCACATTGTTTTGCGGATAGCAATACACTGTTAGATTTTTTGTTTGATTTTCTTTGTTTGATTTTTTTTTTCATATGCATTTGTGATTATTTGTGGCTAATTTGAAGTCTGTTTGGGGTGAATTTGTTTGACCTTGATGTAGTTTTACATGTTATTGGATTTAAAACTAATGAGAAGTTCCGTAAGCTTAGAATGCTTTTCTTAAAGCACACGAGCATGTTCTTACATAGAGTCCCAGGTAAAGTAGTGATACACTTATGAACTCATATCAGTTCACTGAGTATGGTCATAAATTAGCAGAACTAATGTCTAAAGCTAGTTCCACATCCTGCATTTGATGTTGTAGAACATTTGGAATAGATGCTAGGATATAGCACTTAGTCATCTCATTAGATTTTTGCCAACGATCGTATCGCTATTTTTCCTCGGAAGGAGCATCTAATGAAGGAAAGTCTAGACATGGTTGACTAAGCACAAATTTGTGCTCTTCAACAATAAGAACAATGTCTAAGTTTCTTTTCCAGTCAACATAGTTGGATCCAGACAGTTTGTTTTAATTAAGAATAGTAACAAGTGGGCTAAAGGATTCCATGATTAAATCTGAAAACAATAAACATGAATATAATAAGTAAACTAGACATTATCAATTTAGCATATAAACATATAGTATGGAACCTTAATAAAATCATAATATAAAATATGCAACGACAACCCAATCCCATGTTTAAAATTCCTTGGTAGCAAGTAAATTATAAACACTAATAATATGTCTTTTTCCCTTTAGCCTCTAAGTATTAATGACATAGCTCCGTAGAGAGGTTAACGTTAAACTTAGTCTAGTGTACACCATTGCCTGAAGTGTATGTGAGTCATCAAGTAAATCCACAGTAGCGTGGCCGTTCTTAATGTAAAACATATATCATCCATCTTTAACAGGTTTAATTTGTAGTACCATGAATTAAACACCTTCAGTTGGGAGCAAGGCATATATGCCAAGGCAAGGTGCTTAACCACACTACTATAAACCAGCAATAGAGGCTGTGAGGTTTAACCTTTGAATCTCTTTCCCACTAGAAATTTTAAAAGAAAGGTTTTTATTTGGAAGACATGTGTAATCTCATCACACATAGCTTTGCACTTTATCTATGTTTTAACACTTTGTGAAATTTCAAAAAACAGTTCATTTAATTGGTCGAAGGTAATTCTCAATCGAACGAAATATTCAATAAATCCATTTTGAAGTTTCTGGATGACTTTATCAACTCTCAATTCCTATTCGATCGATCAAAAGGCAAATTCGATCGGTTGAAATGAATTCTTGATCAATTAAAAAATTGAAGAAATTCATCATAAAGTTTCTGGATGACTTAATTGATTCTCGATTCCTGTTCAATCGATCGAAAAACAAATCCAATCAGTCGAAAATAGTGAAATTGAATTTTTCAAATTTTTCTGGTAACCGTTTTTTGACAACAAAACATAGTTTCTTGATCATATTAGAATGAGATTGAGATCAAAACTGAATTTCATTGATGCTATAGTCTTAAAGTTCAATATGGCATGGTTGAAATCAAATTTAAACAACATCATAACATCAATATTAGTTTTACCAAACCATAGTTATAAAACTAAAATGCAGAAAAATCTACTGCAGAGTTTTCAAAATCATGAAACTAGTTTTTTTTTAATTCTAAGACTCACTCAACACGTTATGCAAACATGAGATTGAAGACCGCTCTGATACCATTTGATGGAAGAACACATGGAAAGTACAATTTTGTATCTCATACAAAAACACGTAGCGGAATATGAACGGATCTACTTCATTCATGTAAGATAGCATGTAACATCTGAGTTCTAGAAATAAAGAATGAGAGAGTGTACCTTGATGCAGTGAAATTCAAAGCAAATGAAGATTGGTCTTGAGATGCCTTTCAATCTTCACTCCAATTCCAAAGGTACCCAAGATCTGTGGTCTCTTAATCAGCTCTATATGTGATCTTTCAAGAGAATAATCAAGTATCTCCCACTTGCAATAGCGTGTCCGCATTGGTGGAACAAAAACAGTGCCCAAAGGAGTAGAAAGAGAGAGGAAACGATTATACTTCTCCAAAGTAGGCACCAAGTCAACATCCCCAATAGTGACGCACCTCAAAGCAGGGTCCTAACAAGAAGTGATGACCTCTAATAAGTGCCAATCTAGTGTGGTGAGGAGCAAAGTGGCGGCTCGATCACCACAAGAAAAAGTGCCCCACCATCTCTTGAGCTTCTTCTCATGATATTCCTTTTTCTCAAGCTCAACCAAGGTGTCATAGGAATGAGCACCAAGAACATCCATGAGCAAGTCCTACGGAATCTAACAATATGATGAAGATTTGTGCAAAAAATGATGAAGAATGGTGTTTTCTAAGTGTTTTGAGTAAAGAAAAGGGTAAGAAAAGAGCCAGAAAAAATCGCTAGACTGAATGAGCTGGGGCTGGGCAGACCCCAACTTTTATACACATTCCTTGAGGCGGTGGGGACGCTGTGATGCACACCAAGGAGCTAGACATGCTGATCATACAAGTGGAAATGGAGCAGAATTTGCACAAGCCCCTTTGTCATTTTCTAGTGGCCCAATTACAAGACTTAGAGCCAAACGTTTTAAGGAAGCACTAAATGGGCTAGTCCAAGAGAATTGGGCTAATTCTAAAAAGACCAAGATGGGCTCAAATAATAATCAAGGCTTAGTCCATGTCATTAAAGCAATTGAAGAGGCTAATGCATGCAAATTCGCAACCAGCATGGTTTGACCATAAAAGGGTGTGAATTTGTTAAGTTCCAAGGATATTAAATGGGAAGATGTCTTGGTATTGGCTGGGCATGTTAATTCTAGTCATTTAGCAATTTTTGACTGCCTTTAGAAGTCCAAGAAAACTAAAAAAAATGTGGGAACTTGATTAGATTAAATTTTTGTGTTGTTTTTGAAGTTGTAATTATGATTTTTACCTATTCTTGGAGGGTTGTTCCAAGTATATATCTAGTAGTACGAATTTTTAAAGAAGACAGATTGGTATTCAGAAAATTTTTCTTCTTGTGAGTCTTGTGATCCTCTTGGTTCTTAAAAGAACTTTTGAACTTGTCAAGTTAATCTTGTGGCATTCAAACAACCAAACTTACCACCTTTGATTCTTGAAAGATTCTTAGGAATTCTTGGTGTGGCGTTTCAATTCTATCGTAGTCTTGGTTTTCATCTGGTTAGGTGACGGGTCAAGGCTCAACAAATCTTGTCTACACGATCTTGGGGTTCCAAACCATCATTGTTATCGGGTTTCATCACAATTGTTGGTGAAGTTCATATCATTTTGGTATCAGAGCTTTGGTTCTAAGATAAGTTTGACTATCTTTTACTTTCATTCTATTTCCTGTTCCTTGCTCAAAAAAAAAAAATTCTCAGTACACGAAGAGGAAAATTCTCAGTCATATCATTTTTCAGTACATAATTCCAGTAAGAAAATTTCTACATTTCAATCTTGTTTCTCACCTTATTCAAGTTCTTGACCTTGTTGATGAGTTTTGGTTGTTTCTAATTTTGAATTGCTGCTAGTTTATTTTGAATTATTTTCTTGAAGTTCAATTAAGAACTAAAGAAGACACAAAAGAGTGGAAATAAAGGCAAGAGTGTGTGAGCCCATAAGAGGGTAAAAGCCGTTTAGAGTGAAAACACGAGTGCAAGTGTATCAATTCTTGAGTGAAACACATAAGGGAGGGCTTGTGAGGATTCTAACTTTGTTTTGCAAATTTTAAATATGTCCAATAATCAAGAAGAAGACACAACCGATGGACTTTGACCACCAACGGATCAGACCCTCCAAATGCAAGCGATGCTAGGGGAGATGAGGCATATGTTGAGGGCTGAATTAGAACCTATTCATGAGAGGTTGGATTGGGTAGAAGCGGGAACTCCTAGGGACCAGCAACATGACAACCTAATAGGCAGAAGGTGGGTGTGTTCCATGGTGGAATGTTGAGGAAGAGGCAGAGTCGGAGGAGGTTGATGGGCCATATGTGAACTGAGACAGGTTTAAGCGTGGGTATGGGAATAGAGAAGCAAGGATGGGTAGGCCTAGGAGGTATAATGATTTAGGAAACATAAAGATTAAAATTCCATCTTTTCAAGGTAAAAATGATCCTGAAGTTTATTTGGAGTGAGAAACTAAAATGGAGATGGTGTTTGATTGTCATAACTATTCGGAGATAAAGAAGGTTAAGTTGGCTACAGTTGAATTTACTGATTATACCATTGTTTGGTAGGATCAATTATTGATTAATAGGAGGAGGAATAAAGAACCACCCGTGGACATTTGGGAGGAGATAAAAATGCTTATGAGGCATTTTGTACCCAATCACTATTATAGGGGATTGTATCAAAAGTTGCAGAGGTTAACTCAAGGTTCTAAGAGTGTGGATGAGTATTACAAGGAGATGGAGGTAGCTATGATTCGGGCTAATGTAGAAGAGGACTAGGAAGCCACCATGGCTAGGTTCTTCCATGGTTTAAATCGTGAAATTGTAGATATAGTTGAGATGCAACACTATGTTGAATTGACAGATATGGTGCATCAAGCCACAAAGGTGGAGGAACAATTCAAACGAAAGGGATTGGCTAGGAGGGGACAACCTATAGCTACCACTAGTCCATGGAAGATAGCTTCAAAAAGGGACAAGCAGCTACAAAATAAGCCAAAATTTGAACCATCTATGAATGCCAACTCAAAGACCACTTTAGGTAACATTAAGGCCTTGAGTTCTAAAACACGTGATATTAAGTGTTTTAAATGTCAAGGGCGGGGACACATAGCCGGCCAGTGTGTAAATAAAAGGTTGATGGTGATAAATGCTCAAGGAGAGCTTGAGTCGGAGAATGAGGAAGAAGTAGATGAAGATGTCCACATGCCATCTATGGAGGAAGCCGATGATGAGCAAAATGCTGTGGTGGGAGATTTATTGGTAGCAAGGCGAGTTCTCAATGTGCAGGTTAAGGAGGAAGAAAGTAATCAAAGGGAGAACTTGTTTCATACTCAGTCCTTTGTAAATAACAAAGTTTGCATTGTCATTATCGATGGAGGGAGTTGCACAAACCTAGCTAGCACTTATTTGGTGGAAAAATTGGCCTTAACTACCTTGAAACATCCTCAACCTTACTGGCTTTAGTGGCTGAATGAATGTGGCAAAATCAAGGTGACAAGACAAGTGTTGGTGGCATTATTTATAGGCAAATATGAGGATGAGGTGCTATGTGATGTGGTTCCCATGCATGCATGCCATTTATTGTTAGGAAGACCATGGCAGTATGATTGGAAGGTTACGCATGATGGACTCACAAATAAGTATTCTTTCACTCTTAAAGACAACCTATTACTCTTGTGCCATTAACTCCAAAACAGGTCAGGGAGGACCAATTGAAGTTACAAAAATCAAACGAAAAAAAAAAAAAAAAAAAGGCCAAAATTGAAATAAAAAAAAAAAAAAAAAAAAAAAAGGCCAAAATTGAAAAAAGAAAAAAGAAAAAGAAAGAGAGAAAAACAATGATCAGAGTGAAAAAGAAAGAGAGAGGGATTCGGCCATAATAAGGGCAAGAGAGGAAAAATTCAATTACATTGCAAAAAAAAAAAAAAAAAAGAAGTGAGATTAAGAGAGCATTATTTTCACACCAACCCCTTATTGTACTCATATACAAGAAGGCTCTTTTATGTACTAATGATCTCACTGGTGCATCACCGAGCAATATTGTTTCTCTTTTGCAGGAGTTTGAAGATGTCCTTCCCGAAGAGGTACCTCATGGTTTACCTCCAATTCGAGGGATTTAATATCAAATTGATTTCATACCTGGTGCATCAATTCCAAAGCGATCTGCTTATAGGAGTAATCTTGAGGAGACCAAGGAACTTCAGAGGCAGGTAGGTGAATTATTGGAAAAGGGGTACGTGTGAGAAAGTATGAGTCCTTGTGCAGTTCTAGTGTTATTTGTTCCTAAGAAGGATGGAACATGGAGGATGTGTGTCGACTGTCGAGCCATCAACAACATAACGGTAAAATATCATCATCCCATTCCTAGATTAGATGATATGCTGGATGAATTACATGGTTCTTGTGTCTTTACAAAAATTGATCTTAAGAGTGGATATCACCAGATTAGGATGAAGGAAGGTGATGAATGGAAAACTGCTTTTAAGACTAAATATGATTTGTATGAGTGGTTAGTAATGCCTTTCGGTTTAACTAATGCTCCGAGCACATTTATGCGTTTGATGAACCATGTTTTGCAACCATTTATTGGTAGATTTGTAGTTGTGTATTTTGATGATATCCTAATTTATAGCAAAAATTTCGAAGAACATGTAATGCATTTGAAATCTTTTTTGGAAATTCTAAGGAAAGAAAGGTTGTTTGCTAACCTCAAAAAGTGCACCTTTTGTATGGATAAGCTTGTGTTTCTTGGTTTTGCTGTTAGTAAAGGAGGAATTGAGGTGGACGAGGAAAAGGTGAAGGCAATCCAAGAGTGGCCAACGCCTACAACAATCAGCCAAGTGAGGAGTTTCCACGGCTTAGCTAGCTTCTGTAGACGGTTTGTGCATGATTTTAGTAGCTTAGTCACCCCTCTCACTGAAGTCATCAAGAAAAATGTGTTGTTTAAGTGGAGGAAAGAACAAGAAAAGGCATATAATCTCCTCAAAGAAAAGTTAACTAATGTACCTTTGCTTGTTTTACCTAACTTTGCTAAAACTTTTGAAATTGAGTGTGATGCTTCAAGAATAGGTATTGGAGCTGTTTTGATGCAAGAAGGTCATCCAGTTGCTTATTTCAGTGAAAAGTTGGGTGGGGCAGCCCTAAATTACCCTATTTATGATAAGGAGATGTATGCCTTGATAAGGGCTTTGGAAAATTGGCAACACTATCTATGGCCAAAGGAATTTGTGATTCACACAGATCACGAATCTTTGAAGCATTTGAAAGGACAGAAAAGGTTGAACAAATGCCGTGCCCAGTGGGTGGAACCCATTGAAACATTTCCTTATGTGATCAGATACAAGCAAGGAAAATGTGGTGGCTGATGCATTGTCCCGAAGGTATGCTTTACTTTCCATTTTAGATAAAAAAAAATGCTTGGCTTTGAATACATTAAGGATTTGTATGCCTAAGATACTAATTCTTGTGATGTGTTCAATGCATGTGAAAAAGTGTCATTTGGTAATTTTTATAGGTATGATGGATTTTTGTTTCGAGAAAATAAACTGTGTGCACCTATGTGTTCTTTGCGTGAATTGCTTGTAAGAGAAGCTCATGGTGGTGGTTTGATGGGACACTTTGGTGTAGCTAAGACTTTAGGAATTTTGCATGATCATTTTTTTTTTTGGCCTTATATGAAACGTGATGTGGAAAGAATCTGTCAGACGTGTATCATGTGTAAACAGGCTAAGTCTAAGTTGAAACCCCATGGTTTGTAGACCCCTTTGCCAATACCTAGTGAACCTTGGACTGATATTTCTATGGATTTTGTTTTAGGTTTACCTAGGACTAAGAGGGGGACAGATTCAGTTTTTGTGGTGGTAGATAGATTTTCCAAGATGGCGCACTTCATTGCATGTCACAAAACTAATGATGCATCACATATAGCTGATTTATTCTTCAAAGAAATTGTTAGGATACAAGGTATGCCTAGGACCATTGTTTCTGATAGGGATGCAAAGTTTTTAAGTTACTTTTGGAAAACTTTGTGGGGAAAGTTGGGAACCAAGTTGTTGTTTTCTACTACTTTTCATCCATAAACAGATGGTCAAACTGAAGTAGTAAATAGAACTTTTTCTTCCTTTTTGCATGCTATCATTAAAAAGAACTTGAAAACCTGGGAAGATTGTTTGCCACATGTTGAATTTGCTTACAATAGAAGTATACATTCTGCATCTAAGTTTTCAGCATTTGAAATTGTTTATGGTTTTAACCCATTGTCACCTTTGGATTTAACTTCTTTACCTTTGAATGAACGTGTGAACTTAGATGGCAAAAAGAAAGTAGAATTTGTAAAGATGATTCATGAAAAGGCACGGTTGAACATTGAAAGGAGGACTTAACAATATGTCCATCAAGCCAACAAGGGACGCAAGAAGGTAGTGTTTGAACTAGGAGATTGGGTTTGGTTGCACTTAAGGAAGGAACGTTTTCTAGAGAAACGACGTTCAAAACTCCTACCTCAGGGTGATGGACCATTTCAAGTAGTGAAGCACATCAATGATAATGCTTACAAGCTAGACTTACCCAGTGAGTATGGTGTCAGTGAAAGCTTTAATGCTGCTGATTTGTCTCCTTTTGATCTAGGTGATGATTTGAGGACAAATCCTTCCCAAGAGGGGGAGAATGATGCACACCAAGGAGTTGGACATGCTGATCATACAAGTGGAAATGGAGCTGAATTTGCACAAGACCCTTTGTCATTTTCTAGTGGCCCAAATTTGCAACCAACATGGTCTGATCATAAAAGGGTGTGAATTTTTTAAGTTCCAAGGATATTAAATGGGAAGATGTCTTGGTATTGGCTGGGCATGTTAATTCTAGTCATTTAGCTATTTTTGACTGCCTTTAGAAGTCCTAGAAAACTAAAAAAATGTGGGAACTTGATTAGATTAATTTTTGTGTTGTTTTTGAAGTTGTAATTATGATTTTTACCTATTCTTAGAAGGTTGTTCCAAGTATATATCTGGTAGTACGGATTTTAAAAGAAGACAGATTGGTATTCAGAATATTATTCTTCTTGTATGTCTTGTGATCCTTTTGGTTCTTAAAAGAACTCTTGAACTTATCAAGTTAATCTTGTGGTGTTCAAATAATCAAACTTATCACCTTTGATTCTTGAGAGATTCTTAGGAATTCTTAGTGTGGCGTTTCAATTCTACCGTTGTCCTGGTTTTCATCTGGTTAGGTGATGGGTCAAGGCTCAACAAATCTTGTCTACACGATCTTGGGGTTCCAAACCATCATTGTTATCAGGTTTCATCACAATTTTTGGTGAAGTTCATACCACACTAGACCTCGAGAAATGTGCAAAGGCTTTTTAGCAGCCCTTCTAAAGGAATTTTATCCAGAGTTATACATATAAGTCCTAATCAAAGGCATTGCCTTTTATACACATCAGCAACCCTTCTAAAGGCGTTTTATCCAAAGTTATACATATAAGTCCTAATCAGAGGCATTGTTTTACACATACATCAGCCGCCCTTCTAAAGGTGTTTTTATCCAAAGCTATACATATAAGTCCTAGTTAGAGGCATTCTTTTACACATACATTAGCTGCCCTTCTAAAGGCATTTTATCCAAAGCTATACATATAAGTCCTAATAAGAGGTATTCTTTTACACATACATCAACCGCCCTTCTAAAGGCGCATCCCTGGAATGATTCATGTAAGTCCTACATTAGCAACCCTTTCAAAGGTAGTTTACAAAGCTATACATGTAAGTCCTATTCAGAGGCATTGTCTTTCATATACATTAGCTTCCTTTTTAAAGGAATTTTTTTCCAGAGCTGTACATATAATCCTAACCAGAGGCATTGTTTTACACATAGATTAGCCACCCTTTTAAAGGCTTGTCCCTGGAATTATACACATAAGTCCTAATCGGAGGCATTGTTCAATACATACAACATGAAGCAAAGAGATAATATCATACATCAAAGCCCACTATGGGGCAATACAGTACATACATGTCTAGGCCTACTAAGAGGCAATGCATAATATACATACATAATTGGCCCATCATGGGGCAATGTCTGCAGAATACATGGAAAATACATACCCACGTAGGGGCTACGTCATGCTACAAAAAATGGCTAATCCTATTGAGAATCATCACCACTAATAAACTGGTTTGTATCATCATTATTATCATCGTCGTCTACGAAAGGGTTAGTGGAAGGACCCGCACCGTCTGAAGTGTCAAGAGCGTACCTTGGGTCCTGAGAAGGCCCTGTAGCCTGAGCAAAAGAACCCCAAACACCCGACCGGCCTTAAGGAACTGGCATGTGCCTGGACTCAAACGGAGGAATGATGGGCCCTCGGCCTGGAATCTTAGGGGCAGGCGAAAAGCATGGAATAGCCTTGATGTAGGGCTAGCTTAGTTTGAAACTAACTTCGCTCTCCATCTATGGCAATAGCTCGCATCTCCCAATCTCTCTAATAGATCACCCTCTCCCGAGCTAATGCCTGAGTAGCCTTCTCTTGCATGTGTGCCTCTCTAGCAGTAGATAGGGCCTCAAGCTCTATCACTTTGGCCTCGGCAGTCTTTGCACATGCTCTCTACTCTGCCCTGGTGGCCACTTAAGCACGAATAACACCTCCCAGCACTCTACCTCCTCTAACGAGGACATCTCCAATGATAGGCCCAGCAGAGGACTCTGCAAACTAGGTGGAGTAGTCTCAACTCATATCCATATAAGCATCGAAGGCGTCAGTTGCATAATCTGGGTTGCCCTTGACCATTTCCTCGAATGACAAGCCGTGAGGAGGTGAATCCCTAGGCACTCCATAAACTAGCATAACCTGATGGAAAGTCCTCTCCATCAGAAAGAACTCCCAGCTCATCAAGGCCCAAAACCAACATCAGACCCTCGATTGGCCGATAGCAACGGTGAGCTCTGGCCTTCCTAGTAGCCTCCTGTCATAAGGGCAAACTACAATCTCATCCCAGGTGATGAAATCTAAAGCTGTAAAAATAATGATTGCCTGCACTACGACAACCCTCATGATCCTACAATGAGTCCATGCAAATGTTTGAGGGTATATTTGTTGGAAAAATCTAGTTTTGTATCTCATACAAAACACACACTGGAAGAAACAAACACGGATCTACTTCAATCATGAAAGATAACATGTAACATTGAATTCTAGAACAAAGAATAGGATGCGTACCTTGATGCAGTGAATTTCAAAACCATGACTTGAGAATACTTTTAATCTTCATCTCAATTCCACATGGTGCCTGAGATGTGTGGTCTCTCAATCAGTCTTTTGTACAGACTCAAGAAAAACCGTTCTTCTTCTCCTTATGGAGAAAAACTGATTTCTTTTCTTCATCATACGTACGTTTTTAAAACTATTCTGGTAGTTTCTTTATTTAATAACTCTTATTAAATAATAACTGATTATCTAATTGGGTTAGCCTTTTAGGCCTACCCAATTGGGTTTTTGTTTGTGGTTTGAGATGGGACGAAAATGAACAAATAAGACTCTAGCTCCAATGGGCCTTGAACTTTTCTGTCAACTTTTGACAAGTCCAAAGTTACCATTAATTATATTCAATACCAATATAAAAATATAATTGCACTCTAGGCCTTATTAATAAATTATATCCCAATACTTTATTATACATACAACCCCTTCATTAAAATATTCGTAGTAATACAAAGTCATGAATATTGACTGCCACTTTGAAGATTACTACATCTTAATCCTTGAGTACCCGATTTAATACTTTATGTTATTCATCATATATTTATGAAATCCAATTTCATAAATATACACTTTAGTAACTCCTTACTAAAGTGGTTAGGCCCAACACTCTAAATAACCAAACCTATTAAACTTATCTCAAGGGAATATTTTATATCTCCGTTAAGAGATTATAGATTCCATCTTGAGAATATATGTTCCATCAACACTAAATGTGGTTGCTCAACATACTGAGGTTTTGATCATGTCATATAGATCTCACTCCTGATATATCAAAGCAACCTACATCTCACGATCAGGTCCATTATTCTCTTAGTATTTACAGTTAATGTAAATAGAAGTCGTGAGATTTATTATTCATTTGACAGTCATTAGGAAAATAATAAATCTCACAGTAGTCCAGTTCAATATGTCTTAATTCTTAAAACATATCAACATATCAAGTAGAAGTCTCCACTTCCATGATCAAGACATATCATCTTAGTTGATATGTTATAGTCTTCGCAGATGAAATGCCCAATTTCATCACCGACTACGAACTAAAATTATAAGTTTACAAAGAACTTGTGATTTATATCTTCTGTGACTAAATCACATAAATCACATATTATGCATCTCATGGACTAATATTATGTCACATTAGTTCATTTATAGATAGTCTCATATAACTAAACAATTTAATTATTTATAATATGCTAATAAATTGGATTTTAGGGCATAAACCCCAACAATATTGTCTCAGATAGGCCAGTATTTTGTGGCTTTAAGGCTGGAATGTACTCATATGCCCACTGTTAAGTTCTAAAGATTTAGGAATTTATGTATTTAGAACTCTAATGTGTTTTGTTGGCAAACCATGATCAAAACAGGTTGTTAGTCTTGTTTAGACTTGCTCAAAGTGTGGGCGTTTTATGTAAAGTTGGAATCGAGTGGCTGCAGAAGTATTAGTGACTTTCGGCCTGGCTCGATCGATTGAAAGAAAGACTCGATCGATCGAATCTCGGGCATAATGTTTTTTCTGTAGAATTTCCAAATCAGCCCAAGCCCATTAAGGATTAAGATTTCAGATCTACTTTTCCCACTATATAAAGGAAACCCTAAGCCACGTTTTTGAGAGCTTTTAGAGAGAGAGAGAAGAGAGTGCCTCTTTTGTATCTAGGGTTTTGTACCCAAACCTCTCTAAGCCTTTGTTGCTCATATTTGCGATTTATGTGAATCTCTTGTGAGATCTAGAGGAGCTTTCCTTCACATAAACTTAGGGTTTTCAAGGTAGAGATATTATCTACATCTTGATGATCAACAAGGTTGCTGCTATTGGAGCTTAAAGAAAAACAAGCGGGGGTATTTGTATCTTGATTGGAGAATCCAAGAAAGAAGAAGTCCGTGGATTTGGAGCTTGCACGTGGTCATGTCAATAAGTTCTACTGGTGGGTAGCATTAGGAAGTCAAGCGGGGAGTTTGTAAGTCCTTTTGTATGAACTTCGATTTTTTCATAGTGGATTCAGGTTTGCCTTGAGGATAGGTGGGTCAAATCCTCCCCAAGTTTTTACCGTGTAGTTTCTTAGGTGATCATATCATTGTGTTATTTATTATTCCGCTGCTTTATATTTTTGATATGATTGTTTGATTGTTTTAACCTAGAATTTCATAATTTGACTAAGTAACAACTTGGCTAATTAACTAGTTTAATCCAATTGTTGTTTTAAGGGATCTAAATTTCTAACAAGTGGTATCAGAGTGGGTAGCTATTTGTTTGTAGATCTTTTGATCTCTGATCTGATCCTTGACCCCTGTTATCATGAATAATTTGAAGTGCCTTTCTGCTCATGTTTGTGATAATTTGATTAAAAAGGACACTATTGTTCCTGTTGATTTTTTTGATGCTTTCGAAACTCTTCGCAAGGAATTATCTAAATCTTTGAAAATTTTTAAGAAATTTAAAGAAGAGTGAAAATTGGCTAATCTTGAAAAAAAGGATTTGATTGTGAGATTAGATGAGTCTAATAAAAAGAATGAATTTTTGAGAAATCAAATTTCCTCTCAAGATGAGAGGATGAAAAGTTTGGAACAAGAGTTAGTTGAATCTAAAGCTAAAATTGAAAATTTGACTAATACCAAGCCTGCTGTTGATAACAAAAGTGTTTCTGTTTCTCTTAAGCCTAAAACTGAGAAAGTTTATATCCCTCCTTTTAAGAGGAATAATAAAGAAAAAGCTTATTTTGCTAGGTTAGATAAAGGTAAAACTTCTGATGTAGACGCTGAAGTTTCTATACCTAAGTCTAAACTTACTGTTAGAGAGCATAATAAATCTGTTTTTGTGCCTACCTGTCACTTTTGTGGTGTTGTTGGTCATATTAGACCAAATTGTTCTTTGTTGAGGCAAAAACCAAAATCTGAGACTAGATTTGCTACTGATGTTCCTGAATTTGTTCCTGTTTGCCACTTTTGTGGTGTTCGTGGTCACATTCATCCTAATTGTCATAAATTGAAATTTAAGCATTTTGTGTTTCAATCTAGGATATGTGATGATATCTCTCCTGCCATAAGTCCAAATAAATTGTTTCATATGCTTTTGAAAAGTTTAACCTTGTTGGCTTGTGAAAGGAATTTGCATGATTTCAATCTTTCTCAAAAGATTGGTGTAATTCCTTAAATACACTCTGCTTTACCTGGATTTTCACCTACAAAGCTGAATACTCATGCTAAATGGGTGAGAAAAGATTCTCCAAGGTGAGTGTTGCTAACCTGTCCTTGATTTAATTCTTTCAATTAATTGTGGACATGTTTTGTTTTAGTTTTAGGTTATTTTATTTTCTTTGATTGTTTTGTTTTAAAGAAAAATCCAAAAACATTGAAAAATTTTAAAAAGACAAAAATATTTTATTCTGTGTCTTGTTTCATTTTTCTTGAGGATTACATGAGTTATAATATCTCTCTCTTGATTTAGAACATGCTTGACATTGTGGAGAAACTTGAATAGTCTGTGCTAAGCTATTTTTGATTTTGTGTGAGTATGTACTAGTTTGTACATGTACTCAAGGGTTAATTAAGAAATTGATATTTCTTGTTTGTGTACCCTCTATAGCTTAGTTAAGCATTATCATGCATTGCATTTGCATTGTTCATTTAGCATAATATGTGTTTTTTTGTTTTTGGTCATATAATTTTTAAAAACCAAAAAGATATTTGTGTTTTGTATTTCACATCTTGGATTTATAATCAAGGATTGGCCATATTATCTTTAGCTAACAGGTTTATGTACCTTGTTTAGTTTTGATGAGCTTATTTATTGCACTTTACTAGTTGAAGCTTTGTAGTGCATGTTGTGTGGGAAAGATGTTTATGGTGTTTATCACTTTGTCTTGATCTTGAAGTCACATGTTATTTGACTGTCGGACTTGATCCTTTTGAGAAAAGCATAAATAACCATCTCACCACTGTTCACTAGCCAATCATGAACACCTTAGTGCATATCATAAGATTTTGTGCTCGAGAAAGTGTAGCACATGCATAAAAAGAATATAAGGTGTAGCCTCGGTTTAATTTCTTAATGCTTAAAATTTGTGTAGACTATTAGGCTTGATTCCATTTCACATAACTAAAATCTGTGTGTACATTATGAGGCAAAATTCAAGAAACTTACATGATTGCAAACTTATGTTCTAGGAGATGTAAGAGTTATATGATGTAACTCTTTAGGTGATGGTCTCTTTTAAATTCTATGTGATGAATTTTGTAGACTTTGTGATTGATTGCTATTCACATATCACCTCACATGTATCTCAAGCTTTTGCTAGTTGCACACACTACACAAGTTACTCAAAAATGCTCTGTTTCTGCATTAAAATGCTCTGTTTTTCAAAAATCTGATTTTTCCAAAGTTTCGATCGATTGAACCTGTTTTTCGATCAATCAAAATTGCGATTAAAATTTTAGGTTTAAGTCTGCCTGATTCGATTGATGTTCGATCGATTCTCGATCGATCGAAATTGAAAAATTTTCAGTTTCTATGTTTTTGACCAAAATTTTTTTTCATGCATCATTTGTGTTTAGGATTCACATGCATTACATTGTTTTTATATCCATCTTGTAGTTTTGCAGTCATATCTCTCATTGTTTTCACACATAACATGCATACACTTTGTTAAATTGGGTATTCAACTTGATTTAAAAATTGATTGATTAATTTTTGAGTTTTGTACATTCTAGTATATGCTATTTCTTATGTGTGAATTGCAGAAAATATTCTTCTTCAGAGATATGATGGATAATCAATGTGCAAATATTTTTCTCTACTCATGCAACTGTTTATGGGTCACATAGTGCCATGTTTGCATTTTATTGAAAGAGAGAATATTTTTTTTCTTCATGTGCATCCTCAACTTAGTTTTTTTTTAAACTTGGTTTGTGTCTTTTTATTTATCCCCACCCCCTTTTATTTTTTTCCCAAAACTTGTTTTGTTTATCCTATTTTTATAGGGGGAGAAATTTTTTTTAACCTTTGTGGTTCTTAGGGGGAGTTGTTGCTCTTCATAGGGGGAGTTGTCTCTATTTTCTCTTACTCAGTTGCATATATTTTCTGTCTACTTTCTGATTAGGTAGTCTTTGTCAATACGTGACAAAAAGGGAGAGACATAGATGACTTGTTTGTTTTGATTAGGGGGAGAATATAAAAACTTTTTGATGTATCTAACTTAGGGGGAGAGTTAGAATTTATTTTGATTTATATGTTTCTTGTTTCACTTCTTATTGATTTATACTTATGAGTTCTTCATTGGTATAAGTCTTTATTTTGTGTTATGTGTGTAAAGTTGTGATTTACAACTATGTTTTATATTGGTTTTATTCCATGACAAAATGTGTTGTAATTACTTTATTTCACTTCCTTGTATTTTGTGGGATTTAATTGTATTGGGTTTAGTATCAAGTTGGTGAAGACTCAAGCTTTATTGAAGATCAGTGGATCTCGCGGGTGTGTCGCTGGAAGCTAAGCCGCGAAAGAGTCATGTGAGAAGCACATGACTGGAAGCTGAAGAGTCATGCCAGGCTGTCGTTTTTGCGAGTGTCTCGCGGGTAAGGCCTTCCCGCGAGACAGTCGCGAAACATTCTGCCTGGAGTTTTTTTTTAAGAGTGACTTTCTTACCCTTCACCCATACTATATATACCCTCATTACCCACAAATGTAGGAGAGGCTATTCAGAGAGAAAAACCCTAGATAGGTTTTCTACAACACACACACCCATCTTTTGAGAGAGAGCTACTCCTCCTTAGTGATAAATCATTGTAGTCTCTTCTTCATCCCTCTCCCATTATCATAGCTTGAGAGGAGATTTGTACCCAAACACAACCCACACCTATTCAGAGTGTAGAGAGTGTTTTGGAGTTGCTGGGAAGCATTGGAAGAAGCCAAGGATGGCAGATGCAACATGGAGCTTGTTGCGGGATCCGGAGAGCTAGACAAGACACGGTTCCGAGAAGCCTTGTTGGAGTAGGAGCTTGAAGGGCTTAGGTACATCGGGTAGATTAGGCTTGGAGGGTCTCTTGCTAACCCATGTATCCCAACTGATTGTCTAGTGGATCGATTTCCGCTTGGAGGGCGGCGGAGAGGTTTTTCGCCGAGTTCTTCGGTTTCCTCTTCGAAAACACGTCTTGGTGTTTTCTGTGTTTGCATCTTTCTTCCCTACTCTTTTATATTCCATTATACTGCTGTGTTGCTTAGTTTTTGGATTAGAGTAGCTTTGTGTTCATCCGCTCACATTTACACTATTCCGCACTTAGTATTAAGTTAATGTAAAATCTATCAAGCCTTAATTTTAATTGGGGGTCTAAACAGCTCTTGTGTTTTCAACACATTTTAGAGCTTTCACCTTTACACAAAGCTTAGGGTTTTCAAGATTGAGATTACTTCAACATCTTGATAATCAACTTGGTTGCTACCATTGAAGCTTAAAGAATATCAAGCGTGGGTGCTTGTAGCTGATTGAAGAATTCAAGAAAGAAGGAGTCCGTGGATTCGGAGCTTGCACAGGGTCGTGTCAATAAGTTCTACTGGTAGGTAGCATTAGGAAGTCGAGCGGGGAGCTTATAAGTCCTTTTGTATGAACTTCAATTCTTTCATAGTGAATTCAGTTTTGCCTTGAGGATCGGTGGGTAAAATCCTCCCTAGGTTTTTTACCGGTTTGGTTTTCCTGGGTGATCATATCCTGTGTTATTTATTATTCCGCTGCTATATATTCTTAATATGATTGTTTGATTGTTTTAACCTAGAATTGCTTAATTTGACTAAGTAACAACTTGGCTAATTAACTAGGCTACTCAATCTGGTTGTGTTTTAAGGGGTCTATATTTCCATCAACAGGTATAACATTCTTATATGATTCACACAACACACAATAAAGACATATATCAAATGAATAACTCATATAATATAAATCAATAAACAGTGAATCCAAAGAAACAAGAAACACAAAGAAAACATGTATATCAATTAATGTTACTCTCCCTAACATGAATATCTCCAAAAAAATGATATACAAGGTGAAGTGCCTAAATACAATCTAACAGCTCCACAAGCTCCTCAAAACAACAAAAACTCTCCCTAACTACAAAACTCCTCTACAAGCACTACTCCCCCTTTTTGTGACGGAATGCCAAAGGGCACTCACAATCCATCATTAAAAGGAGGTGGTGAGGGAGAACGAAGATGTGCCAGATCAACTCGCAATGCACGGATCTCATAAAGCAAGTCCACCAAAATCTGACCATGAGCCGCCTGAACGGTCATGACAGTCTCCAAAGTACGACGGATATCAAAGTCATCCGATGGAGGTGGAGGAATAGCAGCAGTATCAGCATCAGGAACATCCTCACTAGAAGGACCTGTACAAGAAGAGGGAGGAGGTGCGGACCTAGAAGGTGTAGACCGTGGGTGTTTAGAGCCATCTCGAAGGTGAGCAGCCTTCTATCTAAGAAAAGACGCACCTATAGGACCAATGACCTGCACAGGCTTAGAGGAGGGGAAAACACTAAGATCAAGATAAAGAAGAATCCTATGAATAAAATATGATGAACAAGAGCATAAGAAGAAAATGAGCTCCTATACACTTCGTTCAAAGAACGAAGGAACAAATGGGGAAAACTGATAGGGGCATCGGTAACTAGAGCGTACAAAAATACACACCTCTCGAGAGGAATGGTGTGCAGATGAGAAATGGGCCAAAAGCAGTGACACACTATCCTAAAGAAAAGATAGTGTAGTTTAGAAAGCTCAACAGTGGTGATCCTAGTATCAGAACCCCACTGGATAGATGACCTAGTGATGTAAGACATGACATCACTTAAAAGTGGAGACTCATCATAAGGGTAGACAGGGTGCTGGACCAAAGGTACCCCTAGAGCATCAGCCACTACTGTAGGAGTAATGGTGTACTCTACGTCTCATATCCAACTCTTTACTAAAGTGTTGGAATCATAGAAGCAGATCGAGATATTCGAGTAGAACTCTCGAATCAAGGTAGCAGGTGGAGGAGGATCAGAAATATCCACCAAGGGTAGCCAGTCCCTACACTCTAAGTTTGCCCTAATTGCAGGATCCAACTCATCTAGAATGACAGAACGCTCAGACCAAATTTTACGCTTAAGGTTCAGCTTCTCAAAGATCTCCTGGTTTTTCTCACTCGAAAATTTCTCACGGTCAAAGGACGGGGGGAAGGAGTAGGTGAAGGGACAGACCTACGAGCCCTAGTTTTCCTAGGCATAATGCTAAAGGAAAGGACAGAGACACAAGAGAAAACCAAAAGAGAAACAAATAAAAACTAAGGGCAGGCTGCAAGTTAGCACAAAAAAAAATATAAAAAAACTATATGATGCATGAACAGGTAAAATGCAATGATGCATGTACTAATGCAGTAAACAATGTTCAATTTTAAGTTCAATTTCACAAAATTGGCTCGAGCACAGTGTTTCTAACCAAAAACCCCAAAAAATTGAAAACCACTTGTAAAATTTTGAAGCACATTGATGAATTAAGCATTACAAAATACAATCCATAGATGATAATGCCTAATTACATCCCATCAACAAGCCAATTTTATCAAATTCAACATAATTGAACAAAATCCCCAATTCGGAACAAATATAAACCCTAGAATTTTCAATTCTCCACAAAACCCAAAATTGATCAAATTAAACTATCAAGAACATGTTTATAGCTTGTCCCCATAAAAACCCATTGATCAATTTCACAAAATTGGGATTGAAACATCAAAAATCCCAAAAAGAAAGAGATCTGAAAATATGAGATAAAATGCATGAAAAATGCAAATAAACTCAAAAATGAGGTGTAAGGTTAAAATTTATCAACCATTTTGTTGGCTTTATTCCGTGCCAATTTGCTTGTAATTTAAGCACTTAGTAACCCTGTATTTAGGTGGGATTATTGTAAGGGTAGTATGTGAGAAGTTGTGAAGAAAAGCTCAAGTATGTGCAAAGAAGCAAAGCTTAGCGGCTAGGACTCGCGGGTGGCTCGCGGCTGCAAGTCGCCAACTCTAGGCACATGAGATGCATGCAGGGAAGCTGAAGGGTCATGCCAGCTGTCGCACTACAGGACAAAAGTCCTAGGCTGGCCAGGCCGTTACGTCGCGACTTGATTTCGCGACTTGGACAAGCTGTGAGACCAAGTCGCTAATTTACCCTGTTTGGCAAAAATATGTCTCTTCGTATTCTCATCTCACCTCACTATATATAGACCCTTATACCCACTAAATGTAGAGAGCTTCAAGAGAGAATTTTGCGAGAGAAAATCCTAGAGAAAAACAAGATTGCCTCATCCCCAATCTTCATCTAAGAAACTCTACAAATTCCTTTACTTTCTTCCTCTCCATTGTCATACCTTTGAGAGGTCTTTTACCAAATCCTTATCTCACCATACCCACGTCTGTGAGAAAGTTTATTTGGTGCTGAGGGAAGCAGTTTGGAAGGAACCAATATACATTGGTTGATGCTATGGTCAAGTAGCGGAATCCGGAAAGCTAAAGAAGAAATAGGTTCGGCGTAACCTCGTTGGAGCAAGAAGCTTAGAGGGCTTAGGTACCTAGGTAGATTAGGCTTTGAGGGTCTTTTGCTGTTCATGTATCCCAACTACATTCTTTAGTGGATTTTATCACCGCTTGGAGGGCGGCGGAGAGGTTTTACGCTGAGGACTTCAGTTTCCTCTTCGATAACACATCGTGTGTTGTCCGTGTGTTTGCATCGTTCTTCCCTTTATCTTTGCCTTATATTTACTGCTGTGGATGTGTTCATATTTGGCTTAAATTGTCTATCAATTCTGTTATTGGCTTATTATCATATTCCGCACATTAATTGTTTGATATAAAGCTTGAATTGGTATTTTTATAATTTGGGGTCTAAACGTTCAAGGGTGTTTCATACCCATATTGAACTTTCATTTGGTATCAGAGCGAGTACACTTGTTGTGGTTTTAATACCTAAGTGTGATCCTTGACCCCTTGTTGAGATGGATAGGTCTCAATCTCTCACTGTTCCACCATTTTTTTTATGGTAATAATTATGCATTTTGGAAAGTTCGAATGAGAGCATTTTTATGCTCTATAGATGATACCGTTTGGGATGCGGTTGAGATTGGTTGGACCAAGTCGACAAATCCTAAGTCCACTTGGGATAAGGCAGTTCTCGCAGCAGCCAATGCGAATAGTAAAGTGCTAAATGCTATTTTTTGTGGTGTGTCTCTTAATGAATTCCACAGGATCTCTCATATGATGGTAGCCAAGGAAGCTTGGGAGATTTTGGAGATGACATATGAGGGTACAAAGAAAGTTAAAGACACAAAACTTCAGATGCTTACGACCAAATTTGAAGAGCTCAAGATGGGGGATGATGAATCATTCAATTCATTCTATGGGAAGCTCAATGAAATTGTAATTTCTAAATTCAATCTTGGGGAGAAGATTGAAGATAATAAGGTGGTGAGAAAAATTTTGAGGTCTTTAACGGAGAGCTTTCGGACAAAAGTCACAGCCATAGAGGAAAGCAAGGATTTGGATAAAATTAATATCCAAGAGCTCATTGGGTCACTTCAAATGTATGAGCTTGGACTACCTTCCCACAAGACGAGTAAATCACTTGCTCTTAAAACCATCACCGAAAGAATGGATAATCCTTCCGAAGAAGATAGAGTAGATAAAGATGTAGCGTATCTTGTAAAAAACTTCCGAAAATTCTTGAAATTCAAGAATGGTGGAAAATTTGGTGACAAAGGAAAATTTTAGAGTTCCGGGAGGGAGAAGAAAGAATTCCGAAGGAAGGATGATAGAGATTCCCAATCATCTCAAGGAATCACTTGCTTTGAGTGTAATGGACACGGACACTTCAAAAAGGAATGTCCCAACTATTTGAAGTCCAAAGGAAAGGTCTATGCCACTACTCTGAGTGACTTGGATTCATTAAACTCTGACTCAGAAGAGAGCTGTGATGGAGAAGGAAATTACTCCGCGTTCATGACCATTGCTCATGTGGAGACCTCAGAGGATTGGATATTCTTGTGAAAGAGCTTGGTGAACATTCTGATTTGGAGTCTATTGGAATAGTCGAGGAGTCTGAAGATGAAGAAGTTGGAGAAGCAGTGGGATTGCAAGAGACTTACAACTCATTCCTTGAGAAGACCGGTGAATATGCTAAGGTGGCTAATGTAGCCATTAAGAAGATGAAAAGGGCTGAGGAAGATTACAAAAGTCTCCTGGCACGATACAAGGAGGCAAAATGTGAGATTGAAGCACTTAATGGTGAGCTGTCAGAAGCTTACACAAAAGTGAGATTCCTTAAGCAAGAGGTAGTGGAAGCTCATGCTAAGATAGATAGGGTCTCCTCCAGGAAGTTAGATGATGTTATTTCATCTCAAAAACATGCCTCAGAAAAATTCGGATTGGGATACGCCGGAGGAAGTAGCTCATCAGCAAATGTCACCAAAGAAGTGAAGTTTGTAAAGGCTAAGGGGACGACTGTGGATAGGTCCAGTCCTGAGAAAATTAAAACTGAGAAGAAGAAGAATGTGATTGATCAATGGTTATTACATAAGTCCAGTAATCAATCAGAATCCAGATATGAAACTAGAGGAAGATCACTCCCAAGACAGCAGCAGGGTCCTAGAATGGAGTATGTTTGTCATTATTGCAGATTGCAAGGATATACTAGTCCCAACTGTCAAAAGCTGAGAGCAAACAACAATGCAAGTGCTCCTCGGTCACGAGGAAGAAGAAATGATATGAGGACTTGGGGTGGTGAGCAACCAAGAAGCCAAAAACGTGATCCAGGAATGATGGACGTGATGAAGATGATCGGTGCGTTCACAAATTGCTTGGAAAGCTTCACACGAAGGTTTGACTGCCCTAACTCTCGTACCCAATCCGTCAAGGATATCACCCCAAACGCACGTGACGTATGGGTGATGAAAGGTACTCATGCATAAGCATTACAACGTATCCATGCATCAATACTTCCCATGTGTGTGTATATGCTTGTTTGTGTGTTTCTTGCTAGTTTTTAGGCTTTGTTTGTCTTTGGTTCAAATGTTTTACATTGTTCTTTTTGTTATGTTTTTTATCAATCTTTTACTGTTTTTGTGTCAAAAATCCAAAAACACATAAAAAAAAAATCGAAAATCCAAAAGAGTTTGATCACTTTGTTGAGTTTTTGTTTCAAAGCATGTTTTGCCTTGTACCCTTGTACTTATGGCTTTGTGCATTTAACGAGCTTAGCTTGTCTCTCATGTACTCATATCATTGTGGAAGAAATTCTGAAATCTATGTGACTGTTGTAAATAGATCTTTAACCTTGTCATGAATGATTAGTGAATGGTTGTGATGATCTTGAGACATGCATAGACTCATGCCTATATATCTTCCCACCTTTTATTTTTATGCTTAAAAGAGCTCTCTAAATGTAAATCTCCAAATGAAAAGAGATCTAGAGCTGCAAAAGCCTGTCGCACAAACTAGTATTCGACTAGGAAAAAGGGAAAGCGACCAAAATAAAATGTATGAATGATGCCCAAAAAGCCAAAGGCTAACACATCAATTGAAATATAAAAAATTTCAGTCATCTATCTCTCAATGAGATTTTCTTTGCTAAAAAAAAAAATTGCAAATGATATGTTGAATATGGAGCCAAATGTAAAGCTTTAAAGAATTGTTATCAAGTACATGTGGGAGGTCATATATGCATGTTTCTATAATTAAGATAGATCACATTATCTAGTGCTAGTTGTGTATGCCTTGATTGAATTGATCATTGAAGCTTCACATTGGACTAAGGACTATCTCATTTTTGATATCCACACACAACACACAAGTCTATGTTCAATGAATGTCTTATTCATTTGTGTGATTGTACTTGATTAAATGTGTTTTTACATGCTTAATCTTTGTTGGTCAAACACAAAATTTTTTTTGAGTGTTTTTATTTGTTTTTGGAAAGTACTTTGTTCTTACAAAAATGTCAAAAATTTCAAAAACAGTGTTGCCCTGTTTTGGCGACTAAGTCGCGGGTTGGCCCAGTCGCATGTCCTAGTCGCAAGATCATTCAGAGATTTTTCACAGCTAACTTGCGAGTAAATGCTCTAATCGCAAAAAAGGTTTAGAAAATTTTTTCAAAATTTGAGTTTTCTTGTTTTCGCGGGTCAGTGTGGCGACTGGTTCGTGGGTGGAAGGTCCAGTCGCGAGAAGTACTCAGAGAATTTCGCGGTTCATATCGCGACTATCTCGCGGGTAGACCTTCCAGTCGCGAAAAACACTTAAAGAAATTTCTCAAGTTTTTTCTCTTCACAGTGTTTCGCAGCTTAACTTGGCGACTTACTGGCGACTTGATTCAGTCGCGAAAAATGCATGTTTTGCGTTTTAAAGACAAATTTTGAAACTATTTTTCAGTTTTTCACTCGAAGTTCAGTGTCTATTCATCTTCTTCTCAAAATCTCTCTCTCAACACTCTGCGTTTCTTTGAAAAAGCCCTCAATTTCTGCATCATGTCTTCATCAAACATCAAGAAAAAGGTATGGGCTTTCTTGTCTTCACTTTTTTCATCATGATTTCATTATTGTTCTCTTGAATCTGTGTGTTGAGTTGTTGGGTTGTGATTTTGAGGGGCTCGACCATGGGTTTGCATATATTGTTAAGTTTGGGTGTGTGATGCTAATTACTCTTGTTGCATTGACTGTTTTGGACTCTTTGCTTACATCTGGTCACTTATCCTGAGTCTAAGCCTTGATATTTGTAAGTTTGTTGTTGGGCATATGAATGTGGGGTTTTCTGCATTTTTTTTACTGTGGTTCTAAATTTATATGCTTGGTTGTGGTTTTGGTGATTATGGCTACCATTTGTTTTTGACTCTTATGTCAACATATCGTGTAAGTGTTGCTACATTGTTTTTGCACTGTTCATACCAAATGGGTCTTGACTCATTGTTTTTGAACAAATTTGTCTGATTTTGTCTACATATTTCAGTTTACCCTTGGCTAACTTGTTATATCCAATGTTTGGTTATCAACTGTGCTTTTTTTGTGTTTGTGTCTGGTCAATCTGTTTATCATTGTGTAACTAACCTGTTACTAATGTGTGTGCATTTCCCCATTCTGTGCTATGTCTTGTTTGTGGCTTTTTTTGCTTGTTTACAGATGGCTGAACTTCCTTCAAAGAAGAAGACAATTGCTAAGAAAGCTGACAAAAGAATGAAGATGGACCCTAATCTATTTAGTTCTGCCAAGCATTTTGAGAGATACAGAGACTTCTTTATGAAGGGTACCATTATCCAGGAGAGATTTGTTGACTTACATGATTTGAAGGACACTTTCATTCCAGGATGCTTTGAGGGAAGAGGATGGGAGAAGTTGTTAAGTGATCTACCTGCAATCTATGATCCCTTGATAAGGGAATTCTATGCAAATGTAATCATAAAGGATGAAGAGATGAATTGCTGGGTCAGAGGACATGAATTCAACTTAGACGCACATGACATTGATGACGTCCTTGGTCTTGAGGGTCTAGAGGAGTATGAATTCATCAACTACAAAGATAGGATGATGTCCCTAGATACGGTCCAGGCTCGGATTGGTGGTACTAAGGAAGGGAAATGTCTCAACACTAATTCCTTTCCTGCAGACATGAGATGCTTAACCACCATCATGATGTTCAATTTGTATCCCATAAGAAAGATGACTACTCTTACTAATTCCAGAGCTATATTTCTCATGGAGCTTAGGAGAAAGTCATCATTGACATTAGCTCACACATTTATGACACCATCTTAGACGAGACTAAAACTACTGCAGGGCAAAGTTGATCTTTCCTAGTCTCCTCATGAGGATCTTCAGAAAGAAGGGTGTTAGAATTCCTCAAGATATCAGTCCCTTGACTCCACTATCAGCAATAAACAAATTCACCATCACAAGGATACAAAGTCGTCTTCTGGGTGGTGAAGAGTAAGGGGATCCAATGGAGACTGAAGCAGAAGATGCAGAACAATCAATCACACCCCAGAGCAGAAGAAAGAGGAGTAGAGCCTCAACTTCATCAGCAGCACCTCCTCCCGATGCATTTCAAATCATCATGGAAAGACTTGATGGACTCAGAGAAGTTCAAAGTCAGCAGACTGAAAGGATGATAGTAATGCAGGATCAGATTGATGTGCTTTCAGCTAAAGATTGACAGCCTCTCCACCAACCAGGGGCAGTGACCCTTTGGCCATTCCGGTCAAAAAAGGGGAGATCTTTTGAGGGCAGTTCTTGAGGGGGAGTGCTTATTTTGAGGGGGAGTCTCACTATTATACACTGTGTTTATGTTGTTTGTGCTTATAATTTTGATACTATGCTTGGATAACTACTGTTGTTATAGGGTTGATACACTGTGGTTTAAGTTTGGATTAATTATTATATATTGATATTGATGTTTTTTTTTTTTTTTTGTAGTTTATTTCAGCACTTTATGTTGTTGTTTGTACCCCATGTTGCTTCTGTAAGGTTTAAGGGTTTGCTCTTATGCACTGTTTGTAGGCCTTTGTGGTTTGTGCCATGCTTTATGCAACCTTTATGCTTTGTTAAATCAGTACTTCCAACTAAATGTCTTGCATTTTCTTCTAAGTACTGTCACTCTTGTGCCCGTTGTAGGATTGTTCCTAGATGCACATACTTCATGTACTGTGCATTGGTTGAGTGTTCGTCATTCAAGCAATTTACCTTATGTTTATTGTCTTGAATGTCTGGATGTTCATTCTAAGTGTGAATGAGCATTGTGATCACTTGGCTATAGTGATTACTTGTTTTGGTCTTGCCATGGTTTATTGTTTTATTCCATTGTGCATGATCGCATTGTGCTTGCTCCATATGCATTACAAGTTTCTGTATACAATGAACTTATTGTGTTGTTGTGTTTCAGGAGTTACTTGTTCTTATGGTACTAAAGCTTTGCAGATTCTAGAGTTAGGTGTGAGTGAGTTTTTCAACTGTTCTCAACTCACGCGTTAAGTCTAGAGTTTGTTTCAGGGTTTTGTCACGGAATAGCCAAAGGGGGAGATTGTAAGGTTGAAATTTATCAACCATCTTGTTGGCTTAATTCCGTGCCAATTTGCTTGCAATTTAAGCACTTAGTAAACCTGTATTTAGGTGGGATTATTGTAAGGGTAGTGTGTGAGAAGTTGTGAAGAAAAGCTCAAGTATGTGCAAAGAAGCAGAGCTTCGCGGCTAGGACTTGCGGGTGGCTCGCGGCTGCAAGTCGCCAACTCCAAGCACGTGAGATGCATGCAGGGAAGCTGAAGGGTCGCGCCAACTGTCGCACTATAGGACAAAAGTCCCAGGCTGGCCAAGCCGTTACGTCGTGACTTGATTTCGTGACTTGGACAAGCTGCGAGACCAAGCCGCCAATTTACCCTGTTTGGCAAAAATATGTCTCTTCTTATTCTCATCTCACCTTACTATATATAGACCCTTATACCCACTAAATGTAGAGAGCTTCGAGAGAGAATTTTGTGAGAGAAAACCCTAGAGAAAAACAAGATTTCCTCATCCCCAATCTTCATCTAAGAAACTCTACAAATTCCTCTACTCTCTTCCTCTCCATTGTTATACCTTTGAAAGGTCTTTTACCAAATCCTTACCTCACCACACGCACGTCTGTGAAAAGGTTTATTTGGTGCTAAGGGAAGCAGTTTGGAAGGAACCAATATACATTGGTTGATGCTATGGTTAAGTAGCGGAATCTAGGAAGCTAAAGAAGAAATAGGTTCGGCATAACCTCGTTGGAGTAAGAAGCTTGGAGGGTTTAGGTACCTTGGTAGATTAGGCTTGGAGGGTCTTCTGCTGTTCATGTATCCCAACTACATTCTTTAGTGGATTTTATCACCGTTTGGAGGGCGGCAGAAAGGTTTTATGTCGAGGATTTTGGTTTCCTCTTCAATAACACATCGTGTGTTGTCCGTGTGTTTGCATCGTTCTTCTCTTTATCTTTGCCTTATATTTACTGCTGCGGATGTGTTTATATTTGGCTTAGATTGTCTATCAATTCTGTTATTGGCTTATTATCATGTTCCGCACATTAATTATTTGATATAAAGCTTGAATTGGTATTTTTATAATTTAGGGTCTAAACGCTCAAGGGTGTTTCATACCCATATTGAACTTTCATGAGGGGCAAAAAAGACTTACTGGCTTGAGGAAAGAGAATTCTTGCAAAAATTTTAGAGGAAAATGACAAAAAATCACTGTAGATCCTTGCCTAGTCGGAGAGAGAAAAGAAAGTTTGGAAAAGTCTTTTGAAAAAGGAATGGAATCAGTCAAAGAGTACTGTTTAAAAAACCTGATTCACGACTTTCGATTGATCGAATCACTCCAAAAGTTTTAAAAAGAATTTTTAATATTTTCGATCGATCGAAAAACAGAATGGATCGATCGAAACAGACAGTGGATCACAGTATTTTGAGAAAAATTCCAGTTTTGAAAAACTCAAACCAATTTTTGAAAATAACTCCTCAAAGCATTAAAATCAATGAAACATAATGCATGAGTATGAGATGAAATGGAATGCTTTTTCAAAAACCCAAATTTGTAATCCTAGATTCTCCAATTTGAAGTTTCAGCCAGTTCTTCCTTTAAATTCACAAGCAAAAAAAAAAAAAAAATGTTTTGTTTTTTTTTTTTTTTTTCTCCTTCCCTTTCTCCGTATCGCAGTATCGCTTGTTTTTTTGTTTAGAGAGAGAAAATGTTAACCAGTCTGATGAAAAGAAATCAATAGGTTTTTATTAATTGCAACGCCTTTATTTTATTTTATTTAACGGGGTTTTTTCTCTAACCGGTTTTTAATTGCAAGTGTAGCAGAGTTTTGAAAGGCCAAATGTTGCAACGTGCGATTTTTTAAAGGGTAAGTTGTACACGTGTCAGCGTTTTAAGGGGGTCATTTTGCTTACGTGTCAGCACCTGGTAAAAGCTTCTGCTATTATATATAATATATGATGTGCATATATGACTTCCCACAGAAACTTCAATACATTTCTTTTAAACTTTTCATTTGGCTCTGAATATATCATTATTTGATCTTTTTGAATCAACATATCTCATTGTGAGATCAATGCTTGAAATTTTTAATATTTCAATTTGATGAGATAGCCTTTGGCTTTTTGGGCATCATACAATATATCATGGTCACTTTCCCTTTTTCATAGTCAAGTACTAGTATGTGCGACAGGCTTTTGCAGCTTAATATCTCTTTTCATTTGGTGAGCTCTTTAATTAAAAGCAATAAAAATAAAAGTGGGAAGATATATAGGCACAAGTCTATGCATGTCTCAAAATCAACAAAACCATTCACTAATTATTCATGATAAGATTGAAGATCTATTTACAACAGTTACATAGATTTCAAGATTTTTCCCACAAAGATATGAGTGCATATGAGACAAGCTAAGCTTGTAGATGTACAAAGCCATTAGTACAAAGGTACAAGGCAAAAGATGCTTTGAGATAAGGCTCAACAAAGTCGATTAAACTTTTTAGATTTTCTACTTTTTATGTGTTTTTTTATTTTTGACATAAAAGAAGAAAAGATTGATAAAAAAACAATGTAAAAACATTTTAAAACGAAACAAATAAACAAATAACAATACAAACACACAAAAGCATAAAGCATACAACCAAACATATTTACAAAGCATAGGAAGAATTGATGCATGGACATGTTATGATGCTTATGCATGAGTACCCTTCGTCACCCACACGTCACATGTGTTTGATACCCTTGACGGATTGGGTACGAAAGTTAGGACTGTCAAACCTCTTTGTGAAGCTTTCCAAGAAATTTACGAAGGCACTAATCATCTTCATCATGTCCATCATTCCAGGATCACGATTTTGACTTCTTGGTTACTCACCTCCCCAAGACCTCTTGTCATTTCTTCTTCCTCGAGATCGAGGAACGCTTGCATTGTTTAACACTTTCAGCTTATGATAGTTGGATTTGGTATGCCCTTGCAATCCACAAAAGTGACAGAAATGACTCGTTCTAGGACCCTGTTGTGATCTAGGAAGTGATCTTCCTCTAGCTTCGAATCTGAATTCTGATTGATTACAGGACTTATTTAGCACTCGTTGATCAGCCACATTCTTCTTCTTCTTAGCCTTAATTTTCTCAGGAATAGACTTATCCACAGTCATCTCTTTGGCCTTCACAAACTTCACTTCTTTGGTGACATTGGTTGATGTGCAACTCCATCCGGTATATCCCAACTCGGACTTGTCTGAGAAAGGTTTTTGGGATGAAATTACATCTTTTAACTTCTTGGATGAGACCCTCTCTATCTTTGCATGAGCTTGCACTATCTCTTGCTCAAGAAATCTTACTTTTGTGTAAGCTTTTGATAGCTCACCATTTAGTGTTTCAATCTCACACTTCGCCTCCTTGTATCGTGTCAGAAGACTTTTGTAATCTTCCTCGGCTTTCTTCATCTTCTTCACAGCCGCCTTTGCCACTCTTGCATACTTACCCAATTTCTCAAGGTGTAAGGTGTAATTCTCTTAAAGACCAGATGTATCTTCATCCTCTTCAGCCTCCGATTCTTTAACAAACCCAATAGACTTCAAATCAGAATGCTTACCAAGCTCCTTCACAAGTGAACCCAAATCATCTGAGGATTCCACATGTGCAATGGTCATGAATGCAGAGTAATTTCCTTCTTCTTCACAGCTATCTTCAGAGTCAGAGTTTAATGAATCAATGTCTCTTAAAGTGGTAGCATAAACCTTTCCTTTTGACTTCAAATAGTTGGGACATTCCTTTTTGAAGTGTTCATGTCCATTACACTTGAAGCATATAATTCCTTGAGAAGATTGGAGTTCTCTACCATCCTTCCTTCCGAATTCCCTTTTCTCCTTCTCGGAAATCTGAAATTTTCCTTTGTCACCAAATTTCCCACCGTTCTTGAGTTTCAATAATTTTCAGAAATTCTTTACAAGGTATGCCATATCTTTGTCTACTACATCCTCTTCCGAAGATTCATGAGACACCACCCTCTCATCTATTGTCTTAAGAGCGAGAGATTTGCTCTTCTTTTGCGTAGGCAGCGACAATTCATATGTCTGTAGAGAGCCAACCAGCTCTTGAACTTTAATGTCGTCAAGATCTTTGCTCTCTTCAATATCTGTTACTTTGGCACGAAAACTTTTTGGCAGTGACCGAAGGATTTTCCTTACAATTTTAGAATCCTCCGTCTTTTCTCCCAAATTAAATTTGCCGACGACCACCTCGTTCAACTTGCTATAAAAGGAGTTGAAGGACTCCTCAAAGTGAGTGGTCAATATCTGTAGTTTGGTGTCTTTCACCTTCTTTGTTCCTTCATAAGTAGTCTCCAGAATCTCCCATGCTTCCTTAGCAACAGTGATGTCTGAAATCCTGTGAAATTCTTTTGGAGAGACACCACAGAAAATAGCATTCAAGGCTTTACTATTAGCATTAGCCACTGTAAGTGCTGCCTTATCCTAGGTGGATTTGGTAGCCTCCGGCTTAGTCCAACCAAATTCAATGGCATCCCACACAACATCATCAATAGAACATAAAAATGCCCTCATTTGGACTTTGTAAAATGCATAATTCTTTCCATCAAAAAATGGTGGCACATTTAGAGATTGAGACCTATCCATCTTAATGAGGGGTTAAGGATCGCACTAGGGTGTTTAAACCACAACAAGTGCACCTGCTCTGATACTAATTGAATGTTCAAATAGCGTTAAAAACACTATAACATTTAGACCCCAAACAATAAAATATCAATTCAAGCTTTATATCAAACAATATATGTGCGAAAAATGATAATAAGCTAAACACAGAATTGATAAAAAAATATAAGGCAAATATAATCACATCCACAGCAAAAAATATAAGGCAAAGATTAAGGGAAGAGAGATGCAAACACAAGGACAACACGCGATATGTTATTGAAGAGGAAACCAAAGCCCTCTGCGTAAAACCTCTTTACCACCCTCCAAGTGGTCAATAATCTACTAGATAATGTAGTTGGGATACATGAACAGCAATAGACCTTCCAAGCCTAATCTATCCAAGTACCTAAGCACTCCAAACTTCTTGCTCCAACAAGGCTGCACAGAACCTTTTTCTTTTCTAGCTTATCGGATTCTGCTATAAACCATAGCATCAACCAATAGTCATTGGTCCCTTCCAAACTGCTTCCCTTAGCACCAAAAAAACCTTCTCACAGACGTGGATATGGTGAGAAAAGGATTTGGTCAAGAACCTCTCAAGGATGTATTAATGGAGAGAAAGAGAGTAGAGGAATTTGAAGAGTCTCTTAGGTGAAGATTGTGGATGAGGCAATCTTGTTTTCTCTAGGGTTTCTCTTTCAAAATTCTCTCTAAAAGCTCTCTTTCAAAATTCATATTTCGTCACTAAAGCTATATTTTTAGCAACGAAAAATATTTCCTCACTACAACAAAATGTATTTTTAGCGACGAAAATTAGTGAGGAAATATTTTTTGTCGCTAAAAATATAGCTTTAGTGACGAAATATGAATTTCGTCACTAAAAGTTAAAAAAATTATAACATTTAGCGACGAAAAATAAATTTCGTCATTATTATGATCTGAAAAATAGGTGCTAGTGGAGGGAATTTTTGGCGCAACTTTAATTAAGCTATAGTGACGAAATATTTCGTCACTAAAAGTTAAAATTTTTAGTGACGAAATATTTCGTCACTGTAGGTATTGCTGGGATAGTATTAGTGACGAAAATCCTTTCGTCGCTATAAGGAAGAATTAGCGACGAAAAATATTCGTCATTAAAAATAATAATAGTTTTGCACTTATATGTTTTTAGTGACGAAATCACAATTCGTCACTAAAAGTATGCTACAGCGACGAAAGTTAAATTTTGTCGCTAAAAATCTTAACAAAATATGGTTTCTTTAGTGACGAAAATAAAATTCGTCACTAAAAGTGTAACAAATTCTGGGTATTTTTGTGACGAAACAAAAATTCGTCACTAAAAGTGGGCAATAGCGACGAAAACATTTCGTCGCTAAATACCACTTTTAGTGACGAAATTGTTTTCGTCGCTATTGCATACTTTTAGTGACGAAACAGAAATTCGTCACTAGAAGTGGGCAACAACGACGAAATGTTTTCGTCGCTGAATATCACTATAAATACTCCAAAAAAAAAAAAAAACACTCACCCACTCAGCAAAACAAAAAACACTCACCCACTCAAATTTTCGGTCAAAAAACAGAGATACCCAAACAAAAAAACAGAGAAACCCAAAGCCGATGAACCGTCGCTGATGAACCGTCGCCGATGAGCCGCTACCGTCGCCAATGAGCAGCTACCGTCACCGATGAGTCGCTACCGTTGCTGATGAGCAGCTACCGCCGCCGATAAGCAGCCTACCGTTGCCGATAAGCCGCATACCGTCGCTGATAAGCTGCTACCGTCGCCGACGAGTAGATACCGTCGCCAATAAGCATCCTACTGTCGCCGATGAGCAGCTACCGTCGCCAATAAGCCACTCCAAATCACCGGCAACGCTTCGCCGTCCTCCGCATCGGCGACACTTCGCCGTCCTCTGCATCGGCGACGCTTTGAAGTGTCATTTCAGCTCCCACCGTCGCGATTCTCAAGCCATTCGTTGTCGATTCTCGACGATTCCCATTTGTTGCCGAATCTCGATCCATTCGTTGTTGATTCTCGACGGTTTTGAAGTGTTATTTCAGCCCATTCGTTGCCGATTTGAACCCTTCGCTACGAAATCTTCACTGCTGATTCGGACCATTCGTGACAAAGTCTTCGCTGCTGAATCGGTAAGGTTTTATTTTATTTTATTTTATTTTTTGTTTATTTTTTTTCTTTCATTCCCTTTGGCTCATGTTTGTTGAGAATGGGTATTTTTATTTTTGTTGACAATGACTCAAATACTCTCATTGTTGTGATTGAGTTTTTTTATATGTAATTGTTACATATTTTAAAGATGATATTGTTGTGTTATGCAGTACTTTCTGTGATTTCTTGTTTAAAGATCTTTCTTTATTTTTTTTCCTCTTTCTCTCTTTTGGTTAATGCTAGGTGACAATCGAGTGAATTGACAGAGTCTATTGCAATTGAAATATATATAATAGTTGTGCAAATTGTGTTCATGTGCTTATTGTGTTTTTTCGGGTTTGGACTAATTTCCATGTGTGTAAACTGTGAGATGGGTTTCCATGTTTGGCTTTTTATTTTTCAGGTAACAAAAAAAATGAGAATAGGAAACAGCATTGCAGCTGAGAGATTCGGCTGAGCTTTGTTACGGACTTTGGCGTATTGGTATTAAAAACAGTTTTTACTGTTTTTGTTTTTATGTTTTGGAAGTTTTGTCATATTCACCATGTGAATTGTCCATTGTGGTGTGAATGGTATGTTAATCTTTGTTTTACTACTCTTATATGCCTATATTACTAATCTTCCTATTATATAGATTTATAGATTAAAAGCCATTCAAAATAACAATTATTCTAGACTAGGCTATTTCCTTAGTCTAGAATCTTTTTGTATGTGTTTATTGTTTAATAATGTGTTGGTGTTTGCTCAAGCATGAAGTTGATTTTGTTTCAGGTTTGGGATCATGAAAATTTGCAGTGTTTTATGATACTGGTTCATTGGATAAGTATTTGTTATCTGGTTCATTGGATTGCATGATAAAAGTTTGGTCTTCTACAGTGAAGAACAAGTAAGTTATTGAACCACAATTAGTTTCGTTTACTTTCTTATTTGCTTTCCCCCTTAAGTAATTGAGGTGTGCTACAGTCATTGAGCAGTGTTATTAATTGGTCTGGTAATGGCAAAATTGTAATGTTATGTCAGAAACTCAATAGTTATAGTATTTTGTTGCAATGCCATGTTGTGGATACTGTAGCTTTAGTTTTTTGAGTACATTTTCCAATGTACAGTATTTTGAGTTTAGAAATTCATGTTATTTTGAACATTGAGGATAAAACAATGCAGTGTTATTATTACATAATGAAAATAAATAGCTATATGCCCTAAGGCAAGGGTGAGGTTTTTCTATCTTGAATTCACTCTCTTAGCAGTTATTGTCTACTACCCCTACGGGTGAACAAAGTTACAAAATGAAGTGGGATTTGATGATATTCAGATCTCCTTCTCCTCATTCTCTTAGCACTTTATTTGATGTTTATTTGGTTGCCAAGAAATGTGAGAGAAAGTTAATTAAAGTGGGTTAGTGCAGTTTCTTTGGTGGATGATACTAACGGGCCCTTTCATAAGGATTCCATAATAGCTATTCGTTAGAAAGACTGAAGTACTTATAAATTTAACTTTTCTTTTGCAGGCTAAATACATATTGTTTGCAATAACTTTGGATTTTTTCTAAAAGTTGTAAACTTAGCTTGAGCAAAGTAAGTATATTCTAATTAAAAACTTATAAAACTCTATATATATTTGTGATGTTGGAAATTTGTTTTGTGGTGCGTTGTTGTGTTGAAACAAGCAGGTGACTTGCATGGCGTTATAAGGTGGTTTAAATTCATATTGGGAGTATTTTTAATTTCTTGCAAATGTGAATGAAACTGGTTAATTAGTAGCAACTGATTCAATTTCAATACTTGTAAGCATTATACTTGTGATGTTGGAAATTTGTTTTATGGTAGGTTGTTGTGTTGGAGCAAGCGGGTGGCTTGCATGGTGTTATAAGGTGGCTTAAATTCATATTGGGAGTGTTTTTAATTTCTTGCAAATGTGAATGAAACTTGTTGATTAGTAGCAATTGTGTTCCTTTATTCAATTTCAATACTTGTAAGCATTATACTTGTGATGTTGGAAATTTGTTTTGTGGCGGGTTGTTGTGTTGGAGCAAACGGGTGGCTTGCATGGTGTTATAAGGTGGTTTAAATTCATATTGGGAGTGTTTTTAATTTCTTGCAAATGTGAATGAAACTTGTTGATTAGTGAATGAAACTTGTTGTTTATAACATAGTTAATGTTTTTACTTTACGATTTTAATGTAGTAATGTTTTTATATTTGTGCAGATTTCTTATTGGTGGCTTTAGGGAATTTACTTTTGGCATTATTTGAAGACATATGAGGACATCTTTTGGCTTTAGGGGGTTCTAATTATATTATGCTACATTTTTTGTATGTTATAAAACATCTTAAGTTATTGTATGTGTTGCAAACAATTATTGTATGGAATGAGTTTGAATTTGATACTTGTTTTAATTTTAACTTGTGGAATGTATGGATCGATTTTTTATGAATGTGTTGTTGAAATAAATGTGTAAATTAAATGTGAGGTTTTAATAATGTAATGACAGGTTGCATGTTAATATCAACGTTATGAAAATAATAAAAATAGGAAATAAGTTTTAGTGACAAATTTTTTCGTCACAAATATGGCAACAAAAAATTGTTTTAGTGACGAAATATTTCGTCACTAAATGCAGTGGAATTTTGTAAGAAATGGTTTTAGTGACGAAAATTTCGTCGCTATATGTGCATGGATTTTCTTAAAAATATTTTTAGTGATGAATTTTTTCGTCACTATATGTACCCGAAAAAAGTTTTAGTGACGAAATTTTTCGTCACTAAATATGATTTAATAAACTGAAATGGTTTTAGTGACGAAATATTTTCGTCACTAAATACTGTTTTTAGCGAGGAAAACATTTAGCGACGAAATGTTTTCGTCGCTAAAAGTTTTTTTTTTCTTTTAACAAATTAGACTTTTAGCGATGAGGCTACAGCAACGAAACGAATTTCGTCACTAAAAGTCCAATTTCGTCACTAAAGGTTCTTAGTGACGAAAAACTGGACTTTTAGTGACGAATTTTTTTGTCACTAAAAATACATTTTCTTGTAGTGTCTACATTTCGTGGGAATGAGGGGTATTTATACTAGGGTGAGAATGGAATGTGAAACGTCAGTTTTTCCTAAACAGGGCAAGTTGGCGGCTTGGCCTCGCAACTTGGTTGAGTCGCGAGTTCAAGCCACAGCTAATGGCCTGGCCAGCCTGGGACTTTTATCCTGTAGTGCAAGAGCTGGCACGACTCTTCAACTGCTGGCATGCTTGGCACGTGTGCAACTTCTGGCGACTTGCAAGCCGCGAGCCACCCGCGAGATCTAGTCACGAGTCCTTGTTTCTTTGTACAATCTTGACCATTTCTTCACACTCTCTCACACAATACCCTTACAAGATTCCCTCCTAAATACAGGGTTACTAAATACTAAAATACAAGCAAATTTGGCACGGATTGAAGCCAACAAGATGGTTGATTAAATTCAACCTTATAGCACCAATACTTAATAATTAAAGCCCACTTCAAACAAACCAATGCAATACGATTATCATCATCATGAACAGTTATCTCAATTCAATAACTATACTTGAAACAACGTTGAAAATGAAGAAACCGTTTTTCTTTTATTTTAAAATCCAATCACAGGCTATACAATCATGATATGAAAACCTGGCTCTGATACCAATTGTTGGAAAAATCTGGTTTTGTATCTCATACAAAACATATAGCAAAAGCAACAAACAAAGATCTATTTCATTCATGATTGATAACTTGCACTATGTAAATTTCAGAATTTAAGAACAAGATAGCGTACCTTGGTGCGGTGAAATTCAAAGCAAAAGATTATAAGTATTCGGGAACACTTTTAATCTTCACTCCAACTCCACTTTACCCCTAAGAAGTGTGGTCTCTCAATCAGTTTCCAAGGGAGAATAATTGAGTGGTTTCACTCACACATACACACCATTTCACAATGATATCTCTCTATTCCTTTTTTCTTATGAAAAAAATTCTATATGTCTCTCCCTTTATAACTAACCGATTATCTAATTGGGCTGGCCTATTGGGCCTTTCCAATTAGTGTGTGGCTTGGAGTGTGACCAAAAGGGACCAATAAGACACTAGCTCCAATGGGCCTTGAGCTTTTATGTCAACTCTTGACTAGTCTAAAGTTACCATTAATTATATTTAATACCACTTTATAAATAGTTGCACTGCACTCTAGGCCTTATTAATAAATTATATCCCAAGACTTTATTATACATGCAGCCCTTTAATAAAATATTCATTGTAATTCAAAGTCATGAATATAGACTGCCACTTTGAAGATTACTACATCTTAATCCTTGAGTACCCGGTTTAATCCTTTAAGTTATTCATCATATATTTATGAAATCCAATTTCATATATATATACTTTAGTAACTCCTTACTAAAGTGGTTAGGCCTAACACTCTAAATAACCAAACCAATTAAACTTATCTCAATGGAATATTTTATATCTCCGTTAAGAGATTATGAATTCCATCTTGAGAATATATATTCCATCAACACTAAATACGGCTGCCCAACATATTGAGATTTTGATCGTGACTTTAGATCTCACTCCTGATATATCAAAACAACCTACACTTCATGATCAGGTTCATTATTCTCTTAAGATTAAGAGTTCACGTAAATAGAAGTCACGAAATTTATTATCCATTTGACAGTCGTTAGGAGAATAATAAATCTCACAGTGGTCCAGTTCAATATGTCTTAACTCTTAAAACATATTAACACATCAACTAGAAGTCTTCACTTCCATGATCAAGACAAATCATCTTAGTTGATATGTTATAGTCTTCGCAGACGAAATGCCCAATTTCATCACCGACTACAAACTAAAATTCTGAGTTTACAAAGAACTTGTGACTTATATCTTCTATGACTAAATCACATAAATCACATTCTATGCATCTCATGGACTAAATGATAATGTCCGAATATTCGTGTTACCATTATTTTAGATAATAATAAAACAACTTTATTAATTACAATATTAAGTCATACATAATGTCATACATAATATCATACATAGTATCATACAATAGAATTTAAGGGCACTAATCCCAACAATCACCCCAAACGCACGTGATGTGTGGGTGAAAATGGGTACTCATGCATGATCACCTCCTATATCCATGCATTAATACTTCCAATGTTTAGGGGCATATGTTCATGCATCATGACATGCATAATTCAATTTGTGTCAATTGCTTCTAGTTTATAGCATGTTTCTTTTACAAGTTTTGGTTTGTACCTATTTTTGTTAATCTTACTTGTTCTATTTTTGAGTGTGTTCAAAAAATTCAAAAACCTGTTGGACATATATGGTTTCACTTGTTAGAGAACATATGTCATTCTTTTATGTAATTGGTTAATCCTTTGACAAAACGCACTTTACTTGTAATTGGGTAGATATAGGATGTGCTGAAATACTTCAAGAAACTATGTTTCAAAATCAAGTGTGGAAGCCTTCAAGTCTGTCCAAGAAAACAAGATGAAAGTGCAAGATTACTAAAGCTCGACAGCTAGCTCAACAGCTAGTATGTGTCGAGGTTTAGAAAGCTGTTCCAGCCCGTAAGCTCGACACTTGCTCGACAGCTTCTATCTGTCAAGGTTTATAAAAATCAGAATTCTAATTTGATTTCTTGGAATCTGTGAATGTGTCTTTGGGCTTTCTTTTCTCCTAACCCTAGACATATAAAAGGATATATTTAAGGGCTGTCAAAGAGTTCACAAGTTGCACAAGTATTGAGAAAACTCTGTTGAAGCAAACTGTGACCAAAGACGAAATTCTTGCCCTAGTTCATCTCTTTTGAAGAAGTTGCTGTGTATGTGCACCTTTGGGTTTTGTGACAAAGCACCTTCTTGATCTTCATCGTGTAGGATGAACTAAAGAACTTTGCAGCCAACCTCTTTTTTAGTTGGTGTTGAAGTCGAGTACTGGGATCTGCGCATTGGTTAGTCACGTACTTGGGAGCCGTGAATAAAAAGGGAGAACTATCACTATAGAACAAGTCTAATTGGGTATTGGGGTAAGGGTTCAACTGTAGGTTGGTAAGGTACTTAGGATTCCTTTACTTGTAATTGCTTGTTGTGATAATAGTAGAGTTTCAGGAGTGGTGACCTGAAAATCACCCGATGGGGTTTTTGCTATCAGTTTTTCCCCATTCATAAACAAATCACTGTATCATTTAATTTCCGCTGCATATTTAGTTATTTAATGATTTGTTTGTGCTATCACACGTTTGCATGATAAACTAATTAATTAATAACTTGGCTAATTAATTAATTGATTTAATCACAATGGGTCAATACATTTTTGGCCTTTGAAGTGGTATCAGAGTAGGCACACTTTCATTAGGTTTAATCTTTGCTGTGTTTATCCATTGACCCCTGCTTGTCATGGATATAGGACAACCATTAATCATACTTCCTTTATTTAATGGCACTAATTATGCATATTGGAAAGTACGCATGAGAGCTTTATTACAGTCTTTAAATGAGAAGGTGTGGCAAGTTGTAGAGATTGGCTAGACCAATCCAAACGAAGTGCTGGCCGATTGGGATAAAGCCAAGATCAAGGTGACAAACTTCAACAGCAGAGCATTGAATGCCCTATTTAGCACAGTCACCAATAAGGAGTTTAAGAAGATATCCTCTACTAAAACTGCAAAGGAAGCATGGACCATCCTCCAGACAACCTAAGAGGGTACAAAGGCTATCAAGGATTCAAAGCTTTAAAGGCTCATTACAAGCTTTTAAGAAATAAAGATGGAGGAGGATGAGTCGTTCGATGAGTTCTATGCCAAGCTCAAGGACATAGTGAACTCAGCCTTCAATCTTGGGGAAACCATTCCTGAACCCAAGATTATGAGGAAGGTGCTCAGATCTCTACCCGAGAGATTCCATGCCAGGATTACAGCAATAGAAGAATCAAAGGATATTGATAAGATTCCTTTAACTGAGCTGGTTGGAAATTTGCAAACCTACGAACTAGGACTATCTAGGCTTAGCAAGTCGGGTAAAGGTAAGAGCATGGCCTTGAAGGCAAAGAGAAGTGACACAAATTATTCTTCCAATGATAAAGACTCCAAGATGAAGTCCTACATTACAAGGCAGTTCAAGAAATTTATGAAGAATGCCAATGGGAGAAACTTCGACAAGGACCGCAGACAATCCAGTTCTTCTCAGTCTGAGGGCCAAGACAAAGGGAAGAATGATGCAAGGGATGACGGTCAGTACACTGTTCCCACAGGACCTACCTAAGTGCTTTGGGTGCCATGGCTTCAGTCATATGAAGCAAGAATGCCCTACATATCTCAAGAGCATTGGGAAGAGTAAGACACTTGCTGCTACTTTAAGTGACACTAAGCCTAAGGATGATTACGACAATGAAGATGACGGAATCTTGAATGCCTTCACTGCCACAGTCAATCCTACTAAAGGGATTGTTGAAGATGTGGAAGAAGAAGAAGAAGAATTGGTGGATTCTAAGTGTGAGAAGATGGATGATCAAGATGATATCCATTCAGCCTATGAGAAACCGTATAAGCTGTCTGAGAAGCATGAAAAACTGTATAAGCTGGCCACCAAGAAGCTCAATGATGTGGAACTTGATCGTGAAGAGTTATCCACAAAGTTTGATGAGGCAAATCAGACTATTGGAGGGTTGAGGTTTGAAAACAATTTCTTGGCAAAGAAGACCAAGAAGCTTGAAGCATAGCTGTTTCAAGTCAGAGCTCAATTGGAGAGGACTTCAAGTGCAAAGCTTGATAAGATGCTCAGCATTCAGAAATCTGCTTCTGATTGAACAGGTTTAGGGTATGGTCTTTCTTCCTCTCATATTGCTTCTACTAGTGCCATTGTTTTTGTTTCTCCTGCTAATAATACTGAAATTGAGAACACTGATGATAAAACTGAATTAGCTAGTGAGAACTTAGACAAGGGTAAATCTATCTTAAGAGCACCCCCTAAGTAGGATAAGAAAGATGTTAAAAACCCTAAGGCTAAGAAGGCTGACTCTCAAAAGTCAAAACAGAAGAAGCAACATCTTTGTCATCATTGTGGAGCTACCGGTCATACACGTCCAAATTGCTATAAGTGGTTAGCCACTCAACAGAGCAATGGCATGATCGCATCTGGAGGCCAGAATCAGCTTCAATCCTCTCTTGCTCCTCTTAGAGATCTTCTGAAAGCCCTTATGTTCCTTTTGAACTTAAATGGTTTCAATTCTTCCCCTTCACTGCTGGTTCAAGGGTTTAATCAAAGGAACGATTCTTCTAAGGTGTGGAAGAAAAATGACTAAGTAATTTTATCACTTTCTTCTTCTTTTTTCGTGTTTTTGTTTGTTGCATTACTTGTGTGCTTTGCATTTATTTTGAGTCATTTTAGTTTTATGCTTTGCTTTGTTTAACATATTTTTGTGTGCTTGCTTTCAGTTTTGTTTATTTTTTTTAATATAAAAATAAAAAAAATGGAAAAATAAGAAAAAAATATAAAAACAGTGTGTGTTTTGTGTACTTTGGTACTTGTGTACCTTTGGATGGCTATTGAAACAAAGTTTTCTAAACTTTGTATCATCTGTAGCTTAGATGAGCATCTCTATGCACAACTAAGCAAGTGAAATTTGTGGTTCTTGTTTGTGATGAGTAAGATTAAGTCATCTCTTGAACTTAACACTCATATCACTCTTTTTGATGGGTAGGACTAGAAAATCCTAATAGAAAGGCATAAATAATCATCTTACCACTGTTGCCTGTTAATCATAATATGACACTTGTATGCTTCAGCATAGCAAAAGTGTAGGGTCAAAGACACCTGTATGTTTTGGCGTAGCAAAAGTGTAGTGTCAAATGCTTACACATGTTAGGTATTTATTTTCTCTCTTTTATATGCCCATGCATGATATGCTAAATAAAAGAAAATAAAAAGCAAAAAGATCAAAAATGCTTTAAATATGATTGCAAGCGTGTATTCTAGGAGATATGGGAGTTATAGGATGTACCTCAAAGGTGATAGTCCCCATCAAACAGTTATGATTGTGTGTGAGTTAAAGTGATTCTCTCATATCTCAAATCGTCATAACATGTACACACTTATACAATCTTGCAATATTTTTCACACACAACATGCAATATTCTTTGCTACTCTTGATACACATGCAGGTACAATGTGATTTGGCCATTATAAGGTTTTACATTTGCTAATGTATGCTCACTAAACTGTCTTGACTTGTTTTTGAAATATAAAATTGGTTAGACTTGTTTAGTGTGTGTGTGTGTTTTTGGAGGATCCATGTGCTTAAAATTATTGTTGAGAGATGATTTTAAGAGCTTAACATGTTGATTAGATCATTGGTTGAGTTGCATGTCTGATTGCATTCATGTCTATATTTTTCTCTTCTTGAAAAAAATTTTTAAAAGCAAGCTCGACACCTCCTCAATACCTAGCTATCTATCAAGCTTCTTAAGCTTTTTCCTTACCGCAATCTCAAGACCTCCTGGACACTTGGTGGATTGATCAAGAAAGTTTTTGTCTTCTCGATACATTCTTAACACCTGGTGGATGGATTGAGCTTCTATTCTTGGTTCTGGTGGTTTGTTCCTCGACACCTGCATCTGTCGACGACCAATTCCTCGACACCTTCCTCGATAGCTGGCTTGACACCTCTCGATACCTCATCTGTCGAGATTTACTGAGGATGCTATATAAGCCCTGTTCGCAATCCGGTTCTCACTTTCTCGATCTCTCTCGATCTGTCCGCACCTGTTCACCTCCCAAACTCCTTTTTCTCACTCAAAACCATCAACCCACATGATTTTCGGCCCTTCCTTACTTCAAATCACTTGGTATGATCTCTTTCCCTTCATTCTTCATGCATTTCATGTTTACGAATCTTAGGTTTTGGGATTTTTTAAAAATTTTGGGGTTTTTCAAAATTGATGAGTTTTTCTTGAAATTTTGGGATGGGTTTTCTTTTAAAGGTGTTCAAAATCTCATGCATTGCATCACATTTGCATTCTAATGGTATTTTCATGCATTTAGATGTGTGTAATATGTCTGTGTGCTGGTAGGTTTGGATTCCCATGATGATTCTTCATGCATTTCATGTTTATGAATCTTAGGTTTTGGGGTTTTTTAAAAATTTTGGGGTTTTCAAAATTGATGAGTTTTTCTCGAAATTTTGGGATGGGTTTTCTTTTAAAGGTGTTCAAAATCTCATGCATTGCATCACATTTGCATTCTAATGGTATTTTCATGCATTTAGATGTGTGTAATATGTCTGTGTGCTGGTAGGTTTGGATTCTCATGATGAAATTTCTTTTGCATGTCACATGTTCATGCATTCCCCATGCATACGTACTCTCTATTCAATATATTTGATATATTTGAATTGTTTTAGGACTTTTCTAATTGTCTCTTTCTCTCTCTCACTCTGTCTCTTTCTCATTCTGTTTACGTTAGTAGTGTCTATGGCACCTAAGCGTAAATCTACACCGGCTTGGAACCCTCTTCATTCTGGAGCTTCCTCCTCTTTTGATTCAATTCCTCTTAATCTTCAATTCCATGATAATGATGCCTACAAGGCATTCTCGGAGAACTTCTCTAGATAAGGTGTTCATTCGAAACACCAAGTCATTTTGGCGGACTTCACCGACACTGACCTTCCCTCTGTCATTCACAGTAGGGGATGGGAGTCATTGTGTGATGTCCCGGTCACATGTCCTTTCGTGCTTATTCAGGAGTTTTACTCCAACATGCATGGGATTAATCGTTTAGTACCTTTTTTCTTTACTCGCGTTCGAGGTTGAAATTTATCAACCATCTTGTTGGCTTTATTCCGTGCCAATTTTCTTGTAATTTAACACTTAGTAACCCTATATTTAGGTGGGATTATTGTAAGGGTAGTGTGTGAGAAGAGGTGAAGAAAAGCTGAAGTATGTGCAAGAAAGCAGAGTTTCGCAGTTAGGACTCGCGGCTGACTCGCAATTGGCAAGCTGCCAACTGTAGGCATGTGAGATGCACACATGGGGAGCTGAAAGGTCGCACCAGCTGTCGCAATACAGGACAAAAGTCCTAGGTTAGCCAAGCCGTTACATCGCGACTTGAACTCGCGACTTGAACAAGCCGCGAGGTCAAGCCGCCAATCAGCCCTCTTTGGCAAAAACTGTCTCTTCGTATTCCTAACACACACCACTATATATAGACCCTTATATCCACTAAATTGAGAAAGCTTCTAGAGAGAATTTTGTGAGAGAAACCCTAGAGAAAAACAAGATTGCCTCATCCCCAATCTTTACCTTAAAGACTCTACAAATTCCTCTACTCTCTTCCTCTCCATTGTCACATCCATGAGAGGTCATTGACCAAATCCTTATCTCACCACACCTATGTCTGTGAAAAGGTTCATTTGGTGCTAAGGGAAGCAGTTTGGAAGGAATCAATATACATTGGTTGATGCTATGGTCTAGTAGCGGAATCTGGGAAGCTAAAGAAGAAATAGGTTCGGTGTAATCTTGTTAGAGCAAGAAGCTTGGAGGGCTTAGGTACTTGGGTAGATTAGGCTTGGAGGGTCTTCTGCTGTTCATGTATCCCAACTACATTCTTTAGTGGATTATTTGATCGCTTGAAGGGCGGCAGAAAGGTTTTACGCCGAGGACTTCGGTTTCCTCTTCGATAACACATCGTGTGTTGTCCGTATGTTTGCATCTTCCTTCCCTTTATCTTTGCCTTATATTTACTGCTGTGGATGTGTTTATATTTGGCATAGATTAGTTATCAATTCTGTGATTGGCTTATGTTCATGTTCCACACAATAATTGTTTGATTATAAGCTTGATTGATATTTTATAATTTGGGGTCTAAACGTTCAAGGGTGTTTTATACACATTTTGAACTTTCAATTGGTATTAGAGCGGGTACACTTGTTGTGGTTTAAATACCTGAGTGTGATCCTTGACTCTTTTTGAGATGGATAGGTCTCAATCCTTAAATGTTGCACCATTCTTTTATGGCAACAATTATGCCTTCTGGAAAGTTAGAATGAGGGCATTTCTATGCTCTATTGATGACACCGTTTGGGATGAGATTGAAATAGGTTAAACCAGGCCAGAAGGTAAAAAATCCACCTGGGATAAGGCAGCTCTTGCGGCAGCCAATGCTAACAATAAAGCTTTAAATGCTATTTTTTGTGGTGTGTCTCTTGATGAATTTCACAGGATCTCTCATATGACCGTAGCAAAAGAAGTTTGGGAGATTTTGGAGACTACATATGAAGGTGCTAAGAAGGTGAAGGACACCAAGCTCCAAATACTTACCACCAAGTTTGAAGAGCTCAAGATGGGTGAAGATGAATCGTTTGATTCATTCTATGGGAAGCTCAACGAAATTGTCATTGCTAAGCTCAATCTTGGTGAGAAGATTGAAGATACTAAGTGTTGGAAAAATCTAGTTTTTTGTATCTCATACAAAACACACGCAGCAGAAGCAACAAAAACATGGATCTACTTTATTCTAGAATCAAAGAATAGAAAGCGTACCTTGGTGCAGTGAATTTCAAAACCAAACTTGACAATACCTTTAATCTTCATCTCAATTCCACATGGTGCCCAAGATGTGTGGTCTCTCAATCAGCCTTTTGTACATAGATTCTCAAAGAAAAGTCCTTCTCCTTCTCCTTGTAGAGAAAAACTGATTTCTTTTCTTTTTATCATACGTACGTTAAACCATTCTCATAGTTTCTTTATTTAATAACACTTATTAAATAATGACTGATTTCTAATTGGGTTAACCTTTTGGGTCTACCCAATTAGGCTTTAGTTTGTGGCTTGAGATGAGACCAAAGGGACCAATAAGACACTAGCTCCAATGGGCCTTGGCTTTTCCATCAACTCTTGACAAGTCCAAAGTTACCATTAATTATATTCAATACCACTATAAGAATATAATTGCACTCTAGGCCTTATCTATAAATTATATTCCAAGACTTTATTATACATTCAACCCCTTCATTAAAATATTCGTAGTAATACAAAATCATTAATATTGACTGTCACTTTGAAGATTACTACATCTTAATCCTTGAGTACCCGGTTTAATCCTTTATGTTATTTATAATATATTTATGAAATCCAATTCCATAAATATATACTTTAGTAACTCTTTACTAAAGTGGTTGGGCCTAACACTCTGAATAACCAAACCCATTAAACTTATCTCAAGGGAATATTTTATATCTCCGTTAAGAGATTATGAATTCCATCTTGAGAATATATGTTCCATCAACACTAAATGCGGCTACCCAACATATTGAGGTTTTGACCATAACTTATAGATCTCACTCCTGATATATCAAAACAACCTAAATCTCATGATCAGGTCCATTATTCTCTCAGGATTTAGAGTTGATGTAAATAGAAGCCATGAGCTTTATTATTCATTTGACAGTCATTAAGAAAATAATAAATCTCACAGCGGTCCAGTTCAATATGTCTTAACTCTTAAAATATATCAACATACCAACTAGAAGTCTCCACTTCCATGATCAAGACAAATCATCTTAGTTGATATGTTATAGTCTTCGCAGATGAAATGCCCAATTTCATCATCGACTACGAACTAAAATTCCAACACTCTGAATAACCAAACCCATTAAACTTATCTCAAGGGAATATTTTATATCTCCGTTAAGAGATTATGAATTCCATCTTGAGAATATATGTTCCATCAACACTAAATGCGGCTGCCCAACATACTGAGGTTTTGACCATAACTTATAGATCTCACTCCTGATATATCAAAGCAACCTACATCTCATGATCAGGTCCATTATTCTCTCAGGATTTAGAGTTGATGTAAATAGAAGTCGTGAGCTTTATTATTCATTTGACAGTCATTAGGAGAATAATAAATCTCACAGCGGTCCAGTCAATATGTCTTAACTCTTAAAACATATCAACATACCAACTAGAAGCCTCCACTTCCATGATCAAGACAAATCATCTTAGTTGATATGTTATAGTCTTCGCAGATGAAACGCCCAATTTCATCACTGACTACGAACTAAAATTCTAAGTTTACAAAGAACTTGTGATTTATATTTTTCTGTGACTTTGCACATAAATCACATACTATGCATCTCATGGACTAAGATAATGTCCCATTAGTTCATAAGTGGTCTCATACAATTAAACAACTTAATTATTCATGACATGCCAATAAATTGGATTTTAGGGCACAAACCCTAACAACAATATCATTTAATTTAGCATAGAATACATCAAAAGATTCATCATCAGACATTCTAATGCTTTCAAATCTAGAAGTCAATTACTGCAGTTTATTAATCTTTGCTGCCTTTGTGCCTTCATGCACAGTTTAGAGGATTTTCCAAGCAGTGTGAGCAACCTCAACATTAGAGAGTCTCTTAAATTCGTCCATAGAAACAACATTGAAGATGGCATTCATAGCCTTGCTATTAAAGCCTACTGCTTCTTTTTCAGAAGTTTGCCACTCACTCATAGGAGTAGTGGGCTTCTGCCATCCGTATTCAACAGAATTTCAAACCCTCTCATCAATAGACTTCAGGAATGCTTTCATCCTTACTTTCCAATAAGTATAGATATTCCCATCAAAGTGAGGAGGAACAACAAGAGAGTGTTCATGCTCCATGACAACAGGGGTCAAGGATCAGCTCAGAGATCAAAAAATCTCTAACAAAAGAGTTACCCGCTCTGATATCACTTGAACGATTTTTTTGACCCCTTAAAACAACCAGATTAATCTAGTTAATTAGCCAAGTGATTAACTTAGTCAATTTCAGCAATTCTAGGTTATCATAAACAAATAATCATATCAAAAGTATAAAACAGTGAAAATATAAAAGACACAATGATATGATGACCCAGGAAATCACATGGTAAAAACTTGGGGAAGATTTGACCTAGCTATCCTCAAGGTAAATCTGAATCCACTATGCGAAAGAATCGAAGTTCATACAAAAGGACTTACAAGCTCCCCGCTTGACTTCCTAATACTACCCATCAGTAGAACTTACTGACACGACCACGTGCAAGCTCCAAATCCACAAACTCCTTCTTTCTTGGATTCTCCAATCAGTTACAAGCACCCACGCTTGATAATCTTTAAGTTTCTATGGTAGCAACCGAGTTAATCATCAAGATGTTGAAGTAATCTCTACCTTGAAAACCCTAAGTTTTATGTAAAGGAAAATTCCTATAGATCTCACAAGAGATTTACACAAAACAGCAAAGTATGAGCAACAACTCAACCGGAGCAACTCTAAAAACGTGGCTAGGGTTTTTCTTTATATACCTAGGGTAAAAACAGAAAACCCAAAACGTTTAATGAGTTAGGCTGAGCTGGAATATTCTGCAAAAAAACATTCTGCCCGAGATTCGAACGATCGAGCCAGGCCGAAATGCATCAATGCATCTGCAGCCACTCGATTCCAACTTTACATGAAAGACCCAACTTTGAGCAAGCCTAAACAAGACTAAACAACCTGTTTTGATCATGGTTTTCCAACAAAACAAATTAGAGTTCTAAATATATAAAATCTTAAATCTTTAGAACCTAACAGTCTTAGTCCATAAAATGCATAGTATGTAATATATGTGAAAAGTCACAAAAGATATAAATTATAAGTTCTTTGTAAATTCAGAATTTTAATTTGTAATCGGTGATGAAATTGGGCATTTTATTTGCGAAAACTATAACATATTAACTAAGATAATTTGTCTTGACCATGGAAATGAAGACTTTTAGTTGATATGTTGATATATTTTAAGAGTTAAAACATATTGAACTGGACCGCTGTGAGATTTATTATTCTCCTAACGACTGTTAAATGAATAATAAATCTCACGACTTCTATTTACATAAACTCTAAATCCTGAGAGAATAATGGACTTGATCATGAGATGTAAGTTGCTTTGATATATCAAGAGTAAGATCTATAAGTTACGATCAAAACCTCAATATGTTGGGTAGCTACATTTAGTGTTAATGAAACATATATTCTCAAGATGGAATTCATAATCTCTTAATTGAGATATAAAATATTCCTTTAAGATAAATTTAATGGGTTTGGTTATTTAGAGTGTTGGGCCCAGCCACATTAGTAAGGAATTACTAAAGTATATATTTATAAAATTGGATTTCATAAATATATAATGGATAACATAAAGGATTAAACTGGGTACTCAAGGATTAAGATGTAGTAATCCTTAAAGTGACAGTCTATATTCATAACTTTGTATTACTACAAATATTTTAATGAAGGGGTAGGCCTAAAGTGCAATCATATTCTTATATTGGTATTGAATATAATTAATGGTAACTTTGAACTTGTCAAGAGTTGACAGAAAAGCCCAAGGCCTATTGGAGCTAGAGTCTTATTTGTTCCCTTTGGTCCCATCTCAATCCACAAACTTAAGCCCAATTGGGCAGGCCTAAAAGGCTAACCTAATTAGATAATCAGTTTTGTTTAATAAGATTTATTAAATAAAGAAACTACCAAGGTAGTTAAAATGTACGTATGATGAAAAGAAAAGAAATTAGTTTTTCTCCACAAGGAGAAGAAGAAGAACTTTCTTTGAGAATCAATGTACAAAAGGATTGATTGAGAGACCACATTTCTTAGGCACCATGTGGAATTTAGATGAAGATTAATGGTATTCTTGAGTCATGGTTTTGAATTTCACTGCATCAAGGTACGCTTCCTATTCTTTGTTCTAGAATTCAAGGTTACATGTTATCTCTCATGAATGAAGTAGATCCGTGATTGTTGCTTCCGCTGTGTGTTTTGTATGAGATGCTCCAAGTTTTCCAACAAATGGTATCAGAGTAGTCTTCAATATCATGCTTGCATAACATGTGATTGGGTTTTAAAATCAAAGAAAATAGTTCTCTTGGTGATTTAATTTTCTGTAGTAACGTTTTAGCATAATTTTGTTAAAGATTTATGGTGCCGTGTTAGGATTTTTAAAATTTATGCTTCAATGGTGCCGTATTTATGCAGTTTGTATGCATCAAGGATTCAAATACTTTATTTCATGTTGAATCGGTATATATATATATATATATATTGATAATGTGGAATCCGTATCTAATAAGGATTGAAGTACCTTATGTTAGGATTAGTGCCCTTAAATCCTTTTGTATGATGCCATGTACGATATTAAGTGTGACATTGTGTTTGACATTATGTATGACTTAATATTATGTTTAATAAATTTATTTTATTATTATCTGAAATAATAGTAACATGAATATTCGAACATTATCACATAGTCCACGAGATGCATAGTATGTGATTTATGTGAAGATTCATAGAAGATATAAATCACAAGTTCTTTGTAAACTCAGAATTATAGTTTGTAGTCAGTGATAAAATTGGGCATTTCATCTGCGAAGACTATAACATATCAACTACGATGATTTGTCTTGATCATGGAAGTGGAGACTTTTAGTTAATGTGTTAATATGTTTTAAAAGTTAAGACATATTGAACTGGACCACTGTAAGATTTTTTATTCTCCTAAAGACTGTCAAATGAATAATAAATCTCACGACTTACATTTGCATGAACTCTTAATCCTGAGAGAATAATGGACCTAATCATAAGGTGTAGGTTGCTTTCATATATCAGGAGTGAGATCTAAAGTAATGGTCAAAACCTCAGTATATTGGGCAGCCACATTTAGTGTTGATGGAACATATATTCTCAAGATGGAATTCATAGTCTCTTAACCGAGATATAAAATATTCCCTTGAGATAAGTTTAATGGGTTTGTTATTCAGAGAGTTAGGCCTAACCACTTTAGTAAGTAGTTACTAAAGTATATATTTATGAAATTAGTTTTCATAAATATATGATGAATAACTTAAACAATTAAACCAGGTACTCAAGGATCAAGATATAGTAATTTACAAAGTGGCAGTCTAGATTAATGATTTTGTACTACTACGAATATTTTATGAAGGGGTTGCATGTATAATAAAGTCTAGGGATATAATTGATAGATAAGACCTAGAGTGCAACTATATTTATATAGTGATATTAAATATAGTTAATGGTAACTTTGGACTTGTCAAGAGTTGACAGAAAAGCCCAAGGCCCATTGGAGCTAGTGTCTTATTGGTCCCTTTTGGTCCCACTCCAAGCCACACACTTAAGCCCAATTGGTAAGGCCTAAAAGGCCAACCCAATTAGATAAATTGGTTAGATACAAAGGGAAAAACGTTCAGATTTTTCATATGCAAGAAACATCATTGTGAAATGGTGTGCATGTGAGTTTTTGTCACTCACTAGTCATCCCTTTGTTACCAATTGAGAGACCACACAGCTTGGGCGTTAGTGGAATTGGAGTGAAGATTAAAAGTAGTCCCAAGTGCTTCAATCTTTCTTTTGAAATTCACCGCTTCAAGGTACGATCTCTTGTTCTCAAATTCTGAAATTTACTTAGTACGAGTTATCAATATCAAATGAAGTAGATCCGTTTAAAACTTATTTTTCGCTGCATTTATGTTTATTTCCATCACCTTACATCTATTGAATTCGTATATTATAGATAAAAGGTTGATTTGATTTATATGTTATCAAGATTGAATCCTTATGTTGATATTTGTTTCCTTGGCCATCTTATAAATATGTTTTAATTCCAATTGATCCGTTTGTGATCAAGCGCTGGAATTAATGTGCCATGATTTATAGTGTCGGTGCCATGGTATATGTTAGTTTAATAATATATTTAGATTATATGAATATGTATAGATTCATGTGCCGATATATAAACTATTGTTTTCTAACTACTGGTTTTTCATATCAGTTCATGATTATACATATTAATATAAGCATGATGTTAATGCTAGGATTATGAAATTTATTCCTAATGAGATTAGGATTATGTTTTCAAGGGTTTCTAGCATTATTATTATGGTTCTTGATTTTGATATTGAAAATCCTAATGTTTGATTTGTAAATATTCGTTTAAAAAAGATCAAAAGTGTTTTTGATGGAAGAAAAATGGAAACGTCAAAAACGGTTAAAAGAAAAACGGTTGTTTCTGGGCGTTTTCGCGACTGACGAGTCACGAGATGAGTCGCGAGAGCTTTTGGATGAACTCGAGACTAGGATCTTGTGACTGGGCAAGTCGCCAAAACAAGTAGCCAAAACTCGCGACTAAAGTCTCGCGACTGGACGAGTCGCCAAAACGAGTAGCCAAAACTCGCTACTCAAGTGAGTAGCCAAACAATTCTGACACCTGTTTATTACTTGTATAAAGAGCAAGGCTATGTGTAATTAGTTTATGTATGTACTAAACAATTAAAAACCTTTAAGAAAGAATTCTAATTAAAGTTATATAGTTTCTAATGAGATTAGAATACTTTATCTAGTAAATTAAGGATAGAGTTCTATATAACTAATCTTTGATTCATTAATGTTTAAGGAATCCTAAATAGTTTAAGACTTCCATTTTAGTTAGTGATTCTAACGAGATTAAATTCTTTATCAAGTGCAAGGTTATTAGTTGTGATGGGATCACAATTATTTAAAGAAAAACCCAAATAATGAGTAGGAGTGCTAAAATAACCATTTTGTTAAGTTTATTGTAATGTGAATAGATACCTTGTCTTGACTTCGAGTCTTGCATTCCATGTGGAGGGTATTTTCTTCACGGATTACAAGGTCAAACTTCTTTGTGATTGCACGAATGTTCGTTATGCTATGGTGACGTGATTTAGTTACATCACATTAAATTTAAACAATTAAACACATTTAATGTGTAGGGTTAAAATTGTGATTAAATCACAATGATTTCAAAACAATCCACTTGTTATAAAATTTCTAGTGGGAGAGAGATACTAGGGTTGGATCTCACGGCCTCCATTGCCAGTTTATAGAAGTGTGATTAGGCACCTTGCATTGGCGTACATGTCTTGCTTCCTTTGAAGGGTGTTTAATTCATGGTACTACAGATTAAACTTCTTAATGATAGATGAAGTGTGTTTTTACATTGAGAACGACCACGCTTCCGTGGAGTTACTTGGTGACTCATATTGATTCTAGACAATGGTGTACACTAGACTAAGTGTAATGTTAACCTTCCTTCAGAGCTATGTCATTATTACTTAGAGGCTAAAGGAAAAGCAACAAATTATTTTTGTTTGGTAAGAGTTACCATGATATCATTAATAATGAGAATAATTCTCACCTAATCATAGTGATTGGTATGATCTCACTTTCAAGGAATATTAATTGTGGGATTAGGTTGTTGTTGCACCTAGTATAGTATGGTTTTTGGGTTCCATATTATATGGTTATGGATGCAAAATATAATGTCCTTGTATTTATGTTCATAGTCTCAAAATAATGTTGTCATAATTTTGTTCTCAAGCTACTATTTTAAATGAATCACATTAACTAAGAAACAATTTTGGACATAGTGCTTAATGGAGCTGAAATACATAAATATGTTTTGATTTAGCACTGTCATAATTTCCTATACATGATGCTTTTATGGAATATAGCTTATGATGTGATCATAGTCTCCATTGAAATGCTGAAATGTTACATTGGCTTCTATCTCAATTGTACTATTGCATGAGATGCAAGAGTTAGTACTAGACTTAGACTTTATATTAAGTCTAAATGAGATGTTTGGTATGAATCATATTGAGTGCTAAGAAATGCTTAAGGAGTTCCAATTCTATATCATTTTTTGAAAATGTTTTAATTTTAAAATGAATTGGAATTCTTCGACGAAGAGATTAAATGTTAATCTCATATGGATATGATCCACAAGTTCTTATTAGAATCATTTGATTAATTCAGATTGTTTTGAAAATAAATTCTTTTTATATTATCTGAATTGATGAGTAAGTTCTATGCAACGGAAGACATCCTAAAAGCTAAGGCTAAGATCAATATGATTTAATTCGAATTCTTAGCCTAAACCGAAAGGTAAGGGTGGTAAGAAGAGGAATAATAGTACCAAACAGTTGGACAAGCTAGTTGCCCTAGTAGTTGCCTAAAGGAATTTAGACACAAAAGTATGACCAAAGGAAAGTGTTTCTGGTTTGGTAATGTTAAGCATTGTCCATGATTGTTTTCTAAATGGAAATTTACATATTTTATTTTTTAAAGAGAAAGTTTCCGTCCTACGGTATTGTATGTTTTGGCACTTATGTCTAGATCTTATTAATCTAAATGATATTCAAGATTGGTGAAAGATGGACTTTTAGAACCATTATTTTATTATATTATATTCCCAGTCTATGAATTCTATTTAGAGGATAATAAGATTTAGGGTTCCTTTTAGTAAAGGAATGAAGTTCCAATGACTTATTTAAGTTAGTGCATACATAAAGAAGGAATATGGCTCTTTTAATAGTAGATTGTTCTAGAAGAAAAATGTCAGAATTTGTTGTAGGACAACTATAAAATACATTTGCAAAAGAGATGGTTGTATTAGATACACCACAAGACATTATTCTATAGATAACTATTACACTAGTACAACATTGTAGTGGGAGGATTACCAAATAAATTCATAGTTTTGGAATAAACTTTTGTAGTTATTCCACAAGGATATGAATTTGATCCTTGGTCCTACGTAAAGGCAATAGATGATATGAATATGGATTACTGGATCAAGGTTATGTGGATAGAATTAGATCCTATTTAAAGTCTAGAACTTGTAGAGGCGCCTAAATGAGATTGATAGATTTGAAGGTGCAAATCTTCAAAGTCAAGACTAGTGGCGAAAAGATTTATTCAAAAAGAATTGGTTCGACTGTGAAAAGATTTTTCACCAATAGTCAAGTTTGACTCTATCTAGATTCTCTTATTCATTATACTTCATTTGGATGAAATATGACAATGAATATCAAGAAAGCTTCTTTTAGTAGCAATCTTGAGGAAGACATCTATATGATGTAACTAGACTTGTTCATAGCAAAGAACCAATAGTGTTTAGTATGCAAGTTGCTTAAAGTCCATTTATGGACTAAAGTAAGCATCTAAATCATAAAATATCATATTTGATCAAGCAATCAAATTTTTTGATTTTGATCAAGTATTTAGAAGCCTTATGTGTGTAAAAGTTATATAGAATAATAAATTTCTTAATGTATGTTGATGACATTCTAATCATTTAGAATGATGTAGAGTTATTGTCATAAATGGAATTTTTTGTTGTCTAGTCCATTTTGATATAAAGTACTTGGGAAAGATTGGTCATATCCTAAGAATTAAACTTTGTTAAAATTAAGAAATTAGGATGTTAGATCTATCTCAAACTGCTTGAATAGATTAGATTCTATCCAAGTATAGCATGAAATACTTTAAGAAATGATTCTTTCCTTTTAAGTTTGAAGTTCCTTTATATAGGACTATAATCCTAAGACATATAAAAGGAAGAGCATATTAAGACGGTTCCTTATATCAAATCGATAGGAAGTTTTTATGCTATGCTAAGTACTAGGCTAAATATCTATTTTGCAGGGCATAGTAAGCAAATATCAATTGAATCAAAGATCACTTAATTTAGTGGGAGTAAAGTAAATACTCAAATATCTTAGGAGAATGAGGGATTATATTCTTGTCCACCAAAGTGAGGTTTTGATGGTTATTGGATGTACAAATATTGACTTGTAGTTTGATTGTGATTCATGAAGTTGGACTTCAAAATATGTGTTCATCTTAGGTGGTGAAGATACACATTAAGCATAAGTATTATCTCATTAGAGAGATATGAGTAGTAAGTAGTAGTAGTAGTAGTAGAAAAGATAATTGATGAAATAAATCTAACTGAAACTTGTTTCCAAACTTTGCCTTAGAGTGACTATGATTTACTTTAAAGGGAGATAAGTTTCGGATATATGGTAAATTGTCTTTGAGGACAAGTGGGAGATTGTTGGGGTTTATGCCCTAAAATCTAATTTATTGGCATGTTATAAATAATTAAATAGTTTAATTATATGAGACTATCTATAAATGAACTAATGATAAATTATCTTAGTCCATGAGATACATAGTATGTGATTTATGTGAAAAGTCACAGAAGATATAAATCACAAGTTCTTTGTAAACTCAGAATTTTAGTTTGTAGTCGGTGATGAAATTGGGCATTTCATCTGCGAAGACTATAACATATCAACTAAGACGATTTGTCTTGATCATGAAAGTGGAGACTTCTAGTTGATATGTTGATATGTTTTAGGAGTTAAAACATATTGAACTGGACCGCTGTGAGATTTATTATTCTCTTAACGACTGTCAAATGAATAATAAATCTCACGACTTCTATTTACATCAACTCTAAATCCTGAGAGAATAATGAACCTGATCATAATATGTAGGCTGCTTTGATATATTAGGAGTGAGATCTATAAGTTACGATCAAAACCTCAGTATGTTGGGCAGCCGCATTTAGTGTTGATGGAACATATATTCTCAAGATGGAATTCATAATCTCTTAACTGAGATATAAAATATTTCCTTCAGATAAATTTAATAGGTTTGGTTATTCAGAGTGTTGGGCTAAACCACTTTAGTAAGAAGTTACTAAAATATATATTTATGAAATTGGATTTCATAAATATATAATGAATAACATAAAGGATTAAACCGGGTACTCAAGGATTAAGATGTAGTAATCTTCAAAGTGACAGTCTATATTCATGACTTTGTATTACTATGAATATTTTAATGAAGGGGTTGCATGTATAATAATGTCTTGTGATATAATCTATTAATAAGGTATTGAATATAATTAATGGTAATTTTAGACTTGTCAAGAGTTGACAAAAAGCCAAGGCCCATTGGAGCTAAAATCTTATTTTTTCCCTTTGGTCCCATCTCAAGCCACAAACTTAAGCCTAATTGGGTAGGCCTAAAAGGCTAACCTAATTAGATAATTAGTTTTTATTTAATAAGAGTTATTAAATAAAGAAACTACCAAGGTAGTTAAAATGTACGTATGATGAAAAGAAAAGAAATCAGTTTTTCTCCATAAGGAGGAGAAGAAGAACTTTCTTTGAGAATCAATATACAAAAGGACTGATTGAGAGACCACACTTCTTGGGTGCCATGTGGAATTGAGATGAAAATTAAATCTATTCTTGAGTCATGGTTTTGAATTTCACTGCATCAAGGTACGCCTCCTATTCTTTGTTCTAGAATTCAAGGTTACATGTTATCTCTCATGAATGAAGTAGATCCGTGATTGTTGCTTCCGCTGTGTGTTTTGTATTAGATGCAAAACCAGATTTTCCAACAGTAGGCATTTACTTTCTTGCTCTATGTGCTTGCATTGTGCGTGATGTATGTATACTTATACCTGCTCGCCTTCTTTCAGTGTGATTGTCACAGTTCGTGTCACCTAAGGCAAGCAATGCCTAATTTCTACTGCAAAAGTAAGGCGACTTCTCGCCAGATTTTCACTGTGGAAATCTAGTACTTTGTTGAATGCCTTAGGAAAGTATAGATTGTGACCACACCCATTCAAAAGCCAAACCTCTAAGCCCCCAATGCGTGTAAAGCCCCAAAATTCAATGCCAAAATCATGTTTTTTCTGCCAATCTCCAAAAATTAAGGTTTTATCAAAACAAAGGACTGTCCTTGGAAAGGTGTTATGGGGTGCCTAACACCTTCCCCACACGTAACCAAACTTCCAGACCTAAGAACCAAGATTTTTTGCCATCCACATTAGATTAGGAAAAATGACATTTTTCTTAATCTATGATTGGTAATAAAATCAACTAGAAACAGGTGACCAATCACACCTTAGAAAAAACCTAATGATTGGTGGCAACTCTACTCACCTTTGGTAATCACCTAAAATCTGGCCTAGATTCCTGCCATAAATGCCAAAGGTGGACCTACCTTCCTCCATCGAGAGAGAGAGAGAGAGAGCACTTGAAGCTTAGCACGAAAACACACGCACCACATACCATTCGAGAGGGGGCCCTCCAATAGGGCCTCAAGTGTGCAGGAGCTGTCACCACAACGAGTGGTCGAACGAAGGCACGGCGGCGATGGTCTTTCCGCTTAGCCGGTCGAGGCCGGGCATCGACACTCACTATCCTAGAGTCACTAAAAAGAAAAAACAAACAAAGTTGCTCTTATGAGCTTAAAAGGATATATATATCTATGGTGTCCATCTAGGGTTTTGCCTTAAACTTCTCCGGGTGGTACTTGTCTTACATCTTTATCACTACCTGTTATGGTGAGGCTCTTACCTCGGGGTGACCTTGGTTTCTATCTCTATCTCTACCTTTTCTACTGTGCCTGCATGTTCAATTCTCATAAGATATGTGCGGAAATTTGTATAATGTGCCTGCATGTTCAATTCTTGGAGGATTTGTGCACGAATTCTGACTTGTATAAGATCTATGCCTGCATATTCAATTCTTGAAGGATATGTACACAAGTTCTGCATTCTTCCTTTCTGATATGTATAGGATTTCATGCCTGCATGTTCAATTCCTGTAGGATATGTGCATGGTTTATATGTTGTATGGGATCTATGCCTGCATATTCAATTCCTGGAGGATATATGGACAATTCCTGTGTTCTGACTTACTTGACTATTTTTGGATGAAAGATCCACTGGGGATGCTAGAGGACTCACTAAGGAATATAATTCTATTGAGAGGTGTTTTGGTGATGATTCTGACTACCATGAAGTCTTGATGGTGTACAACTTACTTGGGAGGGGGTATCTGTTGGAAAATCTGGTTTTGTATCTCATACAAAACACACAGCGGAAGCAACAATCATGGATCTACTTCATTCATGATAGATAACATGTAACCTTGAATTATAGAACAAAGAATAGGAAGCGTACCTTGGTGCAGTGAAATTCAAAACAAAAATTAGAAGCACTTGGAAACACCTTTAATCTTTACTCCAATTCCACTTAATGCCCAAGAAGTGTGGTCTCTCAATCAGTTTCCAAGAAGAGAATAAAAGAGTGTCTAACTCTCACACACACCATTTCATTCTATATATGATTTTAATAAAAACCACACATAAATTTCTGTATGTTTCTCTTCTTATATATAACTGATTATCTAATTGGGCTAGCCTTTTAGGCCATTCCAATTGGGCATAATGTGTGGCTTGGAGTGGGACCAAAAGAAACTAATAAGACACTAGATTCAATGAGCCTTAGGCTTTTTTGTCAACTTTTGACAAGTCCAAAGTTACCATTAATTATATTTAATACCATTATATAAACATAGTGGCACTCTAGTCCTTATCTATAAATTATATCCTAAGACTTTATTATACATGCAACACTTTCATTAAAATATTCGTAGTAATACAAAGTCATGAATGTAGACTACCACTTTGAAGATTACTACATCTTAATCCTTGAATACCCGGTTTAATCCTTTATGTTATTCATCATATATTTATGAAATTCAATTTCATAAATATATACTTTAGTAACTCTTTACTAAAGTGGTTGGGTCCAACACTCTGAATAATCAAATCCATTAAACTTATCTCAAGGGAATATTTTATATTTCCTATAAGAGATTATAAATTTCATCTTAAGAATATATGTTCCATCAACACTAAATGCGGCTATCCAACATACTAAGGTTTTGATCGTGTCTTATAGATCTCACTCCTGATATATCAAAGCAACCTACATCTTATGATCAGGTCCATTATTCTCTTAGGATTTAGAGTTGATGTAAATAGAAGTCGTGAGATTTATTATTCATTTGACAGTCGTTAGAAGAATAATAAATCTCACAGCGGTCCAGTTCAATATGTTTTAACTCTTAAAACATATCAACATATCAAATAGAAGTCTCCATTTCTATGATCAAGACAAATCATCTTAGTTGATATGTTATAGTCTTCATAGATGAAACACCCAATTTCATCACTGACTACGAACTACATTTTGAGTTTACAAGGAACTTGTGATTTATATTTTCTGTGACTAAATCACATATAATGCATCTCATGGACTATGATAACGTCCCATTAGTTCATTAACAAATAGTCTCATATAATTAAACAATTTAATTATCTATAACATGCCAATAAATTGGATTTTAGGGCATAAACTCCAACAGTATCTTGCTGGGAATTTTTTTGATGGTGTGTTGTTCACTTGGGAGCTTTCTTCCACTAGGGAATAGCTATCTTCTTCATTCTTGTGACTCACTGAGGATTGATGTTGACTCCACCCTTGAGGGGGCTTTGCCAAACTCTACTGGGGAAATTTTGCTTTGCGACTCTCGAGGGAGCTACTTCTGTGCCTTGGACTCAGGAGGAAGTTCGTCTATGATACTGGATTTTACTTGGGATTTAATTAATGATCTTGACTCACAGAGGAGTTTTCTTGATGATTTCTGGTCCACTGAGGGATGTTTTGGTGCTTTCGATCCACTGTGGATGCTTTTTTAGGGTCTTTATTCTCCTTGCCTATTGAGGGCGTTTCTGTCAATTTTTGGTGTATTTTTGAATTTTCCTTTGCACTTCTAGCCTCCTGGGGACACCATGGGGATATTTGAATTTTTTTGTTGTTGCTAAACTACACGTAGTTTATCGCAGAGGCCTAAACTACATGTAGTTTAGCCACCAGGTGTGTGTTAGGGTTTGTGCCCTAAAATCCAATTTTTTGGCATGTCATGAATAATTAAGTTGCTTAATTATTTGAGACTATTTATGAACTAATGGGACATTATCTTAGTCCATGAGATGCATAGTATGTGATTTATGTGAAAAGTCACAGAAAGATATAAATCACAAGTTCTTTGTAAACGCAGAATTTTAGTTCGTAGTCGGTGATGAAATTGGGCATTTCATCTGCGAAGACTATAACATATCAACTAAGATGATTTGTCTTGATCATGGAAGTGGAGACTTCTAGTTGGTATGTTGATATGTTTTAAGAGTTAAGACATATTGAACTGGACCGCTGTGAAATTTATTATTCTCCTAATGACTGTCAAATGAATAATAAAGCTCACGACTTCTATTTACATCAACTCTAAATCCTGAGAGAATAATGGACTTGATCATGAGATGTAGGTTGCTTTGATATATCAGGAGTGAGATCTATAAGTTATGGTCAAAACCTCAGTATGTTGGGCAGCCGCATTTAGTATTGATGGAACATGTATTCTCAAGATGGAATTCATAGTCTCTTAATGGAGATATAAAATATTCCCTTGAGATAAGTTTAATGGGTTTGGTTATTCAGAGTGTTAGGCCCAACCACTTTAGTAAAGAGTTACTAAAGTATATATTTATGGAATTGGATTTCATAAATATATGATGAATAACATAAAGGATTAAACCGGGTACTCAAGGATTAAGATGTAGTAACCTTCAAAGTGGCAGTCAATATTAATGACTTTGTATTACTACGAATATTTTAATGAAAGGGTTGAATGTATAATAAAGTCTTGGGAAATAATTTATAGATAAGGCCTAGAATGCAATTATATTCTTATAGTGGTATTGAATATAATTAATGGTAACTTTGGACTTGTCAAGAGTTGACGGAAAAGCCCAAGGCCCATTGGAGCTAGTGTCTTATTGGTCCCTTTGGTCACATCTCAAGCCACAAACTAAAGCCCAATTGGGTAGGCCCAAAAGGCTAACCCAATTAGAAATCAGTCATTATTTAATAAGTGTTATTAAATAAAGAAACTATGAGAATGGTTTTAACGTACGTAAGATAAAAAGAAAAAGAAATCAGTTTTTCTCCACAAGGAGAAGAAGAAGGTTTTTTCTTTGAGAGTTTATGTACAAAAAGACTGATTGAGAGACCACACATCTTGGGCATCATGTGGAATTGAGATGAAGATTGGAGGTATTCTCAAGTTTGGTTTTGAAATCCACTGCATCAAGGTACGCTTTCTATTCTTTGATTCTAGAATTCATGATTGAAGTAGATCCGTGTTTTTGTTGCTTCCGCTGCGTGTGTTTTTGTATATGATACAAAAACCAGATTTAACCCAATAGTGTGTTCCTATCTCTTCATCTTTTTTTCCAATGGTTACCAGCCATTTCTTTTATTTATTTATTCTCTTCATCTCTTTATATTTTCTAATTCCCTCTACACAAACCTTTTGCCTCTCTCTCACTCCCTCACAATCGGACTCTCATCCTTTCCTTCAATCTAAACTTCTCTCTCAAACTCTTTCATCCCTTTCAATGGCACCCAAGAAAAGTTTCTTCATTTTCTCCACCGACGCCTTCCATCTCACTTGCTAGAATGGAGTGGTAAGGCTAACAATGACTCCTCCCTTGACCTACAAATCAAAACATCTTTCGGAGGGAGTAAAGGTCGAATTAGTATGTTTTTCAAACTTCTCTATTTTTCAAGTTTTCCTTTGATCTTCCATTTTAGTCCTTTTTTAGGCCTGTAAACGCTTGGGTTTTGCTATGGGATGGTTTTAGATGAAAGCCTGACACTTTAGGAGGGGCACAAACATGTTTAGGTTGAGTTCTAAATGAGAAAAGTTGGAAAATATTGAAAAACACCCTTATATGTTCATACTTGCATGTGTAGACATGTTCTTACGCGCACAACCTATATTCATGCGTACGTGGACTTGTTCTTACGTGCGTGTATCTATTCTTCAATTTATGCGTGCATAGGTTCCATCTTACATACGCGGGTAGAATTCTGCATACGCAAGATTTCTCTTGCGCACGTATGGCGTTAGGCAGAAACCCTAGTTTGGGTATTTTAGCTAATTTTTCATCCATTTTTCATCTGTCTGCAATTCTAACATTATCCTTCACCATTATTGCACTTAATTGTATGTCTTATGTCATGTTTCATCCTATTGTGAATCCAATATTATTTTCCCACCATTCTTTTATCCTAATCATGATTTTAATCTCATTCTCTTCTTGTAGATTTCAACCTCATATTCAGGTAGGGGCAATACCAGCCAGGTCTTGGTGTGGTACAACATCCTTACCCAAGAGACTTGAGGCCACATCTATGCTATGGGTTTTGAGCTCATTATTCATTTGATACCTGAGAGGTCTACCAGTGTTGTCCTGGCATAAACCTTAGCGAAGAGTTGGTGGGACACTACCCATACCTTCTACATTGTTGGCTGGGAGATAACTGTCACTCCTCATGACTTCCACCGCATAATTGGCTTGCGGTTTGATGGGGTCCCGATTAGTTTGGAGGATGAGTTGGGCATTTGGTTGGGTGCGGACTTGCTAGGGAGGAGGTATGCTACTGAGATGATTTGCTACACTAATCTTGACGTGGATGTCATGCATCGTCCATAGGGTCTTTCTGCTAGTTAGGGTCTGAGAAGTGTCTTCGGATGGTTAGGGTCTTTCTGCTGTACCTATTTACCAATGGTGGGCAAACGGTGTCTTTGAGGTGGTTGGCCCTTTTTCGAGACTTTGAGAGGGCTCGGGCTACCAACTGGGGGTTAGTGTGCTTAGCCTACTTCTACTCCTCCTTGGACACTCTTAGTTGAGGGATACTACACCAGCTAGTGGGGCCTTGAAAGCTCCTTGAGGTTAGCTTATCTCTGTTTTCTCTTGTAGTTCATGCATTCTCATTCTCATAGTCATACATCCACATGCCATATAGGTTAGGACTATGTAACATATTCTTGCTAGCTGCATCCATACTCATATCTTGCAAACCATTACCCTACCATATGTGTCTTGCAAACTGGACCATATCTGAACCTTGCAAACTATCATCTTGCAAACTATACCATAACCTCTTGCAAACTGTTATCTCTGAATCTTGCAAACTATCATATCTAAATCTTGCAAATTGTCATCTTGCAAACTGCTACTTCTAAATCTTGTACACTGTCATATTTTAGCGTTGGGGCATGGAGTATGGTCTTATTGCTAGGGGCTACGGTCGACTTAAGGAGGGTCACCTTGCTTTGGGCTTACCTTGATAGGGTCTCTCCCGATGGTGTAAGTTAGAAATGGGAATGTGTTTATAAGGAATGACCTCTCTTTAATGTGTAGAGGCCTTTTCCCCCACCGCTGTGTGCTTTGGGAGAGAACAAAACCGTGAGGGGTATAAGACCCCAAAGCGGACAATATCTACATAGGTGGGGTGGGGTCGTTACAGATGGTATCAGAGCTTAGGATATGATTCTGTAGACAATTGAAAACTAGGTCATGATTCTGTAGACACTTGAAACTAGGTTATGATCTTTATTTTTTGTCAGAGCATTAGGTATTTAGGTTATGTTTGATAAGAAATTTTAAATAATTTTCGCAGTGTTACTTCTTATGTTTAGTAATAACAATTGTTGCACCACCTATATTTCTTGATTTCTTTGTTAACTAGGTATCATGCCACCTAAAAAGAAGAGAGTGGCTAATTCCAATAACAAAGAACCTATTATTAATTTGTGAAGGCCAACCAAAGCAAGGGTTGATACTGAGGTTGAAGTCACTCAAGACGTGAGAAATAATGTACGTCCTAGGGTGACACGCATTGATCCTCTGGATGAAGCTGCTGACCGACTATTGGATAGGTTGGCCCATGTTGCTTTCCACTATTTGCATACTTTTTAAAGCTCTCTTTCTAACCCCATGTGTTGTCACAGATCATGTGGAGTCCTTGGGTTAGAGCATGCACTATAGTGGACCTTGGCTTCGAGGTGGCTGCTATAGTTGCTTCTAGTCTTTCTCATCCCCTTGAGGGCAGTGGGTTAAGGGTGATCTACTTGGCGGAGAGGGTGTGCTGTCAGCTAGTGGGTGAGGATGCGCCTCGAGTCCTTATGGATCCTCCAATGTTTATGCTTGCTCCTTGTTCCATGATGAATGCGAAGTATGACCTGTAGGGGCATCCCCTTTACTAATCGAGTCAGAGATGAGCTAGATTATGACGAGTTCAGTAGGACTCGCCTTATGCCTTCCCTTATCATTCCGGTATGTTTTCTTGCTCTTTTCATTTCTTTAATCAGTCATCATTTGCATTCTTGTACTTTAGTAACACTTAAATGAACACTTGTGTTAGGAGGGCCTTGTTGCCAATGCTCTTATGGCACTGATGGCTTTGCTTAGGAGCGTCTTGTTGGGTATAATACAAATGTCACAAGCTACCCTTCCTTAAAAGCACCCAAGCGCTGAGTTCTCTTTCATCCTTGTTCTTTTTCCTTTCTACGCTTGCATTCGATCACTTGTTCTAACAACCTTTCCTTCAAAATTTAGCCCACTATTTAGGAGCATGTGGAGCTCATTTGGCTTGTGGGAAACCTTAAGCTAGAGTTGACTGAGTACTCCTGCCAGCTGTATGGTGGTGGGGATGCCTGTGATGGTGGTGGTGGTGGTGGTGGTGGTGGTGATGATGATGATGATGATGGTAATGGTGCTGAAGGTTTAGAGTTGACTTCGAGCTACCAACCAAGGAAGAGACACTTTTGATGATCTTACAAATAGACAGACAGGCAGACACAAACACAACATCGCATAGCATAATGTACTTTCTTTTTCCTTTGGTGCTTTTATTATCTTTCTTTTTTAGCATAAATGCCTGCACTTTAGATTTGGTTTGAGACATTGGGTTGTATTTTAAGAATAGCTTTTACATTTATGCTTTTATTTGAGATATATACTTAAATTACAAACTTGTGGAAACTTTATACCATTTTGTTATTCTCTGGAAACTCTGTGCTTGAATTGTGTCTTGAATAGTCCCTTTAGTCTCTCCCTTGCAACTTCCCATACCATTAAGTTAAAATAGATGATCCTCTCTTTGAATCCCTCATTTTTGCCTAGGTCCCTAACCTAATGGGACCCCTCTAACTTTTGCATGGATTGCCTTTCGGTTTTCAACCCATCGAGGCTCCTTATATTGTCTTTGAAATTATATATATATATTCTTTTAATTTCTCTCTCTCTCTCTCTCTCTCTCTCTTCCTTCCATTCATGCCTTATCTCCTTCTCTCTTACCTTTTCTAGACATGGCCATATGAGAGGCTCCAATTGTTTCATCTAACTTTAGGATATAAGAAATGACTTAAAGGTTGTCATGAAGTGGGTTCATATAGCTAAGAAAGCTTACCAAAGTTCAATCAAAAGAAAGAAAGACTAACCGACCACCTTGATATGCCCCAAATTTTACTTTTTTGCACTATATGATTCTCATGTCTCTTCTTATGAATTAATAGAGGACTGGAATGTTCCACATCCCCTATAGAAACATCTTATCATCTTTTAATTTGAGCAATGAGAGAACCACCCATTTATTATCTTTGCTTATTGTCATCATTTTTTTTTCCTTTTCTCTTTTCCATGATATGTTGTTAGGACATATATGTTTTAACTTGTTTAAGAACATATGTCACTTAGTTATGTAAATTGGCTAATCCTTTGACAAAACGCACTCTGCTTGTAATTGGGTAGTTCTAGGTGTTTTTAATACTTCAAGAAACAATGTTTCAAGGTCAAGTGTTGAAGTCATCAAGTCTGTCCAAGAGAAAGCAAGTTGAAGTGCAGAATTTTTAAACCTCGACACCTCTCGATAGCTACCTCGACACCTGCTATCTGTCGAGAATTAAAAAGTCAGAATTCCAATCTGATTTTCTTGGGATCCGTGAATATGTTTTTGGGCCTTCTTTTCTTCTAACCCTAAACATATAAAAGGATTATTTTAAGAGCCGTTTTGGGTGACACAAGTTGCATTATCATTGAGCAATCTCTGTTTAAGCAAATTGTGATCAACAGACGAAGTTCTTGACCTAGTTCATCTTCCATCAAGAAGTTGCTGTGTATTTGCACCATAGGGTTTTGTAACCAAGCATCTTCCTGCTATTCATCATAAAGGATGATCTGAAGAACTTTGCAGCCAACCATTCTTCCTCAGTTGGTGTTCTGAAGTCGCGTACTTGGATCCGCGCATTGGTTAGTCACGTACTTGGGAGCCGTGCATCAAAGGTGGAGACTGTCACTACAGATCAAGTCCAATTGGGTATTGGGGTAAGGGTTCAACTGTAGGTTGGTAAGGTACTTGGGATTCCTTTACTTGTAACCGCTTGATTTGATAATAGTGGAGTTTCGGGAGTGGTGACCTGAAAATCACCCGGTGGGGTTTTTGCCATTAGGGTTTTCCCCATTCGTAAACAAATCACCGTGTTATTTATTTTCCGCTGCATATTTAGTTGATTGGTGATTTGTTTGTGCTTCCATAAAATTGCATGATTAATTGATTAATTAATTACTTGGCTAAATTAATTAATTAGGGTTAATCACAAGGGGTCATTCAGATTGTGACCTATCAAGTGGTATCAGAGCAGGCACACTCTGATTAGGGTTTAATCTTTGCTGTGTTGATCCATTGACCCCTGTTTGTCATGGATAGAGGACAATCTTTAATTATACCTCCTTTATTTGATGGCACTAACTATGCATACTGGAAAGTACGCATGAGAGCTTTCTTGCAGTCTTTAGATGAAAAGGTGTGGCAAGCTGTAGAGATTGGCTGGACTAAGCCAACAGAAGATCCGGCCGATTGGGATGATACTAAGATCAAGGCGGCTAACTTCAACAGCAGAGCGTTAAATGCCCTATTTAGCGCAGTCACAAATGAGGAGTTCAAAAAGATATCCTCAACTGAAACTGCTAAGGAGGCTTGGATCATCCTCCAGACTACCTATGAAGGCACAAAGGCTGTCAAAGACTCAAAGCTTCAGAGGCTCACTACAAGCTTTGAAGAAATTAAGATGGAGGAGGATGAGTCATTTGATGAGTTCTATGCCAAGCTCAAGGACATAGTGAACTCAGCCTTCAATCTTGGGGAAACCATCCCAGAACCCAAGATTGTAAGGAAGGTGCTCAGATCTCTACCTGAGAGATTCCATGCCAAGATTACGGCGATAGAAGAATCAAAGGACATTGACAAGATTCCTTTGACTGAGCTGGTAGGAAACTTGCAAACCTATGAGATAGGATTATCTAGGATTGGCAAGTCAAGTAAAGGTAAAAGCATGGCCTTGAAGGCAAAGAACAGTGATACAGATGAGTCTTCCGATGATGAAGATTCTAAGATGAAGTCCTACATCACTCGGCAGTTCAAGAAGTTTATGAAGAATGCCAATGGAAGGAGCTTCGACAAGGACCGGAGGCAGTTCAGTTCTTCACAGTCTAAAAGCCAAGACAAAGGGAAGAAGGATGCTAAGGATGGAAGTCAGTACACTGTTCCTGCAGGACCAAAATGCTTTGGATGTCATGGGTTCGGACACATGAAAAATGAGTGTCCTACATATCTCAAGAGCATTGGGAAAAGCAAGGCACTTGCTGCAACTCTAAGTGACACTGAGCCTGAAGATGATTCCGACAATGAGGATGACGGAATCTTAAATGCCTTCACCGCCACAGTCAATCCTACTGAAGGGATTGTTGAAGAAGTGGATGAAGAAGAAGAACTGGTGGAATCAAAATTTGAGAAAATGGATGATCAAGATGATATCCATTCAGCCTATGAGAAGCTTTATAAGCTCTCTGAAAAGCATGAGAAATTATACAGGCTGGCCACCAAGAAGCTCAGTGATGTGGAACTTGATCGTGAAGAGTTGTCCACAAAGTTTGATGAGGCGAATCAAACTATTGGAGCACTGAGATTTGAAAACACCTTTTTGGCTGAGAAGACCAAGAAGCTTGAAGCAGAGCTGTTTCAAGTCAGAGCTCAACTAGAGAGGACTTCAAGTGCAAAGCTTGATGAGATGCTTAGCAATCAGAAATCTGCTTCGGATCGAACTGGTTTGGGGTATGGTATTTCTTTCTCAAATACTGCTTCTACTAGCAATACTGTTTTTGTTCCTCCTGCTAATAATACTGAAATTGAGAATACTGATGTCAAAACTGAATTAGCTAGTGAGAACTTAGACAAGGGTAAATCTATCTTAGGAGCACCCCCTAAGCAAGATAAGAAAGATGATAAAAACCCTAGGGCTAAGAAGGCTAACTCTCAAAAGCCTAAACAAAAGAAGCAGCATCTCTGTCATCATTGTGGAGCTGCCGGTCATACTAGACCAAATTGCTATAAGTGGTTAGCCACTCAACAGAGCAATGGCGTGATAGCATCTGGAAACCATAATCAGCTTCAATCCTCTCTTGCTCCTCTTGGAGATCTTCTGAAAGCCCTCATGTTCCTTTCGAACTTGAACGGGTTAAATTCTTCCCCCTCACCGCCGGTTCAAGGATTCAATCAAAGGAAAGGCTCTTCCAAGGTGTGGAAGAAAAAGGACTTTAAGTGATTTCATCACTTTCTTTTTCCTTTTTGTTTTTCTGTGTTTTGCATTGCTTGTGTGTTTTGTTTTTCTGCTGAGTCAGTCTAGTTTTTGCATTATTTTGTTTAACATGTTTTGTGTGTTTACTTTCAGTTTTGTTTATTTTGTTTTTTTTTAAAAAAAAAAAAAAAATTGAAAAATCAGAAAAATACAAAAACAGTGTGTGTTTTGTGTACTTTGGTACTTGTGTACCTTGGATGGCCAATGAAACAAAGTTTTCTAAACTTTGTATCTCTTGTAGCTTAGATGAGCATCTCTATGCACAACTAAGCAAGTGAGCTTTGTGGCTCTTGTTTGTGATGAGTAAGATTAGGTTATCTCTTAAAACTTAACACTCATATCACTCTTTTTGACGGGTAGGACTAGAAAATCCTAAGAGAAAGGCATAAATAACCATCTCACCACTGGTGCCCGCCAATCATAATATGACACCTGTATGCTTCGGCATAGCAAAAGTGCAGTGTCAAAGACATTCGTATGCTTCGGCATAGCAAAAGTGCGATGTCAAATGCTTAACATCTTGGGTATTTCTTTTCTCTCTTTTATATACCCATGTATGATATGCTAAAATAAAAGAAAACATGCAAAGAAAATAAAAAGCAAAAAGATTAAAAATGCTTTAAATATGGTTGCAAGCGTGTATTCTAGGAGATGTGGGAGTTATAGGATGTACCTCGAAGGTGATAGTCCCCATCAAACAGTTATGATTGTGTGTGAGTTAAAAGTTATTTTCTCATATCTCAGATCGTCATAACATTTATACACATATGCAATCTTGCGATGTTTTTCACACACAACACGCAATATTCTTTGCTACTTTTGATACATGTGCAGGTACAATGTGATTTGGCCATCACAAAGGTTTTACATGTGCTAATGTATGCTCACTAAACTGTCATAACTTGTTTTTGAAATATAAAATTGGTTAGACTTGTTTAGTGTGTGTGTGTGTTTTGCATGATCCTTGTGCTTATTTTCTTGTTGAGAGATGTTTTTGAGAGGTTTATATGTTGAGTGGATCTTTGGTTGAGATGTGTGTTGGATTGCATTCATGTCTGTGTTTTTCCTTTCTCGAAAAACTGGTTTTTACTGCTGGCTCGACACCTCCCTCGACACCTCCTCGATACCTGTCATCTGTCGAGCTTCTCAAGTTGTTTCTTATCGCAATCTCGACACCTCTTCGACACCTGATGGATCGATCGAGAAAGTCTCTGTCCCCTCGATAGATTCTCGACACCTGATGGATCGATCGAGATTCACTTATGCTGTTTGAGTCTTCTTTCTCGACACCTGTCTCGATACCTTGTGGATCGATCGAGATTTCTTCTGTCCTCTCGACAGCTTCTCGATACCTTGTCGATCGATCGAGCTTCTTGATTCTGCATTTGGCCTTGATCCTCGATACCTCTCGATACCTGCATCTGTCGAAGGCATTTTCCTCGATACCTTCCTCGACAGCTTCCTCGATACCTCTCGACACCTCAGCTGTCGAGAATTACTGAGGTGCCTATTTAAGAGCAGATCGCGATTTTTCACTCATTTCTCTCGATCTCACTCGATCTGTCCGTGGCTTTTCATCTTCCAGACTTGATTTTCTCACTCAATCTTCAACCCCACTTGGATCTTGCTCATTCCTTGCTTCAATCTCTTGGTAAGATCACTTTTCCCTTCCTTTTTCATGCATTTCATGTTTGAAAACCTAATTTTTGGGATTTTTCATAAAAATTTGGGGTTTTTCAAAATTGTTGAGTTTTTCTTCAAATTTTGGGTTGGGTTTGCACTTAGATGATTTCAAAATGTCATACATTGCATTTCATTTGCATTATAATGATATTTACATGCATTTAGATGTGTGCTTTATGTTTGTGTGCTGCTAGGATTGGATTGGGCTGAGCCCATGATTTTTTTTCCTTTGCATGTCACATGCTCATGCATTCCCATGCATACGTACTTGTTGTTCAACATATTTGATATATTTGAACTGTGTTGGGACTTTTCTGATTGTCTCCCTCTCTATCTTTTTCTCATTCTTTTACGTTAGTCGTGTCTATGGCACCCAAACGTAAATCTACTCCTGCTCGGAACCCTCTGCGTTCTGGAGCTTCTACTTCTTCAGATACTACTCCCTTTAACATTCGGTTCCGTGATGGAGATGCTCATAAGGCATTTTCGGAGAACTTTTCTAAACGAGGTGTTCATTCGGAACGCCACGTTATTCTGGCGGACTTCGCCGATACTGACCTTCCCTCTGTCATTAACAGTAGGGGATGGGGGTCACTGTGTGACATCCCGGTCACTTGCCCTCTCGTGCTGATACAGGAGTTCTACTCCAACATGCACGGGATTGATCTTTCAGTACCTCATTTTGTTACTCGCGTTCGAGGTATGCGCATTCCTGTCACACCGCAACTTGTTGCGGATGTGCTTAGAGTACCTAGGATAGAGTTTCCAGATTACCCCTCTTGTGAGCGTCTGAGGACTGTGTCCAAAGATGAGCTCATCTCTGCTTTTTGTGAGCGCCCTGCTGATTGGGGTGAGCATCAGTTCACATCATGTAGGCCTTTTGCTAAAGGTCCTAGATTCATTAACATGGTGATGACTTTTGTTCTCCATCCTCTTTCTCACTATAACTCTATCACAGAGCCTCGTGCTCGATTTTTGCTTTCTTTGCTTGAGCATCTTACTATAGACTTCCCTTCTCACTTCATCCGATCTATCATAGAGGTCTATCTTGATTCGGCGTCCCGTGATAAGCTCATCTTTCCTTCTGCTATCACGCGGATTCTACGCCATTTTTCTGTTCCCTTTCCTGTGTCCGACCACTTCACACACATATCTGCCATAGACGCCGCTACCGTAAAACGTAGTGAGGCGCAGTTCAGGTCGAGACAGCCAGGTGCCACTCCTCCCTCCCGTTCGGCGCCATCCAGATCCGCTCCATCTACATCTGCTCCTTCTTCTTCTTCGAGCGATGTATCCCTTGGTGATATTATGGCGCAGCTACAGCGCATGGACACTCGCCTTGATACACTCTCTGCTGAGTTGTATCAGGTGAATGTTCATGTGGGTCGTATTGCACGACGGCAGGCGATCATGGGTGGATTTGCTCCAGAGGCTACTCCTTCACCATCTACTCCAGCAGCGTCAGATTCTGAGGATGATGAGGATGATGATGATGATGATGATGGGGATGCTAGCTCTGCCGATGAGATGTCTACATGACACTCTACCCTTTGTCACTCGTGACAAAAAGGGGGAGTAGTTTTGGGCTATGAGAGTAGTCATCTTAGGGGGAGAGTTAGTATATAGGGACATTTTTGATAGGGGGAGTGTTATTATATTTTTGAGGGATGTAGTGAGGCTATATGTATTTTTTTCTTATCTCTTAGATATACATTGGTCTTGTATATGAGGTCCTTTGACCATTTTTACATACATTGTACTTATCTTATATCTTATATATGTTGATGTATGTTTCTTTCACCTCTCTCTTCATGTGTTGTTTCTTTTCTATCTTTATACACATGTTTTTTATACTTGTATGCAATCTATTTATTTCTGTTTCACACAAGATGCCTTGATGAGTTTTGTTTAAAGTGTTTCAGAAATACAGGTTGTCAAAGTCTACTTATCATAAGCTCTCTTCTTGCAAAGTTTTTCAAGAGTTTGTGTTAGGATAGATTTTATTGTATTCAACAAGTGAATATGAGTTGAGTGATTTATGACTTCTCTCATATGCTCATTTGTTTGTTGTGGTTTTGTCACGGATTGCCAAAGGGGGACATTGTTAGGACATATATGTTTTAACTTGTTTAAGAACATATGTCACTTAGTTATGTAAATTGGCTAATCCTTTGACAAAACGCACTCTACTTGTAATTGGGTAGTTCTAGGTGTTTTTAATACTTCAAGAAACAATGTTTCAAGGTCAAGTGTTGAAGTCATCAAGTCTGTCCAAGAGAAAGCAAGTTGAAGTGCAAAATTTATAAAGCTCGACACCTCTCGACAGCTACCTCGACACCTGCTATCTGTCGAGATTTAAAAAGTCAGATTTCCAATCTGATTTTCTTGGGATCCGTGAATATGTTTTTGGGCCTTCTTTTCTTCTAACCCTAAACATATAAAAGGATTATTTTAAGAGCCGTTTTGGGTGACACAAGTTGCATTATCATTGAGCAATCTCTGTTTAAGCAAATTGTGATCAACAGACGAAGTTCTTGACCTAGTTCATCTTCCATCAAGAAGTTGCTGTGTATTTGCACCATAGGGTTTTGTAACCAAGCATCTTCCTGCTATTCATCATAAAGGATGAACTGAAGAACTTTGCAGCCAACCATTCTTCCTCAGTTGGTGTTCTGAAGTCGCGTACTTGGATCCGCGCATTGGTTAGTCACGTACTTGGGAGCCGTGCATCAAAGGTGGAGACTGTCACTACAGATCAAGTCCAATTGGGTATTGGGGTAAGGGTTCAACTGTAGGTTGGTAAGGTACTTGGGATTCCTTTCTTGTAACCGCTTGATTTGATAATAGTGGAGTTTCGGGAGTGGTGACCTGAAAATCACCCGGTGGGGTTTTTGCCGTTAGGGTTTTCCCCATTCGTAAACAAATCACCGTGTCATTTATTTTTCCGCTGCATATTTAGTATTTGGTGATTTGTTTGTGCTTCCACGTATTTGCATGTTAAATTGATTAATTAATAACTTGGCTAATTAATTAATTATTTAGGGTTAATCACAAGGGGTCATTCAGATTGTGACCTAACATATGTAATTTTTGCCCATGACGTCCTTTAAGGAATTTTCACCATACCTATGGTCTTTGCCCCTATCTCTTGCCTAGATTGCCCTTTGGGGTTTTAAACTAGCAGGGTCCTTTTGCCTAGGCCACCCTTTCTAGTTTTCAACCTAGCAAGCTTTTTTTTTTCCCCCCAAATGTTGTATCTTTAGAGTCTATCCATGTTGATTAGGTGAAGTATCTCTTCCCCATCCAAATTTGTAATTCTGGTAGCACCTCCTTACATGATCTTCTTGATAATAAAAGGCCCAGACCATCTTGGCTTTATCTTTCCTCTGGAATCAAAAGTTTCATCTCCAAGCACTTTTAGGCCCAAGTCCCCTTCCTTAAGGTTCCTAGGTCTCTCCTTTTCGTTAAATGCTCTGGCAATCATCTTTTGGTATCCTTGTGCACGGTATTGTGCCCTAGCTCTCTTCTCATTTATCAAAGCTAATTGTTCATATCTTTGTTTCATGTAATCTTCCTCTAGGACCTTGGTTTTCGCTAGTACTTTCAAAGATTGTATCTCCACCTCAATGGGAAGTACCACTTTACTACTGTAGCCAAATAGTAGGGGGTGTAGACACCACATTTCATACCCCTTACGACTCGGGCCCCCGTTCCTCAATGATGTTGAATTCTAAGACCCAAAGTTGGTTTAGGGTCTATTAGAAGTTAAATTGACTTGAGAAGTGTTAAAATGAAAAATATAATTTTTAAATTAGTAAACAAATCTCTTTTTGAAAAATAAGGTCAAAGGAAACCCTCGCTATGCACACACAAGAAACAGCCTATGCACGCAGGCTCGATCTTGCGCATGCATAGCGATTTCCAGAAACTATAAAAAGCTAGTTTTTTGCATTTATGTTGAGGTTTGGAACAAATCCTACATCATCTGGGAATTGTTCCAAACCCTTTTTTTTTCACATTATAAGTAGCATTTTCAAAACACACAAAAATCCCACGGGAAAACACTAAGATTCACTAGAAATAGTGAATCAAAAAGGGAGTTTATCACAAAACATCATCAAGTTAATTTTCTTTTGATTAGGGCCTTTCCTAGCTTTGATATTTGAGTTTAATATTACTAATCACTTTCTTATTGGTTTGTGAATAGATTTGACTATGGGTAATAGTCAAAAATCTAGCTTGAAGAGCTTTTCTTTGAGGTATTAGTCTAAACCTTTCTTTTTCCTTTTATTTATTTATTTTTTTTTTATGCTTTAAATCTTGCTGTTTGCTTTGTTTGTTTGTTATGATATGTTTTAATATGTCTATCTAGAGTAGGTTTATGTAGTTGTATGTTTTAAAAGCATGTTAGGTTGCTAGAATGTGTGTTTAAGTGTTTTGCTCTATTTGTTTGTTTTTTAGGGTTTTTTGGGTAGGAACTCACGTGTTCATAATCTTGCATGCACACACAAGCTTGATTATGCGTACGTAGGCTTGTTCATGCGTGTGCATGAACTTGCCCAAAAACCCTAGTTTTTATTTATTTGTTTTGCTTCTACTTTTACATGTTTGTTTTGTTTAGCTTCTTTTTCCATGTTTTTATGCTTTCAAAGTCTATGTTTCACATATTTGTTTGCTTGTTTGCTATCACATGTAGAATTAGGGTTTATTTAGTGCTTTCCTTGTTTCAATGCTATGAACATGCATTCACATGCTCATGCATTTGTGATATGATCTTGCTTTGGTGATAAAGATGAACATGCTTGTTTGGATGAGTTATACTTAATCAAATGTTGCTTAAATCTTTCTATGCTTGTGTTTCTACTATGATTTGCTTGTTGCCTTGGATGAATAACATGGAGTTAAGTGATGAAGCATGCTTGGATGTATAATTAGGGTTTGTGAGGTGATGAATGCTTTGTTGCCATGCTAGATGAATGCTAGGGTTTATGATAATGCCCTGATGCCATGATTAGATGAATGCTAGGTTCAATGATGATGTGTTGCACCATGATTAAGCATGATAGATGTATGTTTAGGGATGTTTGATGCCATGTTGATTGTTAGATGTATGTTAGTGTGTGTGTGAGTTAGATAATAATATTGAGTGTGATTTTAATAGGGTTAAGACATAAGACACAATGAAGGGAAGCCAACCTTAGGGTTGGGCGGTTTTGGGTGCCTAACACCTTCCTAAAATCGTACCTTAACTCCGAACCCATATCTCTGGTAGTAAGATCAAATGGTCCTTCCCCGAAAGGAATCTATATATATGGTTCCTAGGCATGAGCCCTTGTGTCCACAAAGGGTTTCCCCAGTTGATGCATGGATAGAAGTTCTGTAACGCCATAAGGCAAATAGGAGCTTCTCGGCCCAATCCTTATATGTCACTACCATCTTGGCTAGGATGTTCTTGATGTTCTTATTAGCTGCTTCTACGACCCCATTGGTCTGTGGTTGACATGGTGAAGACTTGTGATGTTCAATGTTGTACAATTCTGATAGGCCAAAAACGTATTAACCCATTGTGATTAAATTAATTTATTAATTAGCAAGTTATTAATTAACTAAATTAACATGCAAAGTGCGTGGTAGCACAAAAAAAATCACCAATAACTAAAGTATGCAGCGGAAAATAAATTGATACGGTGATTTGTTTACGAATGGGGAAAACCTACGCGACAAAAACCCCACCGGGTGATTTTAAGGTCACCACTCCCGAAATTTCACTATTATCATAACAAGCGGTTACAAGTAAAGGAATCTCAGTACCTTATACCAACCTATAACCCTTACCCTAATACCTAATTGGACTTGTTCTGTAGTGACAATTTCTTATTTTGATGCATGGCTCCCAAGTACCTGACTAACTAATTGCGCGGATCCTAGTACGCGACTTCAATCACCAACTAGAGAAGATTGTTAGCTGCAAAGTTCTTCAATTCATCCACATAATGAAGATCATAAAGATGCTTGGTCTCAAAACCCTATGGTGCACATACACAGTAACTTCTTCAAGAATGATAAACTAGGGCAAAACTCTGTCCCCGGTCACAATTTGCTTGAGCAAATTTTTTTCTCAAATCTTGTGCAACTTGTGAACACTTTGGCGGTCCTTAAAATAATCTTTTTATATGTCTAGGGTTAGGAGAAAAGAATGCCTAAAGACACATTCACGGATCTCAAGAAAATCATATCAGAATTCTGAAATTCTTAAACCTCGATAAATAGGAGCTATCGAGAAGCTGTCAAGTAGGTATCGAGCACACGGGCTGAAACAGTTTTCTTAAGCTCGATAGATGCAGTTGTCGAGCTTTAATGAATTTGCACTATTCAGCTTGTTTCTTGGATAGACTTGAATTGCTTTAACACTTGATCTTGAAACCTTGTTTCTTGAAGTATTAAAAACACCTAGATCTACCCAATTACAAGTAAAGTACGTTTTGTCAAATGATTAGCCAAACATAAAAGAATGACATATGTTCTTAACAAGTGAAACACATATGTCCTAACAATCTCCCCCTTTGGCAATTCGTGACAAAACCACAACAAACAAATGAACATATGAGAGAAGTCATAAATCACTCAACTTATATTTACTTATTGAATACAATAAAATCTATCCTAGCACAAACTCTTGAAAAACTTTGCAAGAAGAAAGTTTATGGTAAGTAGACTCTGACAACCTGTATTTCTGAAACACTTTAAACGAAACTTATCAAGGCATCTCAGTGTGAAACAGAAATAATAAATTGCATACAAGTAATAAGAAGCATATGCATAAAGAGAGAAAAGAAACAACATGTAAGGATAGGTGAGAGAAAAAAAAAACATACATCTACATATAAAGAGAATAAGTACAATGTATGTCGAAAATGGTCACAAGACTCAAAGTACAAGAACAATGTATCTATAAAAGAAAGAAAAGAAAAGATACAAAATATTCTCACTACATCCCTCATATCAACACTCTCCCTAACAAAATGTCATATACTAACTCTCCCCCTAAGAATGACTATTTTCATATAACCCAAAACTACTCCTCCTTTTTTGTCATGAGTGACAAAGGGTAGAGTATCAAATAGACATCTCATCGGTAGAGCTAGCATCTCCATCATCATCATTAGAAGCATCATCGCCATCGCCATCGCCATCATCGTCATCCTCAACCTTAAAATCAGAAGCCATTGAAGGAGGTGAAGGAGAAGTCTCAGAAGTGAAACCACCCATGGTTGCCTGCCGCTATGCAATACGGCCAACACAAACGTTCACCTGATACAACTCAGTAGTAAGTGCATCAAGGTAAGTATCCATGCACTGCAGTTGCGTCATGATGTCTCTGAGAGTCACATCAGCCATAGAAGAAGAGGGAGCGGATGTGGATAGAGCAGATCGAGATGGAGCCAAACAGGAGGAAGGAGCTGCTGAATCTGACTGTCGCAACCTAAATTGTGCCTTACTACATTTAACGGTAGCGGCTATGGCACAAATGTGAGTGAAGTGGTCAGACACAGGAAAAGGGATAGAAAAATGGCGTAAAATTCTCGTGATAACGGAAGGAAAAATGAGCTTATCACGGGACGCCGAATCCATATAAACATCTAAAATGGAAAGAATAAAATGAAAAGGGAAGTCTATAGTAAGATGCTCAAGAAGGGATAACGAAAACCGAGCATAAGGCTCAGTGATGGAGTTATAATGAGAGAGAGGATGGAGAACGAAACTCATCACCATATTTATGAATCTAAGACCTTTAGCAAAGGGCTTACTATTAGGATTAGAGCTTTTAAATCCTATTGTATGATGCTATGTATGACATTATGTATGACTTAATGTTGTGATTAATAAATTTGTTTTATTATTATCTGAAATAAAGGTAACATGAATATTTAGACATTATCATATAGTCCATGAGATACATAGTATGTGATTTAGTCACAAAAGATATAAGTCACAAGTTCTTTGTAAACTCAAAATTTTAATTCGCTGTCGGTGATAAAATTGAGCATTTCATCTGCGAAGACTATAACATATCAACTAAGATGATTTGTCTTGATCATAAAAGTGGAGACTTCTAGTTGATGTGTTGATATGTTTTAAGAGTTAAGACATACTGAACTGGACCGCTGCGAGATTTATTATTCTCCTAATGACTGTCAAATGAATAATAAATCTCATGACTTCTATTTACGTGAACTTTTAATCCTGAAAGAGTAATGGGCCTGATCATGAAGTGTAGGTTGCTTCTATATATCAGGAGTGAGATCTAAAGTCACGATCAAAACCTCAGTGTGTTGGGCAGCCATATTTAGTGTTGATGGAACATATATTCTCAAGATGGAATTCATAATCTTTTAATGGAGATATAAAATATTCCCTTGAGATAAGTTTAATGGGCTTGGTTATTCAGAGTGCTAGACCTAACCACTTTAATAAGGAGTCACTAAAGTATATATTTATGAAATTGGATTTTATAAATATAAGATGAATAACTTAAAGGATTAAACTGGGTACTCAAGGATTAAGATGTAATAATCTTCAAAGTGGCAGTCTATATTCATGACTTTGAATTACTACGAATATTTTATGAAGGGGTTGCATGTATAATAAAGTCTTGGGATATAATTTATTAATAAAGCCTAGAATGCAATTATATTTATATAGTGCTATTAAATATAATTAATGGTAACTTTGGACTTGTCAAGAGTTGATAGAAAAGCCCAAGGTGTTGGGATTAGTGCCTTAGAATCATATTGTATGATGTTATGTATGATATTATGTATGACATTATATATGACATGATGTATAACTTAATATTGTAATTAATAAAGTTGTTTTTATTATTATTTATAATAATGATAACATGAATATTCGGACATTATCATATAATCCATGAGATGCATAGTATGTGATTTAGTCACAGAAGATATAAGTCACAAGTTCTTTGTAAACTCAGAATTTTAGTTCGTAGTCAGTAATGAAATTGGGCATTTCGTATGCGAAGACTATAACATATCAACTAAGATGATTTGTCTTGATCATGGAAGTGAAGACTTCTAGTTGATATGTTGATATGTTTTAAGAGTTAAGATATATTGAACTGGACCACTGTGAGATTTATTATTCTCCTAACGACTGTCAATTGAATAACAAATCTCAAGACTTATATTTACATGAACTCTTAATCCTAAGAGAATAATGGACCTGATCATGAAGTATAGGTTACTTTGATATATCAAGAATGAGATCTAAAGTAACGGTCAAAACTTCAGTATGTTGGGCAACCACATTTAGTGTTGATGGAACATATATTCTCAAGATGGAATTCATAGTCTCTTAATAGTTTTTGATAATATTCGCTTGAGATAAGTTTAATGAGTTCAGTTATTCAAAGAATTAGGCCTAACCACTTTGGTAAGAAATTACTAAAGTATATATTTATGAAATTGGATTTCATAAATATATGGTGAATAACTTAAAAGGATTAAATCGGGTACTCAAGGATTAAAATGTAGTAATCTTCAAAGTGACAGTCTATATTCATGACTTTGAACTACTACGAATATTTTATGAAGGGGTTGCATGCATAATAAAGTCTTGGGATATAATTTATTAATAAGGCCTAGAGTGCAATTATATTTTTATAGTGGTATTAAATATAATTAATGGTAATTTTGGACTTGTCAAGAGTTGACAGAAAAGCTCAAGGCCCATTGGAGCTAGTGTCTTATTGGTCCCTTTTGGTCCCACTTCAAGCCACATGCTAAAGCCCAATTGGAAAGATCCAAAAGGCTAGCCCAATTAGACAATCAGTTATTAGGAAAGAAACATACAGAATTTCAAATGACACAACAAGTTTGTGAAATGGTGTGTATGTATGAGTGAAACCACTCAATTACTCTCCCTTGGAATCTGATTGAGAGACCACACATCTTGGGCATTAGTGGAATTGGAGTGAAGATTGAAAGTGTTCTTGAGAACTTCTGATCTTTGGTTTTGAAATTCACTGCACCAAGGTACACTCTCTTGTTCTATATTCTGAAACTTACTTTATGCATGTTATCAATTCTAAATGAAGTAGATCCGTTATTTTTCCGCTGCGTATATGAGTATTTCCAACAATTGGTATCAGAGCGGTCTTCATTTTCGAATCTGTATAATATGTTTAGTGAGTTTTAGAATTGGAGAAAACTATTTTCATAGTTGTGAAAATTCTGCAGTCAATTTTCTACATATTATAGTTTTTGAAACTATTGTTTGATTAAAACTGATTTTGATGTTATAATGTTGTTTAAGTTTGATTTTAACCATGTAAAATTGAATTTTAACACTTTAACAACTATGAAATTCAAGTTTTAATCTTAATCTCATCGTTTTTTATGATTAAGAATGTGTTTTATTCATTAGAAACGTAAAAAACAGTTAAACAGAAAAACGGCTATTTCTGGGTTTTTTCTCTGCTAGCAAGTCGCGATATAAGTTGCCAGTGAGTTGCCAAAGTCTCTGGATGAATCTCACGACTAGAGTCTCGCGACTGGGCAAGTCGCCAGTGAGTCGCCAAAACTCGCGACTGGTTCTGGCGACTGGGCGAGTCACGAAAACTAGTCGCCAAAAATTTTGACACTTGTTTATTACATGTATAAAGTGCAAGGCTATGTGTAATTAGTTTATATATGTATTAAACAATTAAAAACCTTTCTTTTAAAACATCTAGTAGGAGAGAGATATAAGGGTTGGATCTCACGGCCTCCATTATTAGTTCATAGTAGTGTGAGGTAAGCACCTTGTCTTGGTGTATATGCCTCGCGATCCCAAAGGAGAGTGTTTACTTCATAGTACTACAAGATTGAACTTTTCCGTTTAAAGTAGTGTGGACAAGTTTAAAGGAGGGTGTTTTGTTCAATGGTACTACAAGTTTAAACACAATAAAGGGAGATGAAATGTGGCTACACATGATTCTAGATAATGGTGTACACTAGACTAAGTGTAATGTTAACCTTCCAAAGGAGCTATGTCATTATTACTTAGAGGCTAAAGGTAATACGGCATATTATTAGTGTTTGATAAGAGTTATCATGATAGCATTAACAATGAGAATAGTTCTCAATCAATTAATGTGTTTATAATAAACTTGCTACCAAGGAATTATAGACATGGATTGGGTTGTCGTTGCATATATTATTTTATGGTTTTATTAAGGTTCCATATTATATGTTTATATGCTAAATAGATAATGTCCAGTTTACTTATTATATTCATGTTTATTATTTTCAAATTTGTTCATGGTATCATTTTGCCCACTTGTTACTATTTTTAATCAAAACAAACTGACTGGATCTAACTATGTTGACTGGAAAAGAAATTTGGATATAGTTCTCACTGTTGAAGAGCACAAATATGTGCTTACTAAACCATGTCCTAGTTTTCCTTCATTAGATGCTCCTCCTGAGGAAAAATAATGATATAATCGTTGGCAGAAATCTAATGAGATGGCCAAGTGCTACATCCTAACATCTATCTCAAATGTTCTACAGCATCAAATGCAAGATGTAGAGCTAGCTTCGGACATTATGCTAAGTCTGAAAGAGATGTTTGGTGAGCTAGGCCGTTCTGCAAGGCAAGAAACCATGAGACAAATATATAATACCAACATGGCTAAAGGTAGTTCAGTAAGGGAGCATTGTCTTGCAATAATTTCCAATCTGAATTCATTGGAGGTTTTAGGTGCCGATATTGATGGAGAATCCCAAGTAGATATGATACTCCAGTCACAACCGGAATCATTCAAGGAATTCAAACTCAATTATAATATAAACAAAAAGATTTACTTTTTGTCTGAATTAATGAATGAGTTGGTAGCGGCGGAAGGCATCCTTGGTACTTCTAGTGTTGAAGCCAATATGGGTGAAGTTTTTACTTCTCAACCTAAGTCGAAAGGCAAGGGTAAAAAGAAGAAGAAGAAGGAATTCACCAAGAAAGATGGTAAACGAATTGCCTTAGGGGTTGATGACAAAGGAAAGAAGCTTAAAGAAAAATGTTTCCATTGTGGTGAGAAAGGACATTGGAAGAGAAATTGTCCAAAATTCAAGGCTGCCAAAAATAAGGGTATGAATAGTTCATTCCTCCTTGAAATATGTTTGGTACAAAATCCCGCAGATTCCTGGTGTGTGGATTCAGGTTGTATTAATCATATTTGCAATTCTTTGTAGGGGTTCCAGGAGACCAGAAAGCTTAATGAAGGGGAATTGATTACTTTGACTGATGGGAGCAGGATTCCAGTTGTAGCTGTTGGTGTTTATAATTTAATTTTTGAGTCTAGAGTTTTAATATTGGAAGATTGTTTATATGTACCTAATGTTCGTAGGAATTTAATTTCTGCAACTTATTTAGGTAAACATGGATATTGTGTTATCCTTAAAGACAATGTTGTAATAAAGAAGGGTAAAATATTTATCTGTTCTGGCAATATTGTGGATGGTCTTTATATTTTAACTCCTGATAAGCATGAATTATATAATTCTGAATTAGATAATAACTCTCATGTAAAATCATTAAAGAGAAAGTTTCCTTCTACTAATGATGCATATCTTTGACACTTGCGTTTGGGTCATATTAATCCAAACAAAATTCAAAGACTGATTAAAGATGGACTCCTAGAGCCGTTGGACTTTGATGAATTTCTAGTTTGTGAATCTTATTTGGAGGGCAAAATGACCAAATGACCTTTTAATGCAAAAGGTAGAAGAGCCCAAGAGTTGCTTGAATTAGTTCATACGGATGTTTGTGGTCCTATGTCAACTTAAGCAAAAGGAGGTTATGACTTCATCACTTTTACCGATGATTACTCAAGATATGGTTATGTGTACCTAATGAGACGGAAGTCCGAAGCCTTTGAAAAGTTCAAAGAGTTTATGGCTGAAGTTGAGAATCAATTAGGTAAATGCGTAAAAGCCATTCGATCTGATCGTGGTGGCGAATACCTTCTTGGGGATTTCAAGGATTACTTAACTCAAAATGGGATCATATCCCAATTAATTGCACCTGGAACTCCCCAACAGAATGGTGTAGCGAAAGAAGGAATAGGACTCTTTTAGAAATGGTTAGGTCCATGATGAGTTACTCAACTTTACCAGTTTCTTTTTGGGGATATGCACTAAAAACTGCAATGCATATTTTGAATTTAGTTCCATCAAAATCTGTTCCTAACACACTTAAGGAATTGTGGAGTGGGCGTAAGCCTAGTATGAAATATCTCCACATTTGGAGATGTCTAGCACATGTGTTGAAATGGAAGTCTGATAAATTGGAATCTAAAACCGAAGTATGCATGTTTTTAGGGTATTCAAAAGAAACAAAGGGTTATTTATTCTATAATCATAAAGATAACAAAGTGTTTGTTAGCACATATGCCAAATTTTTGGAAGATGATTATATGAATAATTTTGATCCTATAAATAAAGTTGTTTTAGCTAAAATGAATGAACCTGTAGTTGAACAACCAATAGATGAAACTAAGGATGATGTGGTTGTATTGGATACACTACAAGATACTACTCATGAGATGTCTAGTACACCGATGCCTCGTCATAGTGGGAGGAATGTTAGGCCACCTATAAGGTTTATAGGTTTGGGAGAAACTCATGAAGCTATCTCAGAAGAGGCCGAAACCGATCCTTACACTTACGAAAAAGCAATGAATGATATAGATGTACATCATTGGGTCAAAGCTATGAAATCTAAATTAGATTCCATGTATTCCAATCAAGTTTGGGATCTTGTAAGGGCGCCTAACGGCATTAAACCTGCTGGTTGCAAATGGGTTTACAAGAGAAAGAGAGGGATAGATGGAAAGGTTGAAACCTTTAAAGCAAGGCTAGTGGCGAAAGGGTATACACAAAAATAAGGTATTGATTATGAAGAAACTTTTTCACCAGTAGCAATGCTTAAATCTATCAGAATTCTCTTATTCATTGCTGCTCATTATGATTATGAGATTTGGCAAATGGATGTCAAGACTGCTTTTCTAAATGGCAATCTTAAAGAGGAAATCTATATGATGCAACCAAAAGGTTTCATAGATAAGAACCAAGAGCATACGGTATGCAAATTGAAAAGGTCTATTTATGGACTTAAGCAAGCATTTAGGTCATGGAACATCAGATTTGATCAATCAATCAAATTATTTGGTTTTGAACAAAATCTTGATGAACCATGTCTGTACAAAAGACATCAAGATAAAGTGATAATGTTCCTAGTACTTTATGTAGATGATATTCTACTCATTGGAAATGATGTAGGGGTAATGTCATCTGTAAAGGTTTGGTTGTCAAGTCAATTTGATATGAAAGACTTGGGTGAGGGTAACTTTATTCTAGGGATCAAGGTTTGGCTAGATCGCAAGAATAAGATGTTAGGCTTATCACAAGCTAGATATATAGATAAGGTTCTAGAACAGTTTAGCATACAAAACTCTAAGAAATGATTACTTCCTTTTAGACATGGAGTTCCTTTGTCTGATGACCAAAGGCCTAAGACTCAAGAGGAAGTAGATATAATGAGACAAGTTCCTTATGCTTCTGCAGTAGGAAGTCTCATCTATGCCATGCTTTGTACTAGGCCAAATATTTGTTATTTAGTTGGCATGGTTAGCCGATATCAATCAAATCTAGGACCAAATCATTGGCAAGCTGTAAAGCATATTCTCAAGTATCTACAGAGAACGAGAGATTATATGCTTGTTTACCGGTGTGTGGATTTGATACCCATTGGCTATACATATTCAGATTTTCAATCGGATGTAGATTTCAGAAAGTCCACATCAAGATGTGTTTTCACCTTGGGAGGTAGAGCCATAACATGGAGAAGTGTCAAGCAATCTTGTATTGCGGATTCCACCATGGAAGAAGAATATGTTGCTACTTGTGAAGCAACAAAAGAAGCTGTATGGCTTAAGAAATTCCTTTCTGACCTTGGTGTAATGAGAATGGAACAAGTTTCCATCACATTGTTTTGCGACAATAGTGGTGCAGTTACACAATCAAAAGATCCAAGGAATCACAAGAAAGGAAAGCATATTGAGAGAAAGTACCACATCATTAAAGATATTATTGCTTGTGGAGATGTGGTGGTAGTAAAGATTGAAAGTGCAAATAATCTAGCAGATCCCTTTACCAAAACCTTACCTCAAATGACCTTCGAGTCACATTTGGAGGGAATGAGAGTTAGATTAGTGCACAATAGTCTTTAGGGCAAGTGGGAGATTGTTGGGATTAGTGCCCTAGAATCCTATTGTATGATGTTATATATGATATTATGTATGACATTATGTATGACATGATGTATGGCTTAATATTGTAATTAATAAAGTTTTTTTATTATTATCTAAAATAATGATAACATGAATATTCAGACATTATCATATAGTCCATGAGATGCATAGTATGTGATTTATGTGATTCAGTCGTAGAAGATATAAGTCACAAGTTCTTTGCAAACTCAGAATTTTAGTTCGTAGTCGGTGATGAAATTGAGCATTTCATCTGCGAAGACTATAACATATCAACTAAGATGATTTGTCTTGATCATAGAAGTGAAGACTTCTAATTGATATGTTGATATGTTTTAAGAGTTAAGACATATTGAACTGGACCGCTGTGACATTTATTATTCTCCTAACGACTGTCAATTGAATAACAAATCTCACGACTTATATTTACATGAATTCTTAATCCTGAGAGAATAATGGACCTGGTCATGAAGTGTAGGTTGTTTTGATATATCAAGAGTGAGATCTAAAGTAACGGTCAAAATCTTAGTATGTTGGGCAACCACACTTAGTGTTGATGGAACATATATTCTCAAGATGGAATTCATAGTCTTTTAATGGAGATGTAAAATATTCCCTTGAAATAAGTTTAATGGGTTCAGTTATTCAGAGAGTTAGGCCTAACCACTTTGGTAAGAAATTACTAAAGTATACATTTATGAAATTGGATTTCATAAATATATGGTGAATAACTTAAAAGGATTAAATTGGATACTCAAGGATTAAGATGTAGTAATCTTCAAAGTGACAGTTTATATTCATGACTTTGAATTATTACAAATATTTTATGAATGGGTTGCATGTATAATAAAGTATTGGGATATAATTTATTAATAAGGTCTAGAGTGCAATTATATTTTTATAGTGGTATTAAATATAATTAATGGTAACTTTGGACTTGTCAAGAGTTGACAGAAAAGCCTAAGGCCCATTGGAGCTAGTGTCTTATTGGTCCCTTTTGGTCCCATTCTAAGCCACATACTAAAACCCAATTGGAAATGTCCAAAAGGATAGCCCAATTAGACAATCAGTTATTAGGAGAGAAACATATAGAATTTCAAATGACACAACAGGTTTGTGAAATGGTGTGTATATATGAGTGAAGCCACTCAATTACTTTCCCTTGGAATCTGATTGAAAGACCACACATCTTGGGCGTTAGTGGAATTGGAGTGAAGATTGAAAGTGTTCCTGAGAACTTCTGATCTTTGGTTTTGAAATTCACTGCACCAAGTAATCTCTCTTGTTCTATATTCGTAAACTTACTTTATGCATGTTATCAATTCTAAATGAAGTAGATCCGTTATTTTTCTACTACGTATATGAGTATTTCCAACACAAGGCCCATTAGAGCTAGTGTCTTATTGGTCCCTTTTGGTCCCACTCCAAGCCACACACTAAAGCCCAATTGGAAAGGTCCAATAGGCCAGCCCAATTAGATAATTAGTTAAATATGAAGGAAGAGACATACATAATTTTTTATTAGAAAGAAAGAGAGACATCATTGTAAAATGGTGTGTATGTGTGCGTGAAGCCACTCCATTATTCTCCCTTGGAAACTGATTGAGAAACCACACTTCTTGGGCGTAAAGTGGAATTTGAGTGAAGATTAAAAGTGTTCCCAAGTACTTATAATCTTTTGTTTTGAATTTCACTACACCAAGGTACACTATCTTGTTCTTAAATTCTGAAATTTACATAGTGCATGTTATCAATCGTGAATGAAATAGATCCATGTTTATTGCTTCCGTTGTGTGTTTTGTATGAGATACAAAACCAGATTTTCCAACACTTACATGGTATAAACTGACGCTCACCCTAATCACAAGGGCGCTCGCAGTAAGCAAACATGAGCTCATCCTTGGACACAGTCCTCAGACGCTTACAACTAGGATAATTAGGAAACTCTACCTTAGGAACTCGAAGCACATCTGCAACAAGTTGCAGTGTGACTGGAAAGTACGTACCTCAAATGCGAGTGAAGAAGTGAGGTACAGAATGATCAATTCCATGCATATTGGAGTAAAAATCCTATATAAGCACGGAAGGACAGGTGATCAAGACGTCACACAATGACTCTCATCCCTGACTGTAAATGACATTAGGAGGGTCGGTGTCGACAAAGTCTACCAGAATAAGCATCCTCATCACGAAACCGAAGATGAGAGAGAGTAGGATCAGACGGAGATGATGCCCTAGAACGAAGAAGGTTCCGAGACGGAGCAGATTTACGCTTAGGTGCCATAGACACGACTAACGTAAACAAAAAGAGAGAGAGATAAAGAGACAATCAGAAAAGATCCAAAACAGTTCAAATATAGTAGGTATATTGAAAAGAGAGTATGTATGCATGGAAAATGCATGAACATGTGACATGCAAAGAAAATTGCATCATGGGCTTAGCCTAATCCAATCCTACCAGCACACAATCAACTTACACACATCTAAATACATGATAATACTGTTATAATGCTAATGTGATGCAATGCATGAGATTTTAAACTCATTTAAATGAAAACCCATCCCAAAATTTTAATAATAACTTATCAATGTTGAAAAACCCCAAATTTTTTCAAAAACCCCAAAACCTAGGTTTCAAAACATGAAAATGAGAGATTAGAACCTTACCAATTGAAGGAAAACTTGAAAAAGCTTGAAGAACCTTTAGGAACAAGTATGGAGTGAGTGAGAGAGGTTAGGAATGAGAGAACATGAAGCTATCGAGAGAAAGATCGAGTGAAATGAAAAACTGGATCGCACAGAACCTTTAAATAGAGGTTCAGTAAATCTCGGCAGATACAAGTTTCGAGCAATCTGTAGAGAAAGGTGTCAAGAAAAACAACATTAATAGATGAAGATATCAATAAGGTGTCGAGGAACAAAGCAAAGACACAAGAACAGAAGCTCAATCGATCCACCAGTTGTCGAGAAGCTATCGAGAGGTCGAAAACTTTCTTGATCGATCCACTAGGTGTCGAGAAGCTTTTGAGATTGCGATAAGAAAAAGCTGAGGAGCTCGATAGATAGTTCAGTGTCGAGGACCTGTGGAGGAGCTGTCGAGCTAGCTTTAAAAAACAGTTTTTTCAAGAAGTGAAAAAAACAGACATAAATGCAATCAAGCATACAACTTTACCAATGATCCAATCAACATTTTAATCTCTCAAAATCATCTCTCAACAATAATTTTAAGCACGTGGATCCCACACACACACACACACACACACACACACACTAAACAAGTCTAACCAATTTTATATTTCAAAAACAAGTCAAGACAGTTTAGTGAGCATACATTAACACATGTATACCTTGCGATGTCCAAATCACATTGTACCTGCACATGTATCGAGAGTAGAAAAGAATATTGCATGTTGCGTGTGAAAAACATTGCAAGATTGTATAAGTGTATACATGTTATGACGATTTGAGATATGAGAAAATTACTTTAACTCACACACAATCATAACTGTTTGATAAGGACTATCACCTTTGAGATACATCCTATAACTCCCACATCTCCTAGAATACACGCTTGTAATCATATTTAAAGCATTTTTTATCTTTTTGCTTTTTATTTTTCTTTGCATATTTTTCTTTTAATAAGCATTTCATACATGGGCATATAAGAGAAAGAAAAGAAATACCCAATGATATTTGACATTCTAATTTTGCTATGCCAAAACACACAAATGTCATTAGCATTGCACTTTTGCTATGCCGAAACATACAGATGTCATTTTATGATTGGCGGGTAACAGTGGTGAGATGGTTATTTATGTCTTTCTCTTAGGATTTTCTAGTCATTCCCATCAAAAAAAGTGATACGAGTGTTAAGTACAAGAGATCACTTAATCTTACTCATCACAAACAAGAGCTGCAAAGTTCACTTGTTTAGTTGTGCATAGAGATGCTCATCTAAACTATAAAATATACAAATTTTAAAAAATTTTGTTTTAATGGCCATCCAAGATACACAAGTACCAATGTACACAAAACACACACTGTTTTTGTATTTTTTTTTTCAATTTTTTTATTTATTTATTTTCATATCAAAAACAAAATAAATAAAACTGAAAAAAAATAAAAACAAAAACATGTTAAACAAAGCAAAGCAAAGAAAAAACTAGACTGACTCAAAATAAAAGAAAAACACACAAGTTATGCAAAAACAAAAACATGAAGAGAGAGAAGAGAGTGATAGAATCACTTGGAACCCTTTTCCTTCCACATCTTGGAGGAACCTTTTCTTTGATTAAACCCTTAAACTAGGGGTAAGGGGGAAGAATTGAAGCCGTTCAAGTTCGAAAGGAAAATGAGGGCTTTGGGAAGATCTCCAAGAGAAGCAAGAGAGGATTGAAGTTAATTCTGGCTTCCAGATGCTATAATACTGTTGCTCTATTAAGTGGCTAACCACTTATAGTAATTTGGTCGAGTATGACCAGCAACTTCACAATGATGATAGAGATGCTGCTTCTTCTGTTTAGGCATTTGAGAGTTAGCTTTCTTAGCCCTAGGGTTTCTAACATCTTTCTTATCTTGTTTAGGGGGTGCTTCTAAGATAGATTTACCCTTGTCTATGTTCTCACTAGCTAAATCAGTTTTAACATTATTGTTCTCAATTTCAACATTATTAGCAGGAAGAACAAAACAGTAGTACTAGTAGAAGCAATATTAGAGGAAGAAAGACCATACCCTAAACCTATTCGATCCGAAGCAGATTTCTGAATGTTGAGCATCTCGTCAAGTTTCGCACTTGAAGTCCTCTCCAATTGAGCTCTGACTTGAAATAGTTCTGCTTCAAGCTTCTTGGTCTTCTCAGCCAAGAAATTGTTCTTAAATCTCAATGCTCTAATAGTCTGATTAGCCTCATCAAACTTTGTGGACAACTCTTCACGGTCAAGTTCCACATCACTGGGTTTCTTGGTGGCCAGCCTATAGAGTTTCTCGTGTTTTTCAAACAGCTTGTATAGTTTCTTATAGGCGGTATGGATATCATCTTAATCATCCATCTTCTCAAACTTAGAATCCACCAATTCTTCTTCTTCATCCATGTCTTCAACAATCCCTTCAGTAGGATTGACTGTGGCAATGAAGACATTCAAGATTCCATCATCTTCACAGTCAAGTTCCACATCACTGAGTTTCTTGGTGGCCAGCCTATAGAGTTTCTCGTGTTTTTCAAACAGCTTGTATAGTTTCGCACAGGCGGTATGGATATCATCTTGATCATCCATCTTCTCAAACTTAGAATCCACCAATTCTTCTTCTTCGTCCACGTCTTCAACAATCCCTTTAGTAGGATTGACTGTGGCAATGAAGGCATTCAAGATTCTGTCATCCTCATTGTCAAAATCATCCTCAAGCTCGGTGTTGCTCAAGGTAGCAACTAGTGCCTTGCTCTTCCCAATGCTCTTGAGATATGTAGGACACTCTTGTTTCATGTGACCAAAGCCATGACACCCAAAGCATTTAGGTCCTGCAGGAACAGTGTACTGACCGCCATCCCTAGCATCCTTCTTCCCTTTGTCTTAGCTCTTGAACTGAGAAGAACTAGATTACCTACGGTCCTTGTCGAAGCCCTTCCCATTGGCATTCTTCATGAACTTCTTAAATTGCCTTGTAATGTAGGACTTCATCCTAGAATCCTCATCATCTAAAGACTCATCAGTGTCACTGCTCTTGACTTTACTTGACTTGCCAATTCTTGTTAACCCTAACTCATAGGTGTGCATGTTTCCAACCAGCTTTGTCAAAGGAATCTTGTCAATATCCTTTGATTCCTTGATTGTCGTAATCTTGGCATGAAATCTCTCAGGTAGAAATCTAAGCACTTTCCTCACAATCTTGGGTTTAGGAATGGTTTCCCTAAGATTAAAAGCTGAGTTCACTATGTCCTTAAGTTTGGCATAGAATTCATCGAACGACTCATCCTCCTCTATTTTTATCTCTTCAAAGCTTGTAGTGAGCCTCTGAAGCTTTGAATCCTTGACAGCCTTTGTTCCCTTATAGGTTGTCTAAAGGATGGTCCATGCTTCCTTAGCAGTTTCAGTGGAGGATATATTCTTGAACTCCTCATTGGTGACTACCCTGAATAAAGCATTCAATGCCCTAATGTTGAAGTTTGTCGCCTTGATCTTAGCTTCATCCCAATCGACCGGCACTTCTTTTGGCTTGGTCCAACCAATCTCTACAGCTTGCCACATCTTCTCATCTAAAGACTGCAAGAAAGCTCTCATGTGTACTTTCCAGTATGCATAGTTAATGTCATCAAATAAATGAGGTATAATTAACAACTGTCCTCTATCCATGACAAACAGGGGTCAATGAATCAACACAACAAATATTAAACCTAATTAGAATGTGCCTGCTCTGATACCACTTGATAGGCCAAAAACGTATTGACCCCTTGTGATTAAATTAATTGATTAATTAGCCAAGTTATTAATTAAACAAATTAACATGCAAAGTGCGTGGTAGTACAAACAAATCATGAATAACTAAAGTATGTAGTGAAAAATAAATTGACACAGTGATTTATTTATGAATGGGGAAAATTTATGCGGCAAAAACCCCACCGGGTGATTTTAAGGTCAGCACTCTCAAAATTTCACTATTATCACAACAAGCGGTTACAAGTAAAGGAATCTCAGTACCTTATACCAACCTACAATTGAACCCTTACTCCAATACTTAATTGGACTTGTTCTTTAGTGACAATTTCTCCTTTTGATGCACGGCTCCCAAGTACATGACTAACCAATTGCGCGGATCCTAGTACACAACTCCAATCACCAACTAGAGAAGATTGTTGGCTGCAAAGTTCTTCAGTTCATCCACACTGTTAGGTTCTAAGGTCTTAGGATTTTATGTATTTAGAACTCTAATTTGTAATGTTGGCAAACCATGATCAAAACATTGTATGGTGTCTTATTTAGACTTGCTCAAAGTTGGTTTAATATTGTAAAGTTGGAATCGAGTGGCTGCAGAAGTACTTGGGACTCTCGGCCTGGCTCGATCGATCGAAGAATAGACTCGATCGATCGAAAATCGCACAGGTTGAATTTTCTGCAGAATTTCCAACTCAGCCCTACTTCATTAAACGTTTAGGGTTTTATGTTTTTACCCTAGGTATATAAATAAAACCCTAGCCACGTTTTTGGAGGTAGCCCATATTGTATTGTTGCTCATACATTGCTGTTTTGTGTGAATCTCGTGTGAGATCTTTGAGGAGCTTTCCTTTACACAAAACTTAGGGTTTTCATGGTGGAGATTATTTCAACATCTTGAAGATCATTATTGTTGCAACCATTGAAGATTAAAAAGAAAAGCAAGCGGGGAGCTTGTAGCTGATTGAAGAATTCAAGAAAGAAGTAGTCCGTGGATTCGGAGCCTGCGCGTGGTCGTGTCAGGAAGTTCTACTGGTGGGTAGCATTAGGAAGTCGAGCGGGGAGCTTGTAGTCCTTTTGTACGAACTTCAATTCTTTCATAGTGAATTCAGGTTAGCCTTGAGGATCGGTGGGTCAAATCCTCCCCAGGTTTTTACCGTGTGGTTTCCTGGGTGATCATATCTTGTGTTATTTATTTTCCGCTGCATTATTATTCTTGATATGATTGTTTGATTGTTTTAACCTAGAATTGCTTAATTTGACTAAGTAACAACTTGGCTAATTAATCTAGGCTACGCAATCTGTGTGTTTTAAGGGGTCTAAATTTCGATCACACACCATGAAGATCAAGAAGATGCTTGGTCATAAAACCCTATGGTGCACATACACAACAACTTCTTCAAGAATGTTGAACTAGGGCAAAACTCTATCTCCAGTCACAATTTGCTTGAGCAAATTTTTTTCTTAAAGTTTGTGCAACTTGTGAACACTTTGACATCCCTTAAAATAATCATTTTATATGTCTAGGGTTAGGAGAAAAGAAGGCCCAAAGACACATTCATGGATTTCAAGAAAATCATATCAGAATTCTAAAATTCTTAAACCTCGACAGATAGGAGCTGTCGAGCAAGTGTCGAGCACACGGGCTAAAACAGCTTTCTTAAGCTCGATAGATGCAGCTGTTGAGTTTTAATGAATTTGCACTATTCATCTTGTTACTTGGATAGACTTGAATTGCTTTAACACTTGATCTTGAAACCTTGTTTCTTGACGTATTAAAAATACCTAGATCTACCCAATTACAAGTAAAGTGCATTTTGTCAAAGGATTAGCCAATTACATAAAAGAATGACATATGTTCTTAACAAGTGAAACACATATGTCCTAACAAATTCCATGATTGTTCTAACCTCTCCCTCAAAGTGAGAACCATTATCAGAGATAATCTCTTGGGGTACCCCATATCGATAAATGATGTTATTCTCTGTAAATCGAGCCAATTGCCACTAGGATGTATTTGTGTCCATTCAAGGCCTTAGGGGCTATTCTTCCAATCACATCGATACCCCAGACTAAGAAAGGCCATGGAGAGGTCACGTTGTATAGTTTACTAGGTGGCATGTGATTCAAATTCGCTTGTGTTTGACAATCGTGGCAACTCTTCACAAAGTCTATATAATCGGTCTCCATCGTGGTCCAATAGTGCCCCATCCTCAAGATCTTCTTAGCCAACATTGTAGACATCGCATTTTGTACCCCTTACAACTTGCGCCCTCATTCCCTAATGATGCTAAATTCTAAGACCCCAAGGTTGGTTTCCCAATTAGAAGTTAATTTGACTTAAGAAGTGTTAAAAAACGAAATATAACTTTTAATGAGCAAATAAATCAATTTTTGAAAAATAAGGCCAAAAGAAACCCTCACTATGTGTATGCATGAATCAGCCTGCATATGCGGCATATGTACGTAGGCTTGAACTTGCACACGCATAGCGATTTTCAGAAACCTAAACAAGGAAAGTTTTCTGCACTTATATTGAGGTTTGGAACGAATCCCACATCGTCTGGGGATCGTTCTATACCCCATTTTTCACACTATAAAAAGCCTTACATAGTATATTTTCAAAACACACAGAAATCCCACGAAAAAATACTAAGATTCACTAGAAATAGTGAATCAAAAGGGAGTTTTTCACAAAACACCCTTAAGTAAATTTTCTTTTGATCAGGGCATTTTTTGGTCTTGATCTTTAAGTTCAATCTTTACTAATCACTTTTTTTATTGAATTCTAAATAGATTCGACTGAGGGAAACGATCAAAAATCAAGCTTGAAAAGCTTTTCTTTGAGGTATTAGTTTTAAACCTTCCTTCTTCTTTTCTACACTTTAATTTTCTATTTCTTTGAGGTATTAATATGCTTTAACATGTTTATCTAGCTTAGGTTTATATTTTTGTATGTTTTAAATGCATGTTAGGTTGTTAAAATTCCTGTTTTGAGGTTTTGTCATATTTTTGTGTTTTTAGGGTTTTTGGGCAAGAACTTGCGCACACATAATCTTGCCTGCGTACGCAAGCTTGATCATGTGTACACATGCTTGTTCTTGCATGTGCAAGCCAATGCCCAGAAACCCTAATTTTTATTTTTTTTTATTGTTTTGCTTCTGCTTTCACATGTTTGCTTGTTTAGCTTCCTTTTTCGTGTTTGTATGCTTTTAATGCCTATGTTTCACATGCTGAATTGTTTGGTTTGTCTTACACGTTAGAATCATGGTTTGTTTTGTGCTTTTATAGTTTTGATGACATGAACATGCATTCACATGCTCATGCATAAATGCTATAGGTGCTGAGTTGTTGCAAGGTAAATGAAGGGTAAGTCATGCATTTGTAATGTTCATGCATTTGATATGATCCTGCTTAGCTTTGATGAAGTTTGTGATCTTGATACCTTGGATGATGACATGCTTTGGTTTGGCTTTATTCCTCATTTTATTCTTTAATGATACATTTTGCTGCCTTGAATATGATATGATGTCATGCTAAATGAATGCTAGGATGATGTGATGAGATGTATGTTAAGGTATGCTATGATGTGATATGATTTGTGATGAAGCATTCTAGATGTATGTTAGGAGATGCCATGAATAGATGAATGTTATGATCTGTGATGAAGTGATATGCATGATTAAATGTATGGTAGGCTTTGTTTGTAAGCATGATAGATGTATGTTTAGGGATGATGGGATTGATTGTTTAGACTACTAGAACATACTACTGGAACATAATGGAGATTGATTGTGTAGACTACTGGAACATACTACTGGAACATAATGGAGATTGATTGTGTAGACTTTGTGAAGAGTTGTCACAATTGCCAAACACATGCAAATTTGAATCACGTGCCACCTAGTAAGCTATACTGCATGACCTGTCCAAGGCCTTTCTCAGTCTAGGGCATAGATGTAATTGGAAGGATAGCCCTTGAGGCCTCAAATAGACACAAATACATCCTAGTGGCAATTGACTACTTCACCAAGTGGGTGGAAGTTGCCTCCTACTCTTTGTCGAAAGCCAAGCATGTGGCTCGATTCCTAGAGAATAACATCATTTATCAGTATAAGGTACCCCAAGAGATCATCTCCAATAACGGTTCTCACTTCGAGGGAGAGATTAGAACAATCATGGAACTGTACAACATTAAGCACCACAAATCTTCACCATATCAACCACAGACCAATGGGGCCATAGAAGCAGCCAATAAGAACATCAAGAACATTCTAGCCAAGATGGTAGTGGCATACAAAGATTGGGCCAAGAAGCTCCCATTTGCCTTATTGGGTTACAGAACTTCTATTTGCGCATCAACTGGGGCAACCCCCTACTTTTTGGTCTATGGTAGGGAAGCGGTACTTCCCATTGAGGTGGAGATACAATCTTTGAGGATACTAGCAGAAAATAAGGTCCTAGAGGAAGATTAGGTGAAATAAAGATATGAGCAATTGGCTTTGATAGATGAGAAGAAGGCTAGAGCATAATCCAAAAGAGGATTGCTAAAGCATTTAACAAAAATGTGAGACCTAGAAACCTTAAGGAAGGGGACTTGGTTCTAAAAGTTGTTAGAGATGAAACTTTTGATCCAAGAGGAAAGATGAAGCCAAGATGGTCTAGTCCGTTTATTATCAAGAAGATCATGTTAGGAGGTGCTACAAGAATTACTGATTTGGAAGGGGAAGAAATGCTTCGCCCAATCAACATTGATAGACTTTGAAAATACCACATTTGAAAAGAAAAAGAAGAAGAAAAGCCTGCTAAGTTGAAAACCTGAAAGGCCGGCCTAGGCAAAAATTAAGACAAAAGGACCTCACTAGGTTGAAAACCCGAAAGGGCGATCTAGGCAAAAGATAGGGGCAAAGAACATGGGCATGGCGAAAATTCCTTAAAGGATGTCATGGGCAAAAATTACACGGCATGGAAAAAAGAAAAGAAAAAGAAAAATTATGTCAATAAGCAAAGATAATAAATAGGTGGCTCTCTCATTGCTCAAATTACTAGATGATAAATTGTTTCTATAGGGGATGTGGAACATTCCAATCCTTTACTAAATTCGTAAGAAAAGACATGAAAATCATAAAGTGTAGAAAAGTAAATTTTGGGGCATATCAAGTTGGTTAGTTAGTCTTTTTTTTCTTTTAGTTGGACTTTCTGTAAGCTTTCTGAGCTATGTGAACCCACTTCATGACAATCCTAAGTCATTTCTTATATCCTAAAGTTGGATGAAGCAAATTGGAGTCTTTCATACGGCTATATCTGGAAGAGGAAAGAAAGAAGGAGAGAAAAAGAAAAGAAAAGAAAAGAAAAGAGAGAGAGAGAGAGAGAGAGAGAGAGAGAGAGAGAGAGAGAGAGAGAGAGAGAGAATAAAGAAAATGAGTTCAAAGACTATATAAGGAGACTCAATGGGTTGAAAACCGAAAGGCGACCCACGTAAAAATTAGAAGAATCCTGCGAGGTTGAGGGCCTAGGAAAAAATTAAGGATTGAGAGAAAAGATTTATCTATTTTTAACTTGGTGATAAGGGAAGGTACAAGGGAGAGACTAAAAGGACTACTCAAGGCACAATTCAATAACAAAGTTTCTAGAATAATAGAATAGCATAAAAGTTCCACAAGTTTGTAATTTAAGTACATATCCCAAATAAAAGCATAAATATAAAAGGAGTTCTTAAAATATAACCCTATGTCTCAAACCAAATGTAAAGTCCAAGCATGTGTGCTAAAAAAGAAAATGATAAAAGCAACAAAAAGAAAAAAGTATGCTATGCTATGCTGTGTTTGTGTTAGTCTGTCTGTCTGTTTACAAGATCACCAGAAGTGCCTCTTCCTCTTTTCATGGCTCGGAGTCAACTCTGAACCTCCCCCACCATCACCATCACCACCACATCATCATATCATCATCTTCATCCTTGTCACCCCCCTCCGTACAGCTGCCCCAGTCAACTCTCGTTTGAGGTTTCTTGCAAGCAAGACGAGCTCCTTATGCTCTTAAATAGTAGGTTGAATTTTGAAGGAAAAGTTGTAAAACAAGTATTCAGATGCAAGGATAGAAAGGAAAAGGATAAGGATGAAAGAGAACTCACCGCCTAGGTGCCTTCAGGAAAGGGGTAGATTATGACATTTGTGTTGCGCCAACAGGACACTCATGAGCAAAGCATCAGGGTCGTAAGCATAGACCGACCAAGCAATCGAGGAGTGGATCAATGATAGCACCAACAGCAGGGCCCTCCTGACACAAGTATTTCATTTGAGAGTTACTAAGGTATAGGAATGCATATGATGATTAATTAAGAGAAATAAGAGATCAAGAACACATACCAGAGCAAGGAGAGAAGGCGTAAGGTGAGCCCACTAAACTCCTCATAATCTGACTTGCATATAACCTGATCAGTAAAGGAATACCTGGCTCCCACTAGCTATACTTCGCATCTGTCATGGAACGAGGAGCAAGCATGAACACTAGAGGGTCCACAAGAGCTCGAGGCGTATCCTCCCTCACCAACTGGTAGCACACCTATTTCGCCAAGTAAATCACCCTTAATCCACCACCCTCAAGGGTCTAGGAAAGATTGGAAGCAAGTATAGTAGCTACCTCCAAGCTTGGGTTTGCTATAGGGGCAACTCCAGCCCAAGGACTCCATATGATCTGTGACAACACGTGAAGTTAGAAAAAGAACCCTAAAGAAGCATGCAAATAATGGAAGCGAAATATGTTTCTAACTTACATCCTTAGGAGAGAGCCTATCTAGGTGAGCCTGAAGTGGAATGATACTCCTCAAGTCCAACTTAGCTCTTCTAGCAATAAGATCGTACTCCACGGCCCAACGCTGAAAAATGGTAGTGTACAAAGTTTAGAAAAAAAAAAAAAAAAAAACAATTTGCAAGATGACAGTGTGCAAGGTGGCAGTGTGTAAGATTCAGAAATAACAGTTACCAAGATGACAGCTTGCAAAAGGTTATGGTACAATTTGCAAGATGATAGTTTGCACGGTTTAGATATGGTACAATTTGTAAGAGATGGTTGGCAGTTTGGAAGATGATAGTTTGCAAGATATGGGTATGAATGTAGGTGACAGGAATTTAGTACATGATCCTAACCTATATGGCATGTAGTTGTAAGACTATAAGAATGAGAATGCATGAACTATAAGAGAAAAGAGGGAGAAATTAGCCTCAAAGAGCTTCCAAGGCCCCACCAACTGGCGTAGTGTCCCTCAACTGAGAGTGTCCAAAGAAGAGTAAAGATAAGCCAAGCATATTAACCCCTAATTAGTAGATTGAGCCCTCTCAAAGTCTCAAAAAAGGGCCAACCACCTCAATGACACCGTCTACCCACTTGTGGTGAATAGGTACATCCCCACCAAGAACAACAGAAAGGCCCTAGCCATCCGAAGACACTCCTTAGCCATCTCCTATGGACGATGCATAAAGTCCGCCTCAAGGTCAATGTTGCGGATCGTTTCAGTAGCATACCACCTCCCCAATAAGTTTGCACCCAATTGAACACCCGACTTCTCCTTGAGACTGATCAGGACTCTATCAAATCGCAAGCCAGTCATGCGGTGGAAGTCATAAGGAGTGATAGTCATCTCCCGGCTAGCAATATGGAAGGTCTGTGTAGTGTCCCACCACCTCTCAGCCAAGGTCTGCGCCAAGAAAGCACTGGTAGACCTTTCAGGCATCAAACGGATGACAGGCTTGAAACCCGTAGCACAGACATAGCCCGGAGTCTCCTCATTCAAAACCGAGTACCACACCAAGACCTAGTTGGGACTTCCCCAACCAAAATATGGGACTGGGACCTGCAAAAGAGAATGGGGTAAGATTCATGGTTAGATGAAAGAAATGATAAGGAAATGACATTAGGTGCATAATAGGATGAAATGTGACATGAGATATACAATCGAGTGCAAAAGTGGTGAAGAATGATGTTAAAATGACAAATAGATGAGAAAACGGGTGAAAAAA
>NW_027069553.1:776355-778855 GCF_002906115.3 Quercus suber | reverse complement strand
CAATTAGAAATCAGTCATTATTTAATAGGTGTTATTAAATAAAGAAACTATGAGAATGGTTTTAACGTACGTAAGATGAAAAGAAAAAGAAATCAGTTTTTCTCCACAAGGAGAAGAAGAAGGATTTTTCTTTGAGAATCTACGTACAAAAGACTAATTGAGAGACCACACATCTTGGGCACCATGTGGAATTGAGATGAAGATTAAAGGTATTCTCAAGTTTGTTTTTGAAATTCACTGCACCAAGGTACGCTTTTTATTCTTTGATTCTAGAATTCTTGGTTATATGTTTATCTTTCATGATTGAAGTAGATCCGTGTTTTTTTGTTGCTTCCGCTGCGTGTGTTTTTGTATGAGATACAAAAACCAGATTTCTCCAACAATGGTATCAGAGCGGTCTTCAATATCATGCTTGTATAACATGTGATTGAATTTTAGAATTAAAGAAAAAAAAAACGTTTTCTTGATGATTTAATTTTCTGCAGTAAAATTTTCTGCATAATTGTGTCCTTGATGTGTGGATGTTCAAACCATGATATCAGTTCATGTTTATATGTATTAAGATCTGAATGTTGAACGAGTATTGTTGCTTGCCTTGCATTCTATTTTTTTTTATGATCAAACAGTAAGTTAATGCTAGTTTATGAAATTTATTTCTAATGAGATTAGGATTATGTTTTCAAGGTTTCTAGCATTATTAGGGTTCTTGATAATGATCTTGAAAACCTTAATGTTTGATCTGAAAATCTTCGTTGATAAAATCAAAAAAGTGTTTTTGGAAGAGAACAATGAAGATGTCAAAAACGATTAGTTGTTTGTTCAAGAAAAACCCTAGAAAACTGCCTTAGAAAATTTCTAGAAATTCAAGTTTCACGAGTTTCGATTGATCGAAAATCACTTTCGATCGATCGAGTAAAACAGTGATCAGACCTTTTAATTAGATTGATTTTCGATTGATAGTCGATCGATCGAATTTGTTTTTCGATCGATCGAGAGGCAATCGAGTATCGATCGAACAAGTCAAAAGGTCAAGTTCGAATATTTTAATTTTTTCGATCAATCGAGGGGCACATTCGATCGATCGAAAGAAATAAAATTAGAAATTTTTTCTAAGTGTTTTCAAGTTTTTTAAGAGCAAGGTTATGTGTGATTAGATTACACATGGTTCTAGCTAATAGACCTAATGAGATCAAAGATGTTAGTTAAATAAAACTCTTGGTACTAAATCATTTAATGATTGATAATCCTTAATTTATTTTAATTAGAGGTTTTTAATGAGATTAAAATTCTAATTAAAGTTATATAGTTTCTAATGAGATTAGAATACTTTGCCTAGTAAATTAAGGATAGAGTTCTATATAACTAATTTTTGATTCATTAGTGTTTAAGGAATCCTAAATAATTTAGGACTTCCATTTTAGTTAGTGATTCTAATAAGATTAGAGTCTTTATCAAGTGCAAGGTTATTAGTTATGATGGGATCACAATTATATAAGAAAGACCCAAATAACGAGTGAGAGTGCTGAAATAGCCCTTTTGTTAAGTTTATTGTAATGTGAATAGATACCTTGTCTTGACTTCGAGTCTTGCATTCCATGCGGAGGGTATTTACTTCACGGATTACAAGGTTAAACTTCTTTGTGATTGCGCGAATGTTCGTTACGCTATTGTGACGTGACATAGTTACATCACATTGAATTTAAACAATTAAACACATTTGATGTGTAGGGTTAAAATTGTGATTAGATTACAATGATTTCAAGACACTTCACTTGTTTTAAAATTTCTAGTGGGAGAGAGATACAAGGGTTGGATCTCACGGCCTCCATTGTTGGTTCATAGTGGTGTGGGGTAAACATCTCGTCTTAGCCTCGAGCCTTGCGTTCCATGCGGAGGATGTTTATTTCATGGTACTACAAGATTGAATTTCCTGGTTTATAGTGGTTTGATCAAACACCTTGTCTTAGCCTCGAGCTTTGCATTCCATGTGGAGGGTGTTTTTATCATGGTACTACAAAATAAGGTTGTTAAAGGGATGAAATGTGGCTACACATGATTCTAGACAATGGTGTACACTAAACTAAGTTTGATAGTATCCTCTATGCTGAATTCTTGCTATTATTACTTAGAGGCCAAAGGAAGAGCGGCAAATTATTTTTGTTTGGTAAGAGTTACCATGATAGCATTAATAAAGAGAATAATTCTCGCCTAATCATAGTGATTGGTATTCACTCTATGCTGAGGAATATTAATTGCGGGATTAGGTTATCGTTGCACCTAGTATAGTATGGTTTCGGGTTCCATATTATATGGTTATGGATGCAAAATGATAATGTCCTGGTATTTAAGTTCATGGTCTCAAAATAAAGTTGTCATAAATTTTGTCCTCTAGCTACTATTTTAGTTGAATCACATTAACTAAGAAATAATTTTGGACATGGTGCTTAAAGGAGCTGAAGTAAATATTCATGTTTTGATTCAGCATTGTCATAATTTCCTA
>NW_027069553.1:716355-771355 GCF_002906115.3 Quercus suber | reverse complement strand
CCCAATCAAAATTTAAATTGATTTGAGAAGTGTTAAAATGAGAAATATAACTTTTAATGAGCAAATAAATCAAATTTTGAAAAATAAGGCCTAAGGAAACCCTCGCTATGCATACGCATGAATTAGCCTACGTATGCAGCTTTCTACATGTGTACACAAGCTTGATCTTGCACATATATAGCAATTTCCAAAAACCTAAACAAGGAAAGTTTTGTGCATTTATGTTGAGGTTTGGAACGAATCCTACATCAACTGGGGATCGTTCTAAACTCCGTTTTTCATACTATAAAGAGCCTTACATGGTATATTTTCAAAAGACACAAAAATCCCACAGGAAAACACTAAGATTCACTAGAAATAGTGAATCAAAAGGGAGTTTTTAACAAAACACCCTTAAGTCAATTTTCTTTTGATTAGGGCCTTTTCTGGCCTTGATCTTTGAGTTCAATCTTTACTAATCACTTTTTTATTGAATTCTGAATAGATTTGACTGAGGGAAACGATAAAAAATCAAGCTTGAAGAGCTTTTCTTTGAGGTATTAGTTTTAAACATTCCTTTCTCTTTTCATTTATTTTTTTCACTTTAGTCTTCTGTTTCTTTGTTATAATATGCTTTAACATGTTTATCTAGCTTAGGATTATATGTTTTTATGTTTTAAATGCATGTTAGGTTGTTAGAATTCCCATTTTGAGGTTCTACCCTGTTTTTGTGTTTTTAGGGTTTTTGCGCAAGGACCTACGCACGCATACTCTTGCCTGCATACACAGTCTTAATTATGTGAATGCAAGCTTGTTCTTGCGTGCGCGAGCCACTACCCAGAAACCCTAATTTTTGTTTTTTGTCTTTTTATAGTTTTTTTAATGATACATGTTGCTACCTTGAATATGATATGATGCCATGCTAGATAAATGCTAGGATGATGTGATGAGATGTATGTTAAGGTATGCTATGATGTGATATGATTTGTGATGAAGCATACTAGATGTATGTTAGGAGATTCCATGATTAGATGAGGGTTAGGATCTGTGATGAAGTGATATGCATGATTAGATGTATGGTAGGCTTTGTTTGTAAACATGATAGATGTATGGTTAGGGAAGATTGACGCTATTTTGGTTGTTAGATACATGATTAGTGTGTATGTGAGTTAGATAACAATGTTGAGTATGCCTTTAATAGGGTTAAGACATAAGACACAATGATGGGAAGCTAACCTTAGGGTTGGGCGGTTTTGGATGCCTAACATCTTCCCAAGAACGTACCTTAACTCTGAACCCATATCTCTGGTAGTAAGATCAAAAGGTCCTTCCTCAAAAGGACGCTATATATATGGTTCCTAGACCATTGCAAAAACTAGGTGGCGACTCCATTTCGACCCCTCTTGTGTCCACAAACATTCTCCCATTCATGTGAGGACCACAAATCCCTTGATGAATCTCTTTATATTCTGCCATGTTATTGGTCACCTTGAAGTTCAACTTAATTGCCATGGATATGTGAGATCCTTCCGGAGTGATCAAGAGTACTCTTATCCCATTTCCGTATTGGTTCACGGCTCCATCGAAATACAACACTTCTTCACTTGATTCTTAGACAGACTTGCATGGCTTTAACACTTGAACTTGAAACCTTGTTTCTTGAAGCATTAAACACATCCTAGATTTACCCAATTACAAGTAAAGTGCATTTGTCAAAGGATTAGCCAATTACATAAAATAGTGACATATGTTCCTATCATTGAATCACATATGTCCTAACACATGTCACATTATCCTAGCATGCTACTATTGTCATGTCATCATATCCTAAACAAGGCAGCAACAAAGACAAGGTAGCAAAAGGGCATGGCACTCACACATAGGTCATAACATGTATTCACACCCTTAAGCATGAAATCAAGCATCAAACAGAACAAAAATTAATGTCCATACTAATGCATGACGTACCTCACTTATCTTGTAGCAACTCAGCCCCTATGGCATTATGCGTGAGCATATGAATGCATGTTCATGGCATTAAACAAGGAAAACACAAGATAAACCCTAATTCTAACTTGTGAAGGCAAACAAGCAATCAAAAATGTGAAACAGAGACTTAAAACCATGAAAACATGAAAAATGATCTAAAACAGAAGTATACATGTGAAAGCAAAAGCAAAAATAGATTTTTAAAAAAAACTAAGGTTTCTAGGCTAGTTCATGCGCACGCATGAACAACCCTACATGCGCATAATTAAGCCTACTTGCGTAGGCATAATTATGTGCATGTGGGTTTCTGTCCAAAAACCCTAGAAACACAACAAAGCTTTAAAACGCTAAATCTAACATCCTAACATGCTTTTTAGTCGTACAAATACATAAACCTAGACTACATAAATATATTATAACATACTACAATAAGAAACTAAAGCAAACATAAAGATTAAAGTGTAAAAGGGAAAAGAAAAGAAAAAGAAAAGTTTAGACTAGATACCTCAAACAAAAGCTCTTCAAGCTTAATTTTTTACCATTCCTCTCAGTCAAATCTATTCACAATTCAATAAAAGAGTGATTAGTAATCTTAAACTTAAAGATCAATGCCAGAAAAGGCCCCAATCAAAAGAAAATTGACTTGAGGATGTTTTGTGAAAAACTCTCCCTTTGATTCACTATTTCTAGTGAATCTTAGTGTTTTCCTGTGGGATTTCTATCTGTTTTGAAAATATACCATGTAAGGCTACTTTTAGTGTGAAAATAGGGGTTTGGAAAAGACTCCTAGACAATGTGGGATTCATTCCAAATCTCAAAATTAATGCAGAAAACTTGCCTTGTTTAGTTCTTAGAAGTCGTTATGTGTGCGCAAGATCGTGCCTGCATGCACATGTAGAAAGCTACGTGTGCAAACCAATTCTTAAGTGCACGTAGCGAGGTTTTCCTTAGCTTTATTTTTTCAAAAATAGATTTGTTTGCTCATCAAGAGTTATATTTTTCATTTTAACATTTTTCAAGTCAATTTAACATCTGATTGGACCCTAAACCAAATTTGGGTCTTAGAATTCAGCATCATTGGGGAACGAGGGCTCGAGTCGTCAAGGGTGCAAAATGTGGTGTCTACACCCCTATTGTTAGGCTTCTTCTGACACTGGGCTTTTTGTCAAAAATGGGCATCAACATTCAACCCCCTGAGCATGTGAATTGCTCATACAATCCATATGCGAACACTTTTGTAATTTTCTTTCGCAGGCTTTTTAAATGGTGGTCCCCATCTTGTTCACTTTTTTGCCACAAATAGGGTTGTCTTTTCAAATTTCCTAGTTTAGCAGTTATTTTAAAGCACCGCCTCTGCTTCATTTAATGCATTACCTCTTTTGATGGCTAGTTTGTCGCTTCACTTCCTAGTGTTTCTATTTACCCCCACTTCTTCACTTTCTATTCTTCACAACACCCATTCCTTTTGTGAGAGACCATCAAAGTGCCTCTCAAAAGAGAGAGAATTTAGAGTGCTTTTTAGGGCACCTCTCTTTTTGAGTAAGTGGTGTGGAGTTGCCACTTATTTTTTATACCAAAAAAAAAAAAAACTAAATATAACTATACATGACTGAATTGTTTTATTTCATTGATTGAGTAAAAAAATACATGTTTGATAAATTGAAAATTACATGGCTATGGATCCTAGTTACAAACTACCCATTCCGCCCAGATAGAGTCTAGTCTTCTAGACTCTTGTGACCAATATACCCTTTATGCATGACATGAATGATGTGTTGCACAAGAAATAAATAAATAAATCACACAAGTTATTTATGAATGCATCCTCTTCTTTGTAAAAAAATTCAGATCTGTGTTGTAAAAAAAATTGAATTTGGTTTAGAAAAATCATATCTATTTTTGAGAACTTGAACAAAAATTGGTTTTTTGAAGAGAAAAATTCAAATCTGGGCTTATTAAAGAAAACAAAATCTTCTGATTTGAAAACATATCAGATCTGTTTTTTGAGAACTGAGAAAAAGGGTTTTTGATTTGTAAAAGATCAGATCTGTTTTGTGACAATAAAAAAAAAAAAAAAAAAAAAAAAAAATCAGATTTGTGTATTAAAAAAAAAAAACAGATCTGTTTTTATATGTGTAAAAAAATATGAAAAAAATTTCTTGAGAAGAGGATTTCATTGATGAAATAAATTTATGCTATGCATACTAAATAAAACAAACACAACCATTCATGATCCTTTTTTATTTCAAAATTTGCTATGTTAAAAAAAAAAAAATCAAATCTACATCTAATGAAGATGCAAATCAATTTTTAATTTGAAAAAAATGCAGATTTGCATCGAATGAAGATGTAGATCAGTTTTAACTTGAGGAAAATTCAAATCTACATCTAAGGAAGATGCAGATCTGTTTTTTATTTAAGAAAAGTTCAGATTTGCATCTAAGGAAGATGTAGATCCATTTTTGATTTAAGAAAAATTCAAATCTGCATCTAATGAAGATGCAGATCCGTTTTTTATTTAAGAAAAATTCAGATTTGCATCTAATGAAGATGTAGATCCGTTTTTGTATCTAAGAAAAATTCAGATTTGCATCTACGGAAGATGTAGATCCATTTTTTATTTAAGAAAAGTTCAGATTTACATCTAATGAAGATGCAGATCCGTTTTTAGTTGAAAAAAAAAATTGATAACATGCAAATATTGAAACTAAGCAAGAGATCATAACAATAATAAAAAGAATCAAGAACATGTTTCAACAAAATAAGTTAAGAATTCATGATATGAATATTTGACATAACTACACTAAAATAAATAAACATGCTTCATCACAACAAGAGCAATATATAAAAAAACAAGGGTCAATAAGAAACAACCTCTTGCATGGAGCTCTCTTCTTCTTGAGAGGATATTTTAGGGTTCAAAGAAATTTATACAATTATCTTTGAAAGCTTGAGAGAATATCAGAATGGGGATCAAAAATATGAGAAATTTAGGGGTGTGAGAAAGTGTCTCTCTGAGTGTAAAAGAGTGTGCTGAATTTTGAAATAGGGACTAGATCTCAAAATTCAGCACACTCTTTTTGTGAATCGAGATGCGTCTTTCTGCAAAAAAGTCAAAAAGGATGTGCCTTATCATCACCCAAAGAGCGTTAGGCCAAAGCACTTAAAGGTGCCATTCGGCACTTTGAAAGTTCCGATTGGCACCCCAAAAGTGCCGAATGGTACTCTTGGATGCTAATCGCACTTTCGTGTTCGGGTGCATCTTAGACTCATTTTTTAGGTTTTCTTCAATCGAGCCTTGCACTTAGACGTGTTTATAATTCGTATTCTTAGATTTTTGTCTCTTTTCTAGATAATTCAAGACTTTTCAACAACAATTATCTTATAGATAAATACTCTAAAATAAATCTTAATAAAGTTTAGATTATCCACAATTTTATTGCTATCCAATTATTCCCTTTATTCCCATGCAAGCAATCCTATTTTAGACACTAATTATCAACCAATCACAAAATTATTTAATTAATTTTAATTTTTTAACCAATCAGAATTAATTTAAATTAATCATGCACAGTCGACTCTACTTAGACATAATGCATGCTGACCGTGCAAATTTGATCATGCGATATCTTTCGATCCAATAGTCTGATTTGGAAATTGGACATTCCGTCACGACCGTTAGAATCTCAAGATCATTTTCATGATATGTAATGAATGAATTAATGCATGTAATGCAATCATGATTTTTTAGGGGTAAATGGATGGTCATTCTAATCATCTTCCTTGATTAAATCATGGGTACAAAATCGAGTGTCTACACCTTTCTCTTAACCCTTTTCTCTTCTTGCATTCCCTTCTTTGTCTTGCTTCTCACACATTCTCTCACCCACTACCCTTATCACTTAATCCTTTCTTAATTTCGCCGGTCCCCTAAGGCAAAAGAGGTTGCTGTCAATGACCCACCCATAGAGGCTAAGAAAAGTAAAGAGGCTCCCTACTTCGGATTGAACTGTTCCGAGGAGGAAGCGAGTCGCAATCTTGATAGTGAGTGTTCTCCCCTTATAGACCTGTGGTACAACAACCATTCACACTTTTCAATGGTCTTCCCTAGAACGACATGATCTTGACATTTCTTGGGCTCCGTTGGCTTCCTCCATCCCCGATCTTGCCATTCATCAAGGAGACATCTTACTCATGCCCATCCTCTTCGAATTTGAGTCTGGTACATTGCTTGGTTGGAAGGAGTGGGTTGACGAGGAACTTTTCGACACGGGCTTCTAGGTGCCCTTCAACAAGACGGTGCACTGAAGGCCATAGTTTCATCTTTTGGTATGTACACTATTCTACCCATAGAATGAGGAGGCTGTTTGGGCGTAACTAGGATGTGCCTGATGATTTTACCCTCATTCTGGACACAACTACTTCTGTATGCCCCTTCCTGCGCCCACATGCCTTTAAGTTTTGGGGTAAGGTTTTCACCGTGGTCACAATTCCTAGTTCCCAAAGGATGGGTCTTTGCATTGCTCCTATGCATGCCTATGGGCAGGCAGTTATAACTTTATTCAATGAGGAGCTATTAGGTGGTTATGCGTTTTCCCTTGTTCCTTCTGAAGGTTTGTATGCCATCAACTCTCTAAACCCTTGACTGCTCCTCCCTACCAGGTCCATGATTGCCAATGCTAGGAAGTAAACCAAGTCTGGTATATTTGAGTGGTAGGAGAAAGAGCAGGGATGGTTCTTGTATGTTGGTGAGTTTTCTCGTAGTTAGGCGAAAAAGGTGAAGGTGGTGAACATTCCTGCACCAACGAAGAAGAGCTCGGCCTCTAAGTTTGCCAAGCCCAAGGCCGCCAAGAAGGGTTCAAATGCCTTCGAAGCCTATTCAAATATAGTCCCCTACAAAGAGCCTTCCTTCCATTAGTAACATAGTCCTCGAGAGCACCCCTCATTCTTCTGCCAAAGCCCGTTCCACTAGGCGATCTGTTGTAGCCTAGCCCAGCCCTCCCATACTAAGGTAGCCTTCAGATGCCCCTCATTCTAGCAGGGCCCATGGTAGCAACAGGAAGACATCTCCCCCAGCTTCATCTACCACTATCGAGAGAAGAGTATGTTATCTCTAATTGCTCTACTCTTCTCATTTTAGTTATTTGAAGTGCTTTCCTGTGGCTAACTGTACGCACATGTCTTCTTTTTCTCTGCCAATCTAAGTATAAGAAGGACACTTCTGCTGCTCAACCCATTCTATTCGATGAGTCCAAGGTTGAGGTATGTTTCTTTCCCTACTTTACTTTCCTTATGTATGCATGTATCTCTCGTCTTCTTTGACTCAATCACTCTCTTTTTCACTCCATTATTACTCTCTATTTTCCTTCTTTGAGAGACACTGAGTCGATTTTTGTCTACCACCTTATGAGTGAGGAGGCTCCTATCGCTATTGACATACTTATGGAGGGTTTCTTTAATGGTGTTGATACTGTTGCCAAAGCCATGGCTTCTGCCACGGCTACTACTACCAAAAAGGTTCTTGCTGAGGCTTCGGCTTTTCCATCAAGGCCTATTTCTGCTGAGGAGGTCACCCCTATTGTGGGATGAGTCTTTAGGGAATCCGCCCCTATTTCTTCAAAGCTTTCCCCTCCTTCTAAGGGAGTTTCTCCCCCTGTGATGACCCAGGCCAAAAGCATCCCTTCTGTCTCCCCTCTATAGACACCCAATTTTGCACCTATGATTTAATCAAGGAGAATGATTGGAATGACCATCCATGTATCCCATAAATCATGATTGCATTACATGGATTTGTTCTTGCATTATAATACATCAATTTTTTCTTGCATTACTTGCATTAATTCATTCATTGCACATCATAAAATGATCTTGAGATTCTAACGGTTACGATGGTATGCTTGGTTTCCAAATCGAACCGTTGAATCAAAAGATATCGCATGATCGAGTTTGCACGGTTAACAAGCATTGTGTTTAGGTAGAGTCAACCACATAGGATTAATTCAAATTAATTCTAACTGATTAAACAATTAAAATTAATTAAATAATTATATGATTGGTTGACAATTAGTGTTTAAAATAAGGATGCATGCATAGGAATAAAAGGGATGATTGGATAACAATAAAATTGTGGATAATCTAAACATTATCAAGATTTATTTTAGACTATTTATCTACAAGATAATTGTTCTTAAAAAAGCCTGAATTATCTAGAAAAGAGATTAAAAAAAAAAATCATAGACGGAGGATGAAAACGCGTCTAGGTGTAAGGACCTATCAAAAAACCCTAGAAAAAGGGTCCAAACGACACCCAAACATGAAAGAGCGTTTAGTGTCCAAGAGCCAATTCGACACTTTTGAAGTGTCGAACAACATTCTAAAAAGGCCGAATTTCCCCCTTTTGGGCTTTGGCCCAATGGCCTTCGGGTGACGATAAGGCACATCCTTTTCGATCTTTTTGTAAAAAGATGCGTCCAGGTTCACATCCTAATCATCCATGCCTATTTTTTGGAGTCTTCTGGCCTCTATAAATAAAGACTGAACCTCATAATTCAGCACCTTTTTTTGACACTCCGATTTAGGCATACATTCAACACCTTCCTTAGATGTAGATCTAAATTTTTCTTCACAATAAAAAAGATCTACATCTTCCATAGATGTAGATCTGGATTTTTCCTAATCAAAACTGGTTTGTGTCTTCATTAGATGCAAATTCAAACATTTTTTATCCAAAACCTGACTTGTAAATAAATTATTTAAATTTGTTGTGATTTAATTTTGGTGTCACATGTTCAACATATTATTCATGACATGCATAAAAAAGTACATTAGTCACAAGAGTCTAAAAGACCAGACTCTGTCTGAGCGAAATGGGTGCCTAATACCTTCTCATTCCGTAACCTAGCCTCCGAATTTATACTTTGGTTAAGTAGATCTAGCCTTGTCTTTACTTTTTATTTTGAGTAGAATGTAACTATGACAAAAAGCCATGCATTTTGGTAGTTTGTAACTAGGACCCAGAGCCATGTAATTTTTCAAATTTCCAAATATGTATTTTTTTTTTTATTTAATCAATGAAGAGAATAATTCAGTCATGTATTTAGTTTTTCTTATTTTTTTGTATAAAAAAATAAGTGGCGACTCCACACCACTTGCCCTAAAAAGAGAGGTTCCTTAAAAAGCACTCCAAAAATCTCTCTTTTTTGAGAGGCCTAATTTTCCCTGGTTTCTCACAGTGGTGACTCCGCTAGGGATGTCGAGAGCTAAGTTTCATATTAGACTTAAGTGACCAAATATGTACCCTAATTTTGCATGGTCTTGCATGATATTGTTATTTGTTTGTTTGTTTATGTTTGATGGGATGTTGTATAATATTTTGGTGTATGAAATTTGTTGTTTGTATTGTTTGTTAGAATCTTTCCCTAATTATCATAGTGTTTGCCATCCAAACAACAATGTATGCACCCCTTTTCAACAATTTTGTGGTGGTAGTAACCATGGATCACCGGTCTTCATTAGATTCGAGTACCCAGTGGTGAACTCACCAACTCATAGCCTAAAGTCACTGGATCATTTCTTGTTGATTGTAAAGGATAGACCATGTCATTTGGACCAACGTAATGTTCATTACGTTACAAGTTGGGAGGTTTAACGTCCTAGGTATGGGAAATAATGAAACAACAAACCCACCCTACAACATAATGACTTAGAACCTACCCTTAGGTCGATCTCGGTTAAAATTGCATTGCATGTTGAGTGTGTTTGTTTTGGTTGAATGATGGAAGGGGTTTTAGTTTTGACTAACCCGACCAAGCTTGTCATTAGGGGAGGATCTGGTCAAGATCTAAAGGAAGGCTACAAAGAGAACCTAAGCCTGGCACTCAAGCTAATTGATAGAAATTTAGACCCCTTAAAACACAATTAGATTAACCTAGTTAATTAGCCAAGTGATTACTTAGTCAAAATTAAACAAATCTAGGTTAACACAAATATATCATATCATGCAAAGCAGCGAAAATATAAAGAACACAATGATATGATGACCCAGGAAACCACACGGTAAAAACCTGGGGAGGATTTGACCTAGCTATCCTCAAGGTAAACCTGAATCCACTATCTTGAAAGAATCGAAGTTCATACAAAAGGACTTACAAGCTCCCTGCTTGACTTCCTAATGCTACCCACCAGTAGAACTTACTGACACGACCACGTGCAAGCTCTGAATCCACGGACTCCTTCTTTCTTGGATTCTCCAATCAAGATACAAGCACCCCCACTTGTTTTTCTTTAAGCTCCAATAGCAGCAACCTTGTTGATCATCAAGAAGTAGATAATATCTCTACCTTGAAAACCCTAAGCTTTGTGTAAAGGAAAGCTCCTCAAGGATCTCACAAGAGATTTACACAAAACAGCAATATAAGCAACAACCTTAGAGAGATTTGGGTACAAAACCCTAAAATACCAAAGAGGCACAAGAGGCACTCTAATCTCTCTAAAAAGCTTTGAAAACCCTACCTAGGGTTAGCTTATAATGTCCTTTAAATATTGGAAAAAACGGCTTGCGATTTGGGCTTTAAACGATAAGTTATGGCCTTTTTACGTTTGCTGATTTTGCTGATACGCGACTTTCGATCGATCGAGTCTAATTTCTGATCGATCAAACCAGGCCGAAAGTCACTAATACTTCTGCAGCCACTCGATTCCAACTTTACATCAAAGACATAACTTTGAGCAAGTCTAAACACGACAAAACATATTGTTTTGATCATGATTTGCCAACATTACACATTAGAGTTTTAAATACATAAAATCCTAAATCTTTAGAATCTAACAAACTCCCCATTTGGCAATCCATGACAAAACACGAACTAAAAGCTCAAAGTTTACAAAGTAAAAGCCCATTACAAAAATAATGCTCATAACAACAAATCCAACCTAACTACTATCCATCAGGCAAGTATAGACAGCAGCTCAATTGAATCAACTTGTATATTTCCTGAAACACTAAACAAAATACATAAATGCATGTGTGGAAAATACAAGTAAACAAAAATAAATTCTTAATTTCACATAGCACAAAATAAAGACATATACCAATGAAGAACTCATAAGTATAAATCAATAAGAAGTGAAACAAGAAACATATAAATCAAAATAAATTCTAACTCTCCCCCTAAGTTAGATACATCAAAAAGTTTTTTATATTCTCCCTCTAAACAAAACAAGCAGATCATCTATGTCTTCCCCTTTTTGTCACATATTGACAAAGACTACCTAATCAGAAGGTAGATAGAAAACATACGCAACAGAGTAAGAGAAAATAGAGACAACTCCCCCTATGAAGAGCAACAACTCCCCCTAAGAACCACAAAGGTTAAAAAAAATCTCTCCTCCTATAAAAATAGGAAAAACAAAACAAGTTTTGGAAAAAAACAGTTTTGGGGAAAAATAAAAGAGGGTAGGGATAAATAAAAAGATACAAATCAAGTTTTTTTTTTTAAAAAACTAAGTTGAGGATACACATGAAGAAAAAAATATTCTCTCTTTCAATAAAATGCAAACATAACACTATGTGACCCATAAACAGTTGCATGAATAGAGAAAAATATTTGCACATTGATTATCCATCATAACTCTTAAGAAAAATATTTTCTACAGTTTACACATAAGAAATAGCATACACTAGAATGTACAAAACTCAAAAATTAATCAATCAATTTTTAAATCAAGTTGAGTGCCCAATTTAGCAAAGTGTATGCATGTTATGTGTGAAAACAATGAGAGATATGACTGCAAAACTGCAAGATGGATACAAAAACAATGCAATGCTTGTGAATCCTAAACACAAATGATGCATGAAAAAAATTTTGGTCAACAACATAGAAATTGAAAATTTTTCAATTTCGATCGATCGAGAATCGATCGAACATCAATCGAGTTAGGCAGACTCAAACCAAAAATTTTAATCGCAATTTCAATTGATCGAAAAACAGGTTTGATCGATCAAAAGTTTGGAAAAATCAAATTTTTGAAAAACATAGCATTTTAATGCAAAAAATCCTCAAAGCACATTGTTTTATAAAAAATGCATGAGTATGAGATGAAAAGTTTTTCAAAAACACTTGAATTTAGCCCAGATCTTCCAAAATCAAGATTTTCAATCAATTTCTCCTCAAAGCGAAAACATTAAACACATTTTGCAATAAAATCAAGGAACTTTTAATCTTGGATGGTCACAACAAGATGACACAAAATAAAATGTACCAAGTTTAGCAAAGAGTAACTTGTGTAGTGTGTGCAACTAGCAAAAGCTTGAGATACATGTGAGGTGATATGTGAATAGAAATCAATCACAAAGTCATCAAAATTCATCACACAGAATTTAAAAGAGACTATCACCTAAAGAGTTACATCATATAACTCCCACATCTCCTAGAACATAAGCTTGCAATCATGTAAGTTTCTTGAATTTGCCTCATATTTATGTGAATTGGCATCAAGCCGAATAGTACATACCAATTTTAATTAAACAATTAAACCGTGGCTACACCTTATGTTCTTTTCGTGCATGTGCTATACTTTCTTGAGCACAAAATTTGATAATATGCACTTAGGTATTCATGATTGGCTAGTGAACAGTGGCGAGATGGTTATTTATGCCTTTCTCAAAAGGATCAAGTTTGACAGTCAAATAACATGTGATTTCAAGATTAAGATAAAATGATAAACACCATAAACATCTTTCCACACAACATGCACTACAAAGTTTCAACTAGTAAAGTGCAATAAATAAGCTCATCAAAGCTAAACAAGGTACATAAACTTGTTATGTAAAGATAATATGGCCAATCCTTAATTATAAATCCAAGATGTGAAATACAAAACACAAAAATCTTTTTGGTTTTTAAAAATTATATGACCAAAAACAAAAAAGCACATATTATGCTAAATGAACAATGCAAATGCAATGCATGACAATGCTTAACTAAGCTATAGAGGGTACACAAATAAGAAATATCAATTTCTTAGTTAACCCTTGAGTACATGTATAAACTAGTACATACTCACACAAAATCAAAAATAGCTTAGCACAAACTATTCAAGTTTCTCCACAATGTCAAGCATGTTCTAAATCAAGAGAGACATATTATAATTCATGTAATCCTCAAGAAAAATAAAACAAGACACAAAATAAAATATTTTTGTCTTTTTGAAAATTTTCAATGTTTTTGGATTTTTCTTTAAAACAAAACAATCAAAGAAAATAAAACAACCAAAAACTAAAACAAAACATGTCCACAATTAATTGAAAGAATTAAATCAAGGACATGTTAGCAACACTCACCTTGGAGAATCTTTTCTCACCCATTTAGCATGAGTATTCAGTTTGGTAGGTGAAAATCTAGGTAAAGCAGAATATATTTGAGGAATTACACCAATCTTCTAAGAAAGATTGAAATCCTGCAAATTCCTTTCATAAGCCAACAAAGTTAAACTTTTCAAAAGCATATGAAACAATTTATTTGGACTTATGGCAGGAGAAATATCATCACATATCCTAGATTGAAACACAGAATGCTTAAATTTTAATTTATGACAATTAGGACGAATGTGACCACGGACACCACAAAAGTGACAAACAGGAACAAATTTAGGAACATAAGTATTCCTAACAGCAAACCTATTCTCAGATTTTGGTTTTTGCCTCAACAAAGAACAATTTGGTCTAATATGACCAACAACACCACAAAGGTGACAAGTAAGCACAAAAACAGATTTATTATGCTCTCTAACAGTAGGTTTAGACTTAGGTGTAGAAACTTCAGTGTCTACATTAGAACTGTTACCTTTGTCTAACCTAGCAAAATAAGCCTTTTCTTTATTATTCCCCTTAAAATGAGGGATATAAACTTTCTTAGTTTTAGCCTTAAGAGAAACAGAAACACTTCTGTTATCAACAGCATGCTTGGTACTAGTGAAATTTTCAAGTTTAGTTTGAGACTCAACTAACTCTTGTTCCAAACTTTTCATCTTCTCATCTTGAGAGGAAATTTGATTTCTCAAAAATTCATTCTTTTTATTAGACTCATCTAATCTTACAATCAAATCCTCTTTTTCAAGATTTGCCAATTTTAACTCTTCCTTGAATTTCTTAGAAATTTTCAAAGATTTAGATAATTCCTTACGAAGAGTTTCAAAAGCATAAAAAAAAATCAACAGAAACAATAGTGTCCTTTTTATTCAAAGCATCACAGGCATCAATAAAATCAGCAGAAGCATAAGCAAAAACATGATCAGAAAGACACTTCAAATTATCCATGACAACAGGGGTCAAGGATCAGCTCAGAGATCAAAAGATCTACAACAGAAGAGCTACTCGCTCTGATACCACTTGATAGAAATTTAGACTCCTTAAAACACAATTAGATTAACCTAGTTAATTAGTCAAGTGATTACTTAGTCAAAATTAAACAAATCTAGGTTAACACAAATATATCATATCATGCAAAGCAGTGGAAATATAAAGAACACAATGATATGATGACTCAGGAAACCACACGGTAAAAACCTGGGGAGAATTTGACCTAGCTATCCTCAAGGTAAACCTGAATCCACTATCTTGAAAGAATCGAAGTTCATACAAAAGGACTTACAAGCTCCCCGCTTGACTTCCTAATGCTACCCACCAGTAGAACTTACTAACACAACCACGTGCAAGCTCCGAATCCACGGACTCCTTCTTTCTTGGATTCTCCAATCAAGATACAAGCACCCTCGCTTGTTTTTCTTTAAGCTCCAATAGCAGCAACCTTGTTGATCATCAAGATGTAGATAATATCTCTACCTTGAAAACCCTAAGCTTTGTGTAAAGGAAAGCTCCTCAAGGATCTCACAAGAGATTTATACAAAACAGCAATATGAGCAACAACCTTGAGAGATTTGGGTACAAAACCCTAAAATACCAAAGAGGCACAAGAGGCACTCTAATCTCTCTAAAAAGCTTTGAAACCCCTACCTAGGCTTAGCTTATGATGTCCTTTAAATACTGGAAAAAACGGCTTGCGATTTAGGCTTCAAACGAATAAGTTATGGCCTTTTTACGTTTGCTGATTTTGTTGATATGCGACTTTCGATCGATCGAGTCTAATTTCTGATCGATCGAACCAGGCCGAAAGTCACTAATACTTCTGCAGCCACTCGATTCCAACTTTACATAAAAGACACAACTTTAAGCAAGTTTAAACAAGACTAAACATATTGTTTTGATCATGGTTTTCTAGTATTACACATTAGAGTTCTAAATACATAAAATTCTAAATCTTTAGAACCTAACACTAATAGCTCTAGTATAGAAGAGACTCTACTGCTGCAGCATCACAACCCCATCTTTGACCTCTAAGGTAGTTCAAGCCATAAGAATTTTGAAACTTCTAGCAATATGGCAAAAGAGGAAGAACACCCAAACACCGAGGAACCCACGAACACCTAAGAGCTACTCAACACCATAGTAGCTGTTCAGATTCAGCTGAGAGAAGACATAAGCCGTATGATGCAACAATTTTAGAATTTGAAGGGTAATCAAGGGGAGGACTGATCATGATCTACCAACCAGAGAGAGTGAGAAGAAGATCAATAGGAGGATGAATAAAATGGAGGAGGTGATTAGAAAAGCCCGTAAGATGGAAGAACTTATAGACTATGATTCTCTCTCCCTGTTCCCCAATGCAAGGTTGCCACCCAAGTTCAAGATGCCAACCCTGGACAAATTTGATGGGACTGGCTGCCCAAAGTTCCATCTAAAGATGTATATAAGGGCTATGCAGCCCTTAGATGCAACCGAGGAAGAACTAGCCTAGATGTTCCAAAACACACTGACCAGAGCCACTCTTAGATTGTTCCTCAATCTGGATAATGCAAGAGCAAGAAGTTGGGAGGACATTTGCAAAGAGTTTCACAAGCAATACAATAACAATATGGAAATGGATATCATAAGAAGAAACCTTGAGACTACCAAGCAAGAGCCAAAAGAATCCTTCTCTACTTTCATTACCAAGCAGAGAGCCAAGGCCACACAGATGATAAGTAGGCTGAGTGAGGAAGAACAGTTAGCCATGGTTGTAAAGAATTTATTGCCTGTATACCACAAATATTTTTTTGCACAATATTTTCCCAATTTTAAAGCTTTAATTGCTGCTAGAACCCAAATTGAGGATGTAATAAACAATGGCACTATAAAGACTGATGACCTTCCAAGGTTTAGGAAGAATGTAGGGTCTAATTCTAAGGCTGCAAAAATTTCTAACATCCATAAAAATGATCCTTATCAATTGATTTTACCTATTGCACCTATGCAAGTACCACAAGTACCCAGGCTTAAGAGAGAATTTCATGAGTTGTACATGCCCATGAGCCAAGTGTATGACAAGCTAAAAGCAAAAGGATTATTAAAGCCCTTAGACCCAAGACCAATTCCAAACCCCTTGCCCTCGAGGTTTAATGTGAATAAAAGATGTGCTTATCACCAAGGCCCTAGTCACGAAATTGACTGTTGTTTCATCCTTCATCATGCAATTCAAGACCTAATAGACAATAAGGTGATTGCGCCGCCTACAAGGCCTAGCATCACTAACAATCCCTTACACAATCACAACCTTGGGAAGGGACTGAGGATCAATTGCTTGATGACTAAAGAAGAAAATAAGGAAGACCCATCCGACTTGATCTATGACCTACCCGAATGCTTCATGATGACATGGGAGGAATTAATGGACAGGACATTTACTACCACCATAGGATATGACATATGGAATGAAATACTAGAACCCAAGAACCACCAAATATACACAAATGGGGGGAGACACTTCAAACCCCAAAAGGACAACCAAATATACACAAATGGGGGGAGACACTTCAAACCCCAAAAGGACAACCAAATATACACAAATGGGGAAAGACACTTCAAACCCCAAAAGGAAAATCAAGTACCCAAAAATTGGGGTAGACACTTCAAACCCCGAGACATCGATCTCTATGATCCAATCAAAATTGCCCACATCACAAGAGAGGAGACACTTCAAACCCCCATATTTAGAGACAAGCAACCCAGTGGAAGTTTTGAATAGATCCACCCAACAAATACTTGCCAAAGAAGATGAAGTCCTTAAGCAATTACAGAAGACAAAAGCCAACATATCCTTATGAGGTTTACTCATAGCCTCATACAAACACCGACAAAACCTAGTAGTCTTGCTCAACCAAATCCAAGTCCCTACAACCACAACCTCCCAGGATATGAATGCTATGATTGGTTCCATCAATAGGGAACTCACAATTTCCTATTCTGACAAGGATATGACCAAGAAGGGGAAGCACCACAATGATCCGTTGCATATCACTGTAGATGCTATGGGGAAGAGGATATCGATGGTTTTGGTAGATGATGGAAGTGCCTTGAATGTATGTCCTTTGAAGACTGCAAGCTGCCTCAGCTTGAGCATTAAAGACTTTGTGCTTACTGATCAACATGTGAGGGCATACGACAATAGTAGAAGAGAAGTCTTGGGAACCATAACAATGGAGCTTACCATCAGACTGATAGTCAAAAAGGTGGATTTTCAAGTCTTTAATATAGACGCATGCTTCAATATGGTCCTTAGACGACCATGGATCCATGACATAGGAGCCATACCTTCCTTTCTATATTAAATGGTTTGGTTTCCACATGAAGGGGCTACTATGACCATCTATGAGGATACTTTAACAGTGCCTAAGCCTATTTTTGGTATTGATTCTAAGAAAGAGCTATTGACTTTTTATGGTTTTGAGATTGAGAGGGCTGATTTTGAAAAGAGAGTAGAAAAAGTTGAGAAGATCCTAATGGACTTCGCTTCTTATGGTAACAACAATATGGTAGTGATAATGAGGAGAATGAACTACCTTCTTGGGATGAATTTGGGGGGAGCTATGAAGAAGCCAACTGTTTAAGACTTGGCAATTCCTACTGCCACACCACCTTTTGGACTAGGCTATAAGCCCACTGATGATGATTTTCTAGAGATGGAAGTGAGAAAGATGGCCCATGTTAGGACATATGTGATTCACTTATTAGGAACATATGTCACTATTTTATGTAGTTGGCTAATCCTTTGACAAAACGCACTTTACTTGTATTTGGGTAGATCTAAGATGTATTTAATAATTCAAGGAACAAGAGTTCAAGTCTAGTATTGAAGCCATGCAAATTTGTCCAAGAAACAAGTGAAAAAGTGCTGATTTTTTAAAGCTCTTGACACCTGGCTATCTATCGAGATCTTCAGCCTTCTTTTTATCACAATCTCAACACCTCTCGATAGCTAGGTCGATCAATCGAGAAATTTTCTGTCCCCTCGATAGCTCGCAACAAATAGGCTCGACACCTCCTCGATCAATCAAGAATTACTGAGCTTTACGAAATTGAGATTTTCAGATCTGATTTTCAGCCCATGTTGACATGTATGTGTAAGGTTTCTTTTCTCAAAACCATAGACCTATATAAGGCTTATTTTAGAGGCCATCACATAAGAGAATACAAGGAGAATATATGCAAAAGGTGACCGATGCCTTAGGGTTTTGTAACCAAATGCTTCTTGATTTTCGTTATTGATGAAGTGAAGAACTTTGCAGCCAACATTCTTCTTCCTTAAGTTGGTGAGTAAGTCACGTACTGGAATTCATGCATAGGAGTTAGTCACGTACTGGGATCTGTGCATCAAAAAGGGTGGCGTTCATATATTAAAAAGTTTAGAGGTTCTGAAGCGGTAGAAGGTTTCTACTGTAAGTTCATCTATGGGGATTGTAGAGTCTAGAGACAAATGTTTTGTACTAGATCAAAAAGTTCTCTTTATTATAGTGGATTGCTTTTTGGGAAGGTTTCCCCCCCAAGTTTTTTATTGTGAAACTAGTTTGTTTTATTGGTTTTCCTAGATCATCATATCTTGTCTTATTTATGTTTCCGCTGCATGATTTTGACATGATATTGATGTTTGTTTGTTTTAACAAGTTTTATTCATAATAAATCTAATTAACAACTTGGGTTTAAAACTTGTTAATTCTATCAACCGAGGTCTAAATTTTCCCAACAGCCCGAGCCAAAGCCAAAGCAAAAGGACTTCCTTGTCCTTCAAAACCTTTAAAACCCTAAACTCCTGCATTGAATGGGAAGTTTATCAAAGCTGGTGAAAGTCAACGATATTGGGAATTCCCTGAACCAAGATATGATCCTATAACAAAGACAATGGTACTTGGGTTCAAGATACTGTTTGATTTCAACAATAAACTTCCAGAATTGAAGAAGGAAGATGCAACTTAGGTTCCTATTGATTAGGCTAATTACATGGATCTTGATGCCATGGCTACACTCCTTGGAGATCCTATTTGCAACATAGGAGAAGAGGAATATTAGGAGGCTTGCCAGTATACATTGAAGAGCCCGTATGAACTAAGAGCCAATTATAAAGACAAGGAAAGGGGAGTAGCCCCTAGTGATGATGAAGATAGAAGTGAAGACAAGAGTGATAGTAGTAGTGACAACAACAGCAGTAACAGTGGACATGATGATGATGACAGCAACACCAACAGTGATGACAACAGCAGTAGAAGTTATGATAGCCCATACAGTGGAGATGATTGGGGTGAACCCCTCGAGTGATAGAGAAGATGAAGATGCAGACCTATTCTATGAGGAATATGACAGGGATGTGGACTACTATGATCAAGATATTGAAGATGATGCTAAAGCTAACAAGTGGAGCGACACTGATAGTGATCAATACAGACTGATGTGTTAGAGAATGCAAGAGAGGAGAATGCACAAGCTAATTAAATGTATCATGATGAATATCCCTATAGGCATCTTTCATATTGGAGTGATATCACTAATGTTAGCTCAAGGTCTGGCCCTAGGTATGATAAGCATGGAAGAGAAGTTCTAGAATTGGGGTCATATTATGATTCAAAACCAAGTTCACCAACCCCACATACTGAAGAGGAAGAGGACATAGATCTACTTTAGACCAAAAACTGATGGTCCATAGTCTCAGAATCATGACACTTGAGAATGCTGAATGTAATGAGGAGAGAATGGAAGAAAGTGAGTCAGAGCATCTCCCTTAATCCATTGACTTGGGCAACAGAGGCAAACACAATCTATTTGATGAATGGATGGATAGCATAAAGCATCTGGATGCTTTTGTGATTAACAATCCTACAGACATGGAGGTCAAAGAAGAAGATATGGATGATATGGATGTAGATCCCCCGGTATTGATGCTGAGGGAAGAAGAAGCTTACTGGGAGCCACTTGCCATTATGGAAGCCACGACTGAGTTGAAGAACTGGGCATGGGAGGGAGCTGCCCACCCCATAGAGGACTCCGTGAGGAAGATCAAGATCGTCAAGTCAGTCACTTTTGCCAAGAAGATCAAAACCGCCGAGCTCGTCACTCCTACCAAGAATGTTGTTTCTGTTCCTATTGAGTCTAATGCTGCTAGTGTTTCTATTCCTGTTAAATCTGTTTGTGATAGTTTTCTAGTTGAATCTATAGAGTCTGTTAAAAACTCTTTCCCTCTTAATATGATTTCTAATTCTACTTATTTGCTGGCTTCAAATGTTTTTATTTTTGGAATTGGTAAAGAAACTCTTAATAATAAGGAATTAAAACACGGATACCTAAAATCTATAAAAGAAGAAACCCAACCCATTAACCTGGAAACTAATGATGAGCCCAAAATTATCCAAGTGGGCAATACCCTAACCACTTTAGAGAAAGATGCATTAGTGGCATTGCCGACAAAGTTCAGGGAGGTCATTACCTAGTCATATGAAGACATGCCTGAGATTGATACAGATATAGCACATCACTGCATTCCAACAGATCCAACCATAAAGCCGGTCAAGCAGAAGTTGAGAAGAATGAAGCCAGAGTGGACTCTCAAGATCAAAGAAGAAGTAAAGAAATAGTACAATGCAAGATTCCTGAGAGCGGTCAACTATCCAAAGTGGTAAGCTAATGTGGTTCCAATACTAAAGAAAGATTGGAAGGTTAGAAATGTGTGTAGATTTTTGAGATATGAATAAGGCCAGCCCGAAAGATGACTCTCCATTGCCTCACATTGACGTCCTAGTTGACAACACACCAGGACATGCTTTGCTGTCATTAATGGATGGATTTTCAAGATACAATCAGATTAAGATGGCTCTAGAAGATATGGAAAAAACCTCATTTATTACACTATGGGGGACATACTGTTACAAGGTCATGCCATTTGGCCTTGAAAATGTTGGTGCTACTTACCAACGTGCAGCCACTACTTTGTTGCATGACTTGATCCATAAAGAAGTAGAAGTTTATGTTGATGATATGATAGTGAAGTTCAAAGACCGTGAAGGGCACATACTAGCTTTAAGAAAGTTCTTTGAAAGAATCTGGTTCTACAAGTTACAGTTGAATCCAAAGAAATGAACCTTCGGAGTCACATCCGAAAAACTATTAGGGTTTATGCTAAGCCAGGGGGGAATAGAAGTTGATCCAGATAAAATCAAGGCAATAGTAGAGATGAAGCCTCCAAGAACTGAATAAGAAATTTGAGGATTTCTGGGAAGGATACAGTACATCAGCAGGTTCATAGCTCAACTCACCATGACATGTGAACCAATATTCCGACTACTTAAGAAAGAGGTCCCTGTAGTATGGAATGAACAATGCCAAGATGCCTTTGAGAAGATCAAGAATTATCTTATGAAACCGCCAATACTTGTCCCACCAGTTCTTGAAAGGCCATTGTTGTTGTATCTTACCACTACAGATACAACAATGGGGGCTTTACTTGCTCAATACCTAAAGGAGACTAAAAAGGAGAATGCAAAATATTACATCAGCAAGAAGATGTTGCCTTATGAAGAGAAGTATTCGCCACTTAAGAAGACATATGTAGCACTTGTATGGGCCTACAAGCAGCCTTAGGCCTAGGAGTGAAAGAGTTGAAGGTATACGGAGACTCAGCTTTAATAATCTCTCAGATACAGAATAAATGGAGGATCAAAGAAGAAAGACTATTGCCTTATCATGAATGTCTTCAGAAGTAGGCACTAAAATTCAACAAGATTCAATATCAATTTGTTTAAAGGATGCATAATCAAATTGCAGATGCTTTAGCAACCATGGCATCCATGATGGATGGGCCAAAAGAAGATGAAGCTAGACTGATAGTGTTGGAACAAAAAGAAGAATCAGCCTACTGCATGACAATAAAAGAGGATAAGGGAAAGAATGGGGAAGGTGAATGGTATTCAGACATCGTACAATACCTCAAGGATGGGACCTACCCTAAGTCTGCAAACAAGAACGACCAATTAACCTTCCAGAGGTTGTCTACTAATTACATTATTTATGGTGAAAGGTTTTATAAAAGATCATATGATGGAATTTATCTCCTCTGTGTAACTGCCAAGGAAGCATAGCAAATAATTGAAGAGGTTCATGAGTCAAGTTATGGGCCACATATGAATGCACACATGTTGTCAAGAAAGATAATGAGACAAGGCTACTACTGGACCACTATAGAAGCCGAGTGTATGGCTCATGTTCGAACGTGCCATCAATGCCAAGTCCATGGAGATTTGAAACATATGCCACCAATTCCATTACATACTATGACATCACCCTGGCCATTCTCTAGATGGGGAATAGATATTATTGGGAAAATCCACCCAATAACATCCAATGGTCATGAATTCATACTTGTAGCCATTGACTACTTTACTAAATGGGTAGAAGCTGCTTTATATAAAGTTTTGAATTTAAAGAAAGTTACTCAGTTCATTTAGACCAACATCATCTGCAAATATGGGGTATCACATGAAATTATCTTAAATAATGGGCAACATTTCAAGGGAGAAATAGAGAAGCTACTATGATAGTTCAATATTCAACACCACAAGTCTTCACCTTACCATCCTCAAACCAATGCGGCAGTTGAGGCTGTTAATAAAAACATAGGGCGAATCTTGAAAAAGAGCACAAAGAATTACAAGGACTAGCTCTTATAGTTGCCCTATGCACTCTGGGGGTATAAAACATCAATTCGGTCTTCCACAGGGGCCACTCCTTATTCGTTGGTGTATGGGATGGAAGCAGTCTTTCCCATTGAGATAAGTGTTTGTTCACCAAGAACCATATCGGAAAGTGAAATCCTTGAAGCAGATTGGTTGCAAAGCAGATATGATCAGTTATGCATGCTAGATGAGGAGAGACTCAAGGCCTTGTATCATATTCAAGGTTACTATAGGAGGCTTAGGGAAGCTTTTGACAAGAAAGTGAGAGTCAAAGATTTGAAGTTAGGGGATTTAGTGTTGAAGGAAATCTGAGTTCCGGTTCGAGATGCAAATTGAAAGTTCAAGCAAAATTGGGCAGGCTCATATATCATCAAGCAAATATACTCTAAGGGAGCTGTAAGGTTGATGGATTTAGATGCAAACCCTTTAACCGAGCCAACCAACATGAACCAACTGAAGTACCACATCTGAAGTGGTTGTAAATTATGTTGTTTCCCTTCCTAGGTTTGACTAAAAAAAAAAAGGCTTGCCAAGCTAAAAACCAGATATGCGATCTAGGCAAAAATTAGAGCAAAAATAAATAAATAAATAAATAACAACAACAACAACAAAAAGAGATAGGTTGAAAACCCAAAAGGGCAATCTATGCAAAAGGAGAGTTAAAAAAAAAACAAAAAACAAAAAACAAAAAAAAAAAACAAAAACAAAAACAAAAACAAAAAAACAAAACAAAACAAAACAAAAGAGTGAAAAAGCCTGCTAGGTTGAAAACCTGAGAAGGCAGTCTAGGCAAAAGTTAAGGCAAAAAATAATAATAATAATAATGAACTATGAGATGACTTGATCCTTCTATCAAAGGGGTACGTAGGCAACCATGCATTGGTTTGGTCACAGTTTCCCAAAACCCACCATTTGCCCATTAACCAAAATTTAATCAAAAATTCAACAATTTCATTAAACTAAGACAATACACAAAAACCCAAACCCTAAGCCAAACCATTAAAAAAAAAACAAACAATACAAACGCCAAAAGCCTATAACTTAAACATAATCCCTAACCTGCAAATCCTAAATAATTCCTAAACATAAGAGTTTTTACATCAACTTTTAAATAAACATGTTCAAAGCCAAAAAATAAGAAGGTCACTTTGTCTTTAGTCTTTTCATTTTCTGTTGATCATTGATTTCTTCTATGATAGGTGCTTTGTCATCATTGTCCATTCTTTTGAATTCATAGTTGTCTTCATCGAGTCTTTCCTCGTTGTCTTTAAGAAACTGTTTTCTCATAGCAACCATCTCAGCTTCCTTGTCAACAATCTTGTTCACCAATCAGTTAGAGTATTCTGTAGTCATCTTGTGAAAGTGAACCTTAGCAAAAGATTGGTCCACTCAGTTAGCCATCTCCAAACCTAATAGCATGTTCTTTACGGAAGTAGGATTTGTGTCCACAGGAGAGAAACGTTTTCTCTTTTTACCACCAAGCATTCCTTGCTCATATTTGAATTGCCCCAAAAGTCTATCTCCCTTGTAGAAAGTTGCCCTCCACAATCCAACAAGGAGGATGTGGTCTGATCCTAGAGACCTCAGTAGAAGGGGTGGGCACTTCCACTAATAAGAGTCCTATTAAATGGAGGTACTGGATTTCTTGTCCAAGAATTTCACCCAGTCACTCTCAGCTTGGCACTCAGTTTTGAGTACAACCCTGCTAAGAAAACTACTAGGCCCATAATTATTGGTTGTGGGCTTGGCAATCATGTCCAGTCGCTCTATTAGCCATATCTGCAAAGTCAAAGGACTCCCTAATAAGTTCTAAGTTTCTCCACCATGAAATACGGCATCCAGTCCAAGACGAGTTTCTGCCAAGATTAAAGGAACAGGATTATCACCATTCTTAATTTGATTCACAACACTTATGGCTCTAGCATCCTCAAAGCTGCGTCTTCTAGAGCAAAGAAAAAGTTTTTCCACTATGCATAAAGCCAAACTAAAGTTTTTCTGCATATTGTCAGTCACTCCATAGGTGCGTTTGTCAATCAGCTAAGAGATAATTGCACGAAGATTCACCATTTAACCTTCAATCATACTATCAGTAATGGAAGTAGGAAGACCAAGAGCATCAGACAAAGATTCCTTATGCCTAGAATGACAAGAAACTGCTATAGATTTTTTGCATGGATCATAGCCCAGGATAGCAAAAAATTCTTCAATTGTCGAACAGAGTTCAGTAGTGTTAAACTGAAACACATGATCTTCGTGGTCCTAGAATTTCACGGCAGCATGAAGGAAGTCCCATTTGATTTTTTTTTCATTCCTTCGAGCCTTAATTCCTTCTAGTTTGAAGGCTGTAAAATTGATCTTGGTGCTGAAATCAAAGCTATAATCCCATCTGTTGATATCATGAATTGTTAAATGAGAAAAATTATGATTGCTAGCCATGAATGTCATTTGCTTGTGATTATTATGTTTTACTAACCCTTATGTAAGAGAGATTTATCGTAGGAGAATTCATTTATATAAGCTGCATCAATTCCTAATTAGGTTTGAAATCGGTTTCAGAGAGTTTATAGCTGACTAAGAGAGTGTTTCATGATCACAAACGAAGTAAAAAATTTTCAAAAAATGCAAAAACGTGAAACGCGCATTGGAAAAGCATGAGGAGTTGGCCCACCATAGCGTGAGTGTCGCAGCATGGCCGGGTGCCATTCGGCACTCTAAAAGTGCCAAATGGCACTCCTCATATGCCACATGGCACCCACTCCAACCATCACACATCTATGCAGTTTCATGCAATTTCGCACTCTGGAACATTTTTTTTTAAGATTGTTTAACATTCAAATAGATTTTTTAGGTCAAACTTAGGCATTCTGACATGTCTAACATATTTGTTTTCAAAAATCATCACTTGCATCATTGTTTTTTTGTTTTTTTAAATGGATCAAATCAAGTTTTTTTTTTTTTTTCAAGACTCATGAATTCATGTTCCAAACTAGGGACATTTGCCCATGGCTCATTCATTTAAAAAAAAAAAATCATCAACATCATCTTTTCAAAAAAAAAAAAAATCATCATAACCAAGATTTTCAAAAATCATGCATTCACTTTAAACTAGCGGCATTCGGCTCCACCTCAATTAAGTAAGTGTAGATTCTAGCAAAGCCAAGCCAGATAAGTCTAAATTAGTGCTACAAGATCTCATTAGGTGAATTCTAAACTTGTCTTAGTAAAAGTCTCTACATGATTTGAATGTTCAATTAGTGTGTAAAACACCTTGAACATTTAGACCCCCAAAATACAAATTACCAATTCAAGCTTATTATCAAACAATGTATGTGTGGAATATGAAAATAAGTTAAAACAGAATTGATAAAACAATCTAAACCAAATAAAAACACAACCACAGCAGAAATTAAATGGCAAAGATTAAGGGAAGAGAGATGCAAACATAAAGACAACACAGCGATGTGTTATCAAAGAGAAAACCGAAATCCTCGGCGTAAAACCTCTCGCTGCCCTCCAAGTGGTCAATAATCCACTAGAGAATGAAGTTAGAATACATGAATAGCAGAAGACCCTCCAAGCCTAATCTACCCAATATACCTAAGCCCTCCAAGCATTTTGCTCCAACGAGGTTATGCTGAACCTTTCTCTTTTCTAGCTAACCGGATTCCGCTATAGCCCATAGCTTCAGCCAATATCAATTGGTCCCTTCCTAACTACTTCCTAAGCACCAAATAGCCTTCTCATAGATATGGGTAGGGTGTGATAAAGATTTGGCTAATGTACCTCTCAAGGATATAACAATGAAGAGGGTGAGAGTAGAGGAATTTGGAGAATCAAAGTATAAAGATTGTGGATAAGTCAATATTGTTTTTCTCTAGGGTTTCTCTCTCAAAATTCTCTCTAGAAACTCTCTACAATACGTGGGTATAAGGGGTATTTATACTAGTGTGTGTTTGGAATGCGAAAGGTCAGTTTTTCCCAAACAGAGTGGTCTGGCAACTTGGCCTCGCGACTTGACTAAGTCACGAGTCTGAGTCAGGAGCTAACTGCTTGGCTAGACTGAAAGTTTTGTCCTGTAGTGCTCTAGCTAGTGTGACTCTTCAGCTCCTCTACATGCTTCACACGTGTGCCTCCTTTAACGACTTACCAGCCGCAAGCCAGTCGTGAGATCCAATCGCAAGGCCCTACTAAGTGCACACTCTTGAGCTTTTCTTCATACTCTCTCACACACTATCTTTAAATGATTCCCACCTAAATACAAGGTTTCTAAAAATTCCGAATTACAAGGAAATTTGCATGGAATAAACCTAACAAAATGGTTGATTAAATTCAACCTTACATGACTTGGGGCAAAGAGTTAAATATGGATATTAATACAAGATTGTCTAAGGAACACTTCCTTCTCTTTTGCAGGAAAATAAAAATACAAGTCATACATCGTTAGGACTTCGAGTCTGCTTGCGTGAGGATCTCCTTGATCCACTTCTAGAGGAGCCACCTTCAGTATTTCCTTCCTGACTTGCAAAAAAGCGAGGATCGTACTAACGATTTTCAAGTTCGAGGCTCTTGATGTAGTGTTAGCAATTTCCATTTTATGTGTTTGAAAAGTCAATAGAATCAAGTGTTAATTCCACCATTAAGCACAATTCAAGCAAGAGATGCTTAAAAAGAAACATGGCATACCCAGATCGCATCATTAAGCACATATTAGGAGGATTGAGTGCAAGCCAATGACTACAAGCCTTCAATCATCCGCATGCTTTCTTCCACAAGATCCATATCTACCTGAAGCACAAGCCTACAAAGTTAGAAGCCATTCATCAAGCTAAGAAGAAATAAGGACAAAGAACTGAACATTCAAGAACATACCGGATTAGGCCAAGGAACATTTGGTACATGCTTTGGCCTAGTCAAAGGCATGGAACTATATGTTCCATTAGGATTCATCACATCATACTGCCATGCCGGAAAATAAGGATAAGTCTCTATGAAAGAACTAGAAGAGCTACCAGCATAGTGAGAAAAGGGAATCTCTTCCTCTTCCTTTCCCCCGTCCTCTCCTTCAGAAGATAGAGGTTGAAAGTCCAACATGCAAGTATTGTTCCCAAGCAGAAATATGAAAAGGAATTTGCAAAATAAAAGTTTGATCTCAGAAGGGAAGAGAAATACCGTTCTACCAACCAAGCAGCCTTGCAGATGATCCTGAACAAATTCAGAATAATTTCCTTCTACTCCTGCAACGATGTAGCCACATGGGCCTGAGTAATCTCTTCATCAGCCAAAAAGTCAACCAACCGAAGAGTGTGACAAGGAGGAGTTGGAATTTTGGTAGGAGGATACACATGTTCAACTTGGGGCAACACCTGATCACCAAGATACCAGTACTTTCCATGCCCACATTCAACCAACACCTGGCGGCCATTTAGTTCTAGAGCCCGCTCACACTCAGCATACCCCTCACATCCAGTCCAAGGATTTAAGTTCATTTGAAAAGTCACAAAGGAACTCAGAATGAGAAATGACCAAGCCATAACCAAGTGCCAAAGATTTTAAAAGGAGAAGGAAGAAAGAACCCGCATCATCAATGTTAGGATTAGTGCCCTTAAATCCTATTGTATGATGCTATGTATAATATTAAGTTTGACATTGTGTATGACATTATGTATGACATTATGTATGACTTAATATTGTGTTTAATGAATTTGTTTTATTATTATCTGAAGTAATGGTAACATGAATATTCGGATATTATTATTTAGTCCATGAGATGCATAGTATGTGATTTATGTGAAAAGTCATGGAGATATAAATCACAAGTTCTTTATAAACTTAGAATCATAGTTCGTAGTCGGAGATGAAATTAGGCATTTCATCTGCGAAGACTATAACATATCAATCACGATGATTTGTCTTGATCGTGGAAGTGGAGACTTCTGGTTGATGTGTTAATATGTTTTAAGAGTTAAGATATATTGAACTGGACCGTTGTGAGATTTATTATTTTCTTAATGACTGTCAAATGAATAATAAATCTCACGACTTGTATTTGCATGAACTCTTAATCCTGAGAGAATAATGGACTGATCATGAGGTGTAGGTTGCTTTGATATATCAGGAGTGAGATCTATAGTAATGGTCAGAACCTCAGTATGTTGGGCAGCCACATTTAGTGTTGATGGAACATGTATTCTCAAGATGGAATTCATAGTCTCTTAATGGAGATATAAAGTATTCCCTTAAGATAAGTTTAATGAGTTTGTTATTCAGAGAGTTAGGCCTAACCACTTTAGTAAGACTAAAGTATATATTTATGGAATTGAATTTCATAAATATATAATAAATAACATTAAAGGATTAAACCGGATACTCAAGGATTAAGATGTAGTAATTTACAAAGTGGCAGTCTACATTAATGACTTTGTATTACTACGAATATTTTATGAAGGGGTTGCATGTATAATAAAGTCTTGGGATATAATTTATAGATAAGACCTAGAGTGCAACTATATTTATATAGTGGTATTAAATATAGTTAATAGTAACTTTGGACTTGTCAAGAGTTGACAAAAAAGCTCAAATCCCATTGAGCTAATGTCTTATTGGTCCCTTTTGGTCCCACTCCAAGCCACACACTTAAGCCCAATTAGAAAGGCCCAAGAGGCCAGCCCAACTAGATAATTGGTTAGATACAAAAGGAAAAAACGTACAGAATTTTTTGTGTAAGAAAAACAACATTGTAATGGTGTGGAAGTGAGTGTATGTCACTCTCTAATCATCCCTTTGTAACCAATTGAGAGTCCATACTTCTTGGGCGTTAGTGGAATTGGAGTAAAGACTAAAAGTATTCCTAAGTGCTTCAATCTTCGGGTTTTGAAATTCACTGCTTCAAGGTACGCTCACTTGTTCTCTAATTCTGAAATTTACTTAACGCATGTTATCAACTTCGAACGATGTAGATTCGTTATTTTTCCGCTGCGTTTACATTTATTTCCATCAAATGGTATCAGAGCGGTCATCAATTTCGAATTGTATAACATGTTTTGTGAATTTTGGAATTAGAATTTATAGTTTCATGTTGTTCGAAGATTATGCATTTAATTTTTTGCATGGTTGATGAAACTATGATTTNTGAAACAACCCAAATATTCAAAAAAAAAAAAAAAACATGTTATATATATATATATATCTAATTTCCACACAAAATTTTCAAACAAATTCACAATATTTATAGAAGCATAGCAAGAAGCCAAGGAGAGGTAGCCTAGGTATTGAGCATTATACAAATTCACATACTTGTTATTGAGCATCAAAACATACTCTAGAAACTTCTATATAACAGCCATGAAAGAGGAGAGAAGAGAGAGGAAAACTTGTAGAACATTGCCATCAAGCTGTAGAAGACGTTGGTGAGTGGTGGTGAATGGTGGCAAGTGGTGGAGAGAGAGAGAGAGAGAGAGAGAGAGAGAGAGATGCGGAGATGTCAAGAAAGAGAGAGAGAGACAGGAGAGGGGGATGAGAGGGAGTGAGGAGAGGTCGTCTTCGTCTAAGTGTCTAACTAAAGATTTTTCAAATTTAACCTAACATTTAAATAAAACGACGTCATTCTTGGCATTCCCCTTTTTTTTTTAATTCTGACACTAAAACGACGTGCACTTTGAACCTGATAGTAAAATTTTAAAATGGGTCAAAAATGACGTCGTTTTGAATTAGATTTAAAAAAAAAAATTGAAATAGCGTCGTTCTAACTAAACCCTATTTTGTCTTCTTCTTCCTTTGTTTCTCTCAGTTTCATGCCAAACTGGTACTCTCTCTCAATTTCTTTTATTTTAAAACTAATGAATGATTATATATTATATATGTATATATATATCGGTTTGGTTCAGTTTCTCTTCGATTTGCAGATCTTGCTACCGACCACTGCACCAGCCGACTTCGATAACGAAAAAAGCCTATCGATCACTGCACCGGGAACCTTCGGTGGAGCTTTCAGTAGTCAAATTGGTGCGGTTTCTGGCAGTTTTGTGGACGCCGGTGAATTCTTGAACAAGCCTACCTAGAAGGTATAGACAAATGATATTTAGGTAACAAATGCAGAAATCTAGGAAAGATGCCAACAACTTCTTCTCAAATTTCAGGACCAACCCCAAAGTACTCATACATCCAAACTTGAAAAATTCACAATACTGTTACAACATAGCCAATTTGATTTTCCAAAACCTACACATAGCCAAAATAAATACCAAACCTCACCTGCCATACAAATGGAGCCCCACCCAAGCTTGAAAGGCTCCACCTAGTGAGTTGGGTCATGAAATGCATCAGAGTAGCATAGGCCATACCGGCCCAGTCATAATTCCAGATTTGTTCAATTTTTCTCATGCTCCTCAAGTAGCACAGATTCAAAGTACTACCTAAATTCGGACTCAAAAAGGTTCCAATAAAAAGAAGCATGAACATACGGGCACCCTTTGCCACAGTCTCACATTTGGGAATATTCTCACATAGCCAATACAAAGGAATATTGTTACTCTTCATTCTAGAAGGCACTACACCTAGAAGTTTCTTGAGCTCAGCTGAAGTAAGAGAATCATTGACAAGAATTCCTTTACCACCCAACCTCAGACCGGTGATAACAGAGAAGTCATAAGTGTCAACATTACCTCCCCAATACTTAGAAAATGAAAGGTACAGGTAGTGTCCCAAAAGCGCTCTGCCAAGGCAAGAAGTAACTGAAGATCTTTGTATTCATATGTCTCATGATTTAACAAAGCTTGGAAGAAAGTGCCAAAGCCCGCTTCATTGATGATGTTTTTGATGCTAGGGGACAGTGCTACACATGCACTTTTCAACATTTGGAGACTACCTCAACTCTTGAGGCTCTGCAACACAAAAGTTCAGCTCATCAATTTTCATGACCAAAACCCACATAACCAAAAATATTCTTACAATCAATGCCCCACCACCACAAAAAAAAAATAATAAATAAAATAATAATAATAATAATAAAATCAACGCCCCACCAAAATTTTACCACAATCATTTTTTTTTTTTACATATCCATACAACTACCAAATTTTTCCATAGTCATGCAAAAAATTCCCAAATGTCCAAGATAGCCATAAAAAAAAAAAAAAAAAAAAAAAATCCCTCAAGTTCATGCACAAATAAATTCTCACATAGCCAAAATCATAACCACACAAATTTTCCAAGAATCAACATCACGTATCCAACAAAAATTTTCCATAAATTTTTCCATACCCACAAAATTTTGCCATGTTCATAAAACAAAGTTTACCCATGCCAACAAACTTTTCCCACATACATCATGAAAATATTCATCTAAGCCTACGTCACAATTTTTTCACAATGCCAATACTCCCAAAATTCATCCAACAACATCTCAATCTACCTATGTTGTCAAAATTCCATAAGCCACCAATATTGTCCAAATTGCACCATGATCAAAGAAAAAACAACACTTCAAAAATGCTCCAAAGCCAACATTTTCAAACATGGCCAATCATGCAATGCCCCAAAATTTTCAAAATAACCAAATGACAATATCTCACCATGAAACTTTCAATGAAACATGCAACAACATCTTTCCAAGCAAAGAAACCAAAGAAAAACTCACCTTAATGTCTACATGACAATATGGAGCATGGGTCCTAAGGTCTTGAAGAAGTCCATCATCATCATTCCACTCAAATGTTGGATCATATTTCTTACCATGAAAAGAAAGAAAAGAAGATCCCTTGGAGGAAGAAGCCATTTTGATGCAAAGAAAATGAGTTTAGAAAATGGGTTTCACCAAAAATGAGTGTGTGATGAAAATGCTCAAAACACAAGGATCTAAAGAAATATTGATAGAGATGGATGGGGGAAGATTAAGAAGCTTAGAAAAGTGCTTTTTATGAGAAGAAATAGTGAGATGAAGAAGAAAAATCAAGGGGAAGAAGAAGGTAAATAGTGTCAATGGTGGAAGAGAAGTTGATGAAAGATGAAGCAAAAAAGAAAAAGGAAAGAGACAAAGAAGTAAGGGGCCAAAATTTCAGCCCCCACACTTAAAACTCAACTAAAGCTAAGTCAACTCAATCAAACTGAGTTGACTCAGTCAACCCAAAAAATAAATACATATATTTTTTTCAAAGTTTTTAAGTATCTTTCAAACTCCAAATTTTCAATTCAAAACTTTCAATCCCAAATTTTCAATTCCACATTCTTAGTGCCCAAATTTTTAACTCAAATCTTCAATTTTAAAAAAATTCAAAATTCTAAGTCTCAAAATTTTAGATTTCAAGTTCCAAATTTCTATTCAAAATCTCAAAATTTTGAATGTCAATTTCAAAACTTCCAAATTTCAAGAAAATCAAATGTTTCTCAAAAATAGAATCTTTTGTCAATTAAACTTTTCTTGATAAAAATTCAAATCAAGAAGGGACAAATGAAAAATCACACATTTCAAAGACAGTGGGATCAAAAAGCTCTCATAATTTAGAAGTCTAGCACAAAATTTTGACTTTTTGCAGGAAGACCGTCCAGATCGAAGGAGAGAAGCCCTAGATCAACATTTCAACATCTCTAGATCTAAGTAGAGAAGACCTTGATCGACATTTCAACATCTCCATATCAAAGTAGAGAAGACCTTGATCGACTTTTCAACAAGTTCAGATTGAAGTAGAGAAGCCCTAGATCAACATTTCAACATCTCCAGATCGAAGTAGAGAAGCCCTAGATCGACATTTCAGCAATTCTAGATTGAAGTAGAGAAGACATTTTATCACCATTTTAGCAACTCCAGATCAAAGTAGAGAAGACCTTGATCGACATTTCAACAAGTTTAGATTGAAGTAAAGAAGTCTTGGATCGACATTTCAACAACTCTAGATCTAAGTAGAAATTACCTAGATTGACATTCCAACAACTCCAAATCGAAGTAGAGAAGACCTTGATTGACATTTCAACATCTCCAAATCAAAGTAGAGAAGACCTTGATCGACATTTCAACATCTCCAGATCGAAGTAAAGTAGCCCTACATTGACATTTTAGCAATTCCAGATCGAAGTAGAGATGACCTATGATTGCCATTTTAGCAACTCCAAATCGAAGTAGAAAGGACCTTTGATCTCCATTTCTCTGGATCGAAGTAGAGAAGACCTTTAATCAACAATTCACCAACTCCAGAGTGAAGTAGAGAAGACCTTTGACCGAATGTCTCAGTAGTACAAATCATCAAAGTAGAGAAGCCTCTTTGACTAGCATTCCAGCAATTCCGGTTTTAATGTAGAGAAGCCCTTTAGTTACCTTTCTCCAAGATCGAGGTAGAGAAGCCATTTGGTCAAGACAACTCCAATTTCAAGAACAAACTGAAAAGTTTCTTGGTTACCCTACTTGTCAAGAATCATTTCCTGAGTCATCAACTACCAGTTAAGCATGGTATTTTCATTTTTTTGTCAAAAGATAAGGCTAGTTCTATGTTCCAAGGTTTTAGGTTCGAGGGCTAGGTAATCTTTGAAAATTCAACCCCAATTAAATCATGGTTTGTAAAATCAATATCTTTGTTTTACATTGACATTCGCTTTTCAAGCTCCGTCAATGAGGGGCATTCTATAGACACCTAATTTCGTACCCATGATTTAATCAAGGAGAATTACTAAAATGACCATCCATGTACCCCAAAAATCATGATTGCATTATATGCATCGATTTGTTCTTACAATATAATACATCAATTTGTTCTTGCATTACATGCATTAATTCATTCATTGCATATCATAAAAATGATCTTAAAATTCTAACGGTCGTGACAGTATGCCCAATTTCCAAATCAGACTGTCGGATCAAAAGATATCGCATGATCGAGTTTGCACGGTCAACACGCATTGTGTTTAGGTAGAGTCGACCACACATGATTAATTTAAATTAATTTTGATTGGCTAAACAATTAAAATTAATTAAATAATTTTGTGATTGGTTGATAATTAGTCTTTAAAATAAGGATGCATGCATAGGAATAAAAGGGATGATTAAATAACAATAAAATTGTGGATAATGTGAACTTTATCAAGATTTATTTTAGAGTATTTATCTAGAAGATAATTGTTCTTAAAAAAAGCTTGAATTATCCAGAAAAGAGATTAAAAAAAATCATTGACGGAGGATGAAAACACAACTAAGGGCAAGGACCTATCAAAAAACCCTAAAAGAGGAGTCCAAACGGAACCCAAACGCAAAAGTGCGTTCGGTGTCTAAGAGCCAATTTAGCACTTTTGGAGTGCCGAATGACACTCTAAAAAGGCCGAATTTCCCCCTTTTGGGCTTTGGCCTAACGGCCTTCGAGTGATGATAAGGCACACCCTTTTCGATCTTTTCGCAAAAGGATGCATCTGGATTCACATCCTAATTGTCTGTGCCTATTTTTTAAAGTATTCTGACCTCTATAAATACAGATTGAACCTCATAATTCAGCACCTTTTTTTGATGCTCTGAAAGGCATACGTTTTAGGCTTTCAAATTCCTCATATTTTTTGATCCCCTCTCTAATTTTTTGTGGAAGCTAGGGTTTTTAAGTTTCAAAGATAATTGAATAAGCTTCTTTGAACCCTAAAACATCCTCTCAAGAACAAAAAGCGCTCCATGCAAGAGGTTGCTTTCTAACCCTTTTGTTTTTATGCTTCTTTTATCATTATGATGCATGTTTAATTGTTTCAAATATTCATATTCTACCTTGTTAATTTAATTTATGAAAATATGTTCTTGATTCCTTTGTTGTTGTTATAATCTGTTTCTTAGTTTTAAGGATCTGCATGTAATTAACTCTTTTTCTTCAAAATAAAACAGATTTGCATCTTCCTTAAATGTAGATATGAATTTTTCTTCAAAATAAAATAGATTTGCATCTTCCCTAAATGTAGATCTAAATTTTTCTTCAAAATAAAACTGATTTGCATCTTCCTTAGATGTAGATATGAATTTTTCTTCATAATAAAATGGATCTGCATCTTCCTTAGATGTAGATCTAGATTTTTCTTAATTAAAACTGGTTTTTGTCTTCATTAGATGCAAATCTGAACATTTTTTTTTATCCAAAAACTGACTTGTATCTTCCTTAGATATAGATCTGATTTTTTTTTTTAATGCATGCAGATTTTTGAAATAAAGAAAAGGATAAAACATGATTGTGTTTGTATTTGGTTTATTTAATTCATGTTGCATGAATTTAAATTATGAGTGAAACTCTCTTCTTAAAAAATCTTTTTTTTTTTCATTCTTTTAAAACATATAAAAAAATAGATCTGATTTTTCTATTGTTAAAAACCCTTTTTTTTATTATCATAAAACAGATCTGATTTTTTATAAATCAAAAAACCACTTTTTTTTTTTTTAATTCTTGAAAACATATATGATATTTTTCAAATAAAAAGACTTTATTTTATGTAATAAACACATATCTGAATTTTTATCTCTAAAAACCACTTTTCTCCACATACCACAAAACAGGTCTAGTATTTTGACAAATCAAAATCCATTTTTTGTACCGATCAAAACAAATCTGATTCTTTTCAAAAGAAAAGACTTCACTCATAAATAAATTTGTGTGATTTAATTTTGGTGTCACATGTTCAACATATCATTCATGACATGCATAAAAAGGTACATTGGTCACAAGAGTCTAAAAGACCAGACTCTGTCTGGGCGGAATGGGTGCCTAACAACTTCCCATTCCGTAACCTAGCCTCCGGATTTAGATCTTTGGTTAAGTAGATCTAGCCTTGTCTTTACCTTTTATTTTGGATAGAATGTAACTAGGACAAAAAAAAAAAAAAAAAACCATGTATTTTGGTAGTTTGTAACTAGGACCCAAAGCCATGTAATTTTTCAAATTTCCAAATTTATATTTTTTTTATTCAATCAATGAAGAAAATAATTTAGTTATGTATTTAGTTTTCCTTATTTTTTTGTATAAAAAAATAAGTAGCGATTCCACACGACTTACCCCAAAAAGAGAGGTGCCATAAAAAGCACTCCAAAAATCTCTCTTTTTTTAGAGGCCTAATTTTCCCCGGTCTCTCACACCCTCTACCAGTTATTTCTGCCAATGATCCCTTTGCTGCCCTTTCACAGGTGGTTAAGGACGGGTCCTCATTAGTTATCACTCCATCTTCCATTCCTACCTTTACCACCCAGGTGCCCGATGTGGAGTTATCCCTTGATGAGGGATACGAGGAGGCCCTTGAGGATTCTGATGATGAGCCCGTCATAAAGACGAGGGTTTCTGACTCCAATGATGCTTCTAATGATAAGCATAAGGCTAAGGCCATAGGTACGCACTTTTGACCTCTGTTGTATTTGCTTCTTCATCTCTTCCTGTCATTTCTTTGTGCATTCTTTTATTTGCTTTGCATGTTATTCTCGACATACAATACCCTAAGGAACCCGAGGTTGTAACATCTTTTGTAGAGCCCATAGCCCCCATTTCTGCCAGTCTTGGTAATTCCCCTTCTTATTCTTCTCTTTTTCTTTGTTTCTTCTTTCCTACTTTTGTGTCCACTCTTCTTCTTTATTTTTAGGCTCGATGCTAACGTAACGCCTATTCTTCGGTCCATTGCCTAATAGGGGAACTCTGAGTGTTAGGACATATGTGGTTTCACTTGTTAAAGAACATATGTCATTCTTTTATGTAATTGGCTAATCCTTTGACAAAATGCACTCAACTTGTAATTAGGTAGTTCTAAATGTTTTTAATACTTCAAGAAACAAGGTTTCAAGATCAAGTGTTGAAGTTATCAAGTCTGTCCAGGAAACAAGCTGAAGAAGTGTTGAATCATTAAAGCTCAACACCTACTCGATAGCTTCTCGACAGCTTCTATCTGTCGAGATTTATAAAATCGGATTTTTTGATTTGATTTCTTAGAATCCGTGAATGTGTCTCTGGGCCTTCTTTTCTTCTAACCCTAGGCATATAAAAAGATTTTTTTAAGGGCCGTCAAAGTGTTCACAAGTTGCACAAGCATTGAGCAAACTCTGTACAAGCAAATTGTGATCGGAGACAAAGTTTTGCCCTAGTTCATCTCTTTTGAAGAAGTTGCTGTGTATGTGCACCTTTGGGTTTTGTGACCAAGCATCTTCTTGATCTTCATTATGGATGAACTGAAGAACGTTGCAGCCAACAACTCTTTCTAGTTGGTGACTGAAGTTGCGTACTAGGATCTGTGCAATTGGTTAGTCACGTACTTGGGAGTCGTGCATTAAAAAGGGGAACTGTCACTACAGAACAAGTCCAATTGGGTACTGGAGTAAGGGTTCAACTGTAGGTTGGTAAGTTACTTGGGATTCCTTTACTTGTAACCACTTGTTGTGATAATAGTGGAGTTTCGGAAGTGGAGACCTGAAAATCACCTGGTGGGTTTTTGCCACCAGGTTTTTCTCCATTCATAAAAAAATCACCATGTCATTATTTTTCGCTACATAATTAGTTTATTGGTGATTTGTTTGTGCTACCACACGTTTGCATGTTAAATTGATTATTTAATGACTTGGCTAATTAATTAATTAATTTAATTACAATGGGTCAATACGTTTTTTGCCTATCACTGAGTACTACATTTGAGGTTGGGAGTAGTTCTGATGCCGCCCTTAACCCCTTAGGTAAGGCCACTACCTTCTTCACTCACTTTAAGCAGGCAAAGATGAATGATCTTGATCTAGCAGACTTTTGAGGCATTGGGCCTCCCTATGTGGACTTCCATGGATACCAAGTACTCGAGGATTGTTTAAGGCATATGAAGGCGGTTTACCATAGCCATGGAGACTTCATGTAGAGGTTCCCTCTTGGTCGTTCTGCTTAGGAGCACTTCATAAAACTGCTGGGGTGTGTGATGAACGATATCGAGTATAACTTTGTGGACACCATTTCTGCCAAGAGGATTCTACAAGGGAGGGCCGTGGTTCAGGAGCTAATCTGTGTTGCATTTCAACATGGGTTCCAGCTAAAGCATTTATGAGAGATTGCCCGAGTCTTCTTCAAATGGAAGGTTCAGCCTGCTGTTGATGCTATTGACACCCATATCGAGCTTGAAGAAGGAGATAGCAGACTTGGAGGCTCATCGTAAGCATTTTCTCTTTAGTGTGATTGCCCCTGACCGCTTCTAGGGCGAAACCCTTGTTACTAGCCTTTGATCATGTACTCAGTCACTTATTATTATGTAGCTTTTCATCTCTTTCTTTTCTTTCTACCTTTTATGATACACTCATTAGCAATTACAACTATTTTGATAAGTTCAGTATGACTTATACTTTTGGTTTGTAATCTATTGCTACATCTGCTACAACACTTATCATGCTTTATAATACTGTGTACTTCTACTAATACCTCATGTGTAGCTTTCATTACTTTCTGCTCTTTTTCTTTAAACATGATTACAAAGGAAAAAGGGAAAACGACATTACTTTCTTGTGACACAACACCCCTTGTAAGGGTGATCACTTGGAGGAAATACAAAATAAAGAAGTAGGAAAGAAAAGAAAATTTGCATTGTATTTCCTAGGTGTAATAACGCTTGAGCCATTTGCCATTGATGGGATCCATGAGATCTTTTCCATCCATTTGGACCAAGCGATAATATCCACTCGCATTAGCCTCCCTTATCACAAAGGGTCCTTCCCACTTTGCCAGAACTTAAACGATCCTGCTAATCCTCTTCTGACATGGTCTGATGTCCTTAACACTAGCTAACCTTCTGCAAAGACCCTTTCCTTAACACTAGCCTTAATCATCTTCTATCTGTATCTGTAGCTACTTTCTTGGGCTTCTTCCGTTCTTTCATCTAATCCCTACAAATTTTCACATCTTTCTGTCGTGAAGACCTTCTTCTCCTTTTCCTTCTTTCGCATCTACATTACCCTCAAGAAGAGTATTATCAATTCTACTAGGCTAACCGCTTCTGTCCCGTATACTAAAGAGAAAGGAGAAAATCATGTGGTAGATTTTGGTGAACTTGGGTAAGCCCACAACGCATCTGCCAGATGTGTCACCCAACCTCTATTGTACTCTTGGCTTATCTTGTTGATGATTTTAATAAGGGTCTTATTTGTTACTTCAACTTGCCCATTCCCTTGTAGGTAATATAGTGATGACTGGTGATGCTTTACCTGATAATACTTTAATATTTTCCTAACCTCTCTGTTCATAAAACGCGTGCCATTGTCACTTATAATTCTGTGAGGTACTCCAAATCGTTCAATTATGTTTTTCTCGATGAAGCTACAGCTCCTTCGGTGGCTTTGCAAAGTAGTATGGCCTCCGCCCACTTAGTGAAATACTATGTGGCCACCAGGATCTAGATGTACCCGTTGGAAGGGGGGTTGACTGGTCCCACCAAATCAAGTCCCCATATATGGAAGGGCCACAAGGTAACCATGCTTTGCAATTTTTGCAAATGGGTGTAGATCAGATTGGCTTGCACTTGGCAGCCATGGTACTTCTTCACAAATTCTACTGCATCCTTTTTCATAATGGGCTAGTAATAGCCCATTTGTAAGATGCACTTGTATAGCTTCCTTCTCCCTTGTTGTTCCCCACATTCACCTAAGAGTACTTCCTTCAACATCCCCTCGGCCTTTTCTGGCCCTAGGAATCGTAGTGGGTCTCCGTCATATCCTTTCTTGAACAAGATCCTTACGTGTAGAAAGTAGTAGGTCACCAATTTTCTAAGCTTGTACCTCTCTTCATGTTTTTGCGATAAGACTCTTTCTGCCAAGTATCTCACAAATGGGCTCCTCTAGTCTTCCACAGTGAACATGGCGTAGCTCTCTTCTCGGTCTATGGCCATATGACGAGCTTCGTATTAGTTCTAAATCTGATCTGCTTCTCTATTTATGGTTGGCCAATAGAAGCCCGCCCTTTACAACTTGCGATATTAGCTAACCTCATTGCAAAATCCACAAGTTCTGCTATGCACTTCTTCTAGCTTTCTCTGGGCCTCTTTGTGCCCCCACGCATTTTGGAAATACTCCTAGCATTCTGAAGACAACTTTCCCTTCATCAGGCCATGGTCCTTCATAGTTTTTAATTCTGCCACATCTTCTTCCTTCAGCAGGGCTTCCCTGATTTCCCCCAATCTTTCTTGCATCCTTCCATTTCTAAGATCCTTTCCTTTAGTACTTCAATTATAAACTCATTTCACTTATTAACCTCCATTATGGTGCTACTTCCTTCAAAGGCTATCTACGAGCCCAATGCAACCAACGCATCCGCGTATCTATTCTCGCTCCTCTAGGCAAGTTCTCTCTTAAACATGCAAAACTTTTCTTCCATCTTCTAAGCCAGCGTCTTGTAAGGGGCCAAGGCTAGCTCCTTTACGGAAAATCTTCCCTTGGCTTGGCAGACCACCAAGTTAGAGTCGCCCACTACTCTCAAGTGTTGAATCCCCATTTCAAGGAGTCGCCTTATATTCTATTGTGTTGTTTGAGTACGAAAATTCCAACTTAAGTGATAGTGCTATGGTCTCTCCTTCTCTGTGATAAAGGACCACCCCTGTGCCTCTTAAGCTTGCCGTAAAGGAGCGGTCAAACTTCATAACTAACTCATCTGTGGCTACTTCTGCTGTAGCCACTTATCTGAGCACTTTATCATCTAGTGGGAGTTCCTCTTCTCTCAAAAATTGGGCTAACAAATCTATTATGGCCTGGCTTTTACTACTTTGGGCGTTCTCACTTTCAATTCATACTACGATAATTGTAACAACCACTACGATATTCTGTCTGACAAAATGGGTAGTCGTAGAAGTGCTTTAATCACATGAACTTTGTCATGAGATGCACTTCGTAGGCCAAGAAGTAGTGACGTAGCCTCTGTGATGCGTAGACAATCACTTTACACATTCTTTCTGCCTAAGGATAGTGGTGTCTTGGTATCTTTCAGAGTGTGGCTAACATAATACACTGGCTGCTCAATGCCGACCCATCCTCCTAGGCTATCAATGGCCCAATGGCCCAATGGCAGATAGGCTTGAGGCCAAGCAGAGCAACAATGGCTTTCTGTGAACTGGAGCTTGCATTGTGGGTAGATTCATCATAATCTGCTGTACTTGTGGAAAGCTTTTTGCTATTCACTTCCCTATTCAAAACTCTGTGCTTTCCTTAGCAGCCTTGTAAAGGCCGAAGTAATTGATGCTAGGCCTAGTCTGAACCTCCTAATGTAGGAGACAACTTCTTGACAGTGGCTACTGGCCTCTTGGCGGGGTCTACATCTATTCCTCTGCTATGGACCAGGAAACCTAAAAACTTCCCAACAGAAACTCTAAAAGCGCACTTCAACAAATTCACTCTCAGCTTGAAAAGCCTGCATCTTTCAAACACCTTTAGTACTTTAACATGACCCTCATGCTTCCTTGACTTTACCATAATGCCGTCCACATAATCCTCCATTTCATGATGCATCATGTCGTGGAAATATTGTAGTCATAGTGCGCTAGTAAGTCGCTCCCATATTTTTTAGCCCGATATGCATCACTGTGTAATAGAAATTTCTGATGGGTGTTCTGAAAGCAATCTTCTCAGCATCCCTAGGTGCCATCTAGATCTGGTTACAGCCATTGAACCCATCCATAAAAGAAAGCATGTTGTGTTCAACGGCAGAATCTATCAATAGGTCCATGTTTGGCAAGGGGAATTCATCCTTGGGGCAAGCTCGATTAAGATTCTTGAAATCGACACAACACCTGATTTACCCATTCTTTTTCTTGACAGGTACAATGTTGGACAACCACTTTGGGTGTTGGATTGACTTGATGAATCCTACTGCAATCAACTTTTGCACCTCCTATATTATTTGTGCTTCTACATTCGTATGGATCACCTTGGCTAGCTGGGCCACTGGTCTGGTCCCAGGCTCTACATTGAGCATATGTACCACTAGGCTTAGGTCTAGCCCAGGCATCTCATTGTACTCCTATGCAAAAATGTCTCTGAACTCTTTCAGCAACTAAATTAGGTTTGACTTTTCCTGCTCTAACAATTTCAAACTGATTGAAATAGGCCTTGGTTTTTGGGATTAGTGCCCAAGTCCACTTCTTCTAACATTTCCTCAATTGTCACATGCGTTTCCGCTATTGTCACCATCCTTTCCTCAGTTTCCTTATCCTTCTCTTCTTCTAAACCTTCCTAAGCCACACAGTATATTAGGGTTCTATGTTGGGGCTCTCCTCTTATTTTGACCCTGATGTAGTGCGGTAAACTATCTGATTCTGAGGTTGGCGCCTCTTTCCTCTTCCTTTTTCATGCCAACAACTCTCAAATCAGGCTCGGGGTTGTTTTCAACATCTTCCCACCTAGGAACAAAAGTTCCTGATGTTTTAGACACCACGCTTTCCCCTGATGAAGCCCATTCATCATAAAACATGGTCTCCACCAGATAGGCTTCTGCTTGCTCAAAGGGAGATAGGTCTGCTGCAATTTGTATCATTCTATCATTGAGTCTCCCCTTCATGCACTAGTGGTACGTTGATTGGATAAGGCAATATTTATGCAATCATGGCCGTCCCAACAGCACATGATATGAGACCTCTATCTTTACCACATGAAAGCTGGCCAGGGAGGCTATAGGACTTACTTTCAACCAAAGCTGTATGTATCCAGCTGTGTACTTTCCTCCAAACCCTATTACTTCCATTGGGTATCCTATAATCTTATTCTCCAATATTCTTGCCACTTGTAGTGTGCTGAGCAGTATGAGGTTTATTGAAGCGCCAGTGTCCACTAGGTCTTGCTTGATGGGAATTTGGTTGATGGAGGTTACCAAGTAGAGCAATCTTGTATGATCCAGGTATCCAACCTCCATGTCCTCATCACTAAAGGTGATTTCATTGGTATCTTCCAGGAAGGCTCGGTTAGACCGAGTTTCTATAATAAGGCATTCGACCCTTACTCTTGAGGCAATGCTTACTAAGGCCTCTGTAGCTATTCTACGCTCATTAGCTATGAACTCCAGCTGATCATATAGATTTTTGAATCAGGAGCTCCTCTACAAAGTCATGATGGCTCTTATTGGCAATGAGGGACTTTGCTCTTCCTTATCGCCTGGATTAGCGCAAATAATTACCACTGCCACTCCCTTTCCTTTATGATAGGGGAGTGGGTTTCTCTGAACTTCTAACTAGGTCAACTCGAGAGTTCCTTCTTTCATCCTGTAGTGGACCAATCTGTAAAGCACCCAGCATTCTATGGTAGCGTGTTGCACATAGTTATGCAATCGACAAAAACGTGGGTCTTTCCGCTCATCTTCAGTGGGTTCTCTAGGAACATGATTGGGCTTGAAGACCCCATCTGCAATCCATTTGTTTAAGAGTAGGTCTAACTCTTTCGGTGTGCAAGGTATAGGTGGAGGGCTCTCGTGTTGGAAAAACACTTGAAAAAATACAGTTTTACATCTCATACAAAAACACGCAGTAGAATATAAACAGATCTACTTCATGTGAGATAACATGCAACATTTGAGTTTTAAAAACAAAGAACAAGAAGGCATACCTTGATGCAATGGAATTCAAAACAAAATGAAGATTGAACTTGGAAAGACTTTCAATCTTCACTCAAATTCCACAATATGCCCAAGATATGTGGTCTCTCAATCAGTTCTATATATTTGTTTAAAAAAATAATCAAGTGTCTTGAGAAAACTCTAATTATTTCTCTCTTTTAATCATACGTATATATCTGCATTTAAGCAGTTACTTTATTTAATAACTCTTATTAAATAAATAACTGATTATCTAATTAGGTTAGCATTTTTGGTCAGACTAATTGGGCTTTAGTGTGTGGCTTGGAATGGGACTAAAAGGGACAAAAAAAGCTTTAGCTCCAATGGCCTTTGGATTTATCTATCAACTCTTGACAAGCCCAAAGTTACCATTAATTATATTTAATATCACTATATATATAATTGCACTCTAGGCCTTATTAATAAATTATATCCTAAGACTTTACTAAACATTTAACCCCTTCATGAAAATATTCATAGCAATACAAAGTCATAATGTGTAACTGTCACTTTGAAAATTACTACCTCTTGATCCTTGAGTACCCAGTTTAATCCTTTAAGTTATTCATATATATTTTATTAAATCTAATTTCATAAAATATAAACTTTAGTAACTCTTTACTAAAGTGGTTAGGCCTAACACTCTGAATAACCAAACCCATTAAATTTATCTCAAGGGAATATTTTATATCTCTATAAAGAAACTATGAATTCCATCTTGAGAATATATGTTCCTTCAACGTCACATGTGATTGCCCAACATACTGAGGTTTTGACTGTTTGTCTAGATCTCACTCCTGATATATTAAGGCAACCTACATTTCATGATTGGGTTCACTATTCCCTTAGGATTGAGAGTTTAAGTAAATGAAAGTCGTGAGATTTATTATTCATTTGATAGTCTTTAATAGAATAATAAATCTCATAGCAGTCCAATTCAATATGTCATATACACTTTAAACATATTAACATATCAACTAGAAGTCTTCACTTCCATAATCAAGACAAATCATCTTAATTGACATGTTATAGTCTTCGCAGATGAACTGCCCAATTTCATTACCAACCATAAACTAAGATTTTAAGTTTACAAAGAACTTGTGATTTATATCTTCTATGAATAAATCACATAAATCACATACTATGCATCTCAAGGACTATATGATAATGTCCAAATATTCATGCTAACATTATTTTAGATAATAATAAAACAAGTTTATTACATAGAACATAATGTCATACATAGCATACAATAGGATTTTAGGATACAAATCCTAACATCTCGTACTTCCTCCCATCTGGCTTCTTTCTTTTCTCACTGGTAGATACTATCATGGCTCGTAGGGTGGACTTTCAGTCCTTTGGCCTCTCTGAGCTAGGCTTGACTGACTGGGTCATCTTTCTAGCCTTCTGTAATAAGCAAACTATGAAATCTCTAAGTTTTCGAGGACAACTCGGTACTCCATGATCATGTTTCCCATGCACATCTCCACCAACGTTCTTTCCTGATAATGGTCATAGCAATCAAGAGCTATGTCCCCAAATCTCCTAATGTATTCCATGAGATGCTCACCATTCCTCTGTTTTGTACCTTGCAAGGTTGCGAATGTAACTATTTCTTCTTCATGAAAGTATTTGCTGTAGAAAACATCCACCATGTCATCCCATGTAGGGATGGATACTGGCTTCAAGCCAGTATACGAGGTGCAAGCACGGTCACATAAGGATTTTGAGAACTCTCGCAAACACAAATCCTTATCTGCTGCATAGGGACCCAAGGTGTCTACAAATTTGCTCATGTGTTCGATGGTGCTCCCCTTTTTGCCATTGTACTACGAGAAAGTTAGGGGCTTGTATCTGTCAGGATATGGCTTGCTAAGCAACCTCATTAGGTATGATGGTCTTCTCAAATAAAACCTTTCTTTGGGCGTTTTGGCCTTTTCTCATTCTAGCAATGCCACTACGTCAGCCATTGTTACAAAGCATTGCTCCGCGTTCTAGGGGCCTTCACCCTTAGGGATTTCCTCTTTGTCAACTACATTCTTAAGATCGTGCTAACTACCCATTTCTTTAGTCTTGTCGACCTTTAGCTGGCAATTCTTTTCCACCAATTGCCACTAGGAATGCTGCACTAATTGCGGCACCTCAATGAAGAAATTGGCTTTGTCTCTTGGATTTCTTTATTGCTATTGGGGCTTAGCCCCCACACCATTAGCACCTTTCGTTTGGTTGAGCTGGCGTGGAGTGGCTGGTCGTGACTCTGCCTGTGATTATACATCACTCATGTTTCATGTCATCTTTGATCTTGGGGGCATGGCTCGCTAGGGTTTGTCTGTCCTTCCTTATTTGCTTCCCAACTCCCTAGTGGACTCGCTAATTTAATGTGGGGGCCTTTCCATGTTAATGGGCTAAAGCCCGTCTACTACACCAAGGCCTATGAATAAGTGGGTAAGGGAGTTAGGAATAGCCTCGTGGGGTTACACTACAAGCCAGCCTGTGCACAAGCTAGGCATGCCCAAAGCTTAGATGGCACGGAAACGATACGACGGACTAGACGCGACAGATGTAAGCGCAACAAAATAACAGTTACAACTAACACAATGAAAGACACAATAGCAGAACAAAAGTATAATAAAACAAAAACTACCACGAACAACTAGTATCGCAAATAAAATAAGAGATAATACAACAAAGAGAGTGAGGATGTTACAGCAAAATAATTGATAACTTGAAAACATTGCAGCAAAATGAATAACAACAAGAATATCAAATAAGCTAAAGTATGCCAAAACAGGAGAATAACTACGATTCCAAACAAGCGCGATAATGTTGGCTCGCTCTCCCAATCCTGGGTCTGGTCACTCAACAAGAACAGGTCCAAGAAGGGAACCAAATGCCAACACAAGTAATCTTGTTACAAGTTTCTGCCATTAGAATTACTCGTGCTGGAGAAAGGGCCTAAATGGTTTTGGGTTCTGATTCATAAAGTTTCAGAGGGTGGGGATGTTAAGAGGGAGAAAAGGTGACCTACTGATGCATGCCTCAATTTATGCCATATTTTCTCTCTTCCTTTCTTCTTTTACCACTTCGGCTTCTTTTCTTTTTATTCTTTGATTCTTAATTTTCTTACTCCCCTCCCCGTGTGTGTTCTTCCTCCCCCTATTCATGGCTACCTTCATTCCTTTTATATTGCTTGATCCCATGGGATTTCTCCTTTTGTCCCTAAGGCTTCATCAACCATTTTTGGTTTCTTGTAGGCATCTCTCTAGGATTGCCTACTAACCCATTGGTTGCCTGACCTCTACCTCTACTTAGAGTATGCTTGCTACACCACTTTTCATATAAGGACAAAACCCTTTGTTTTATTTCTCCCCCTTCCTTCTCTACCTTACCTGAATGGATAAGAATTGTAGGCTCTTTCTTTACTTACCCTTATGACATGCATCAAGTGGCCCCATCCCATTGCTAGCCTCTTTTGGGTGAAATGTCATCCCAATAAGGCATTCTCCCTAAAAGAAATCTTGACAGGAATCTCAAAATAGACCCCATTTTCTCCCCACTAGCAAACCACGCCCTTTGAATTCCTTGACCGATGGACCACCTCTCTTGTATTGGCTGGGTACAAGTGGGTGGTGATCTAGCCCTCAAGTGAGTTCCACTTACCTCTGTGTTTGTCTTCTTTTATTCCCACGCCATTTTTGCTATTCTGGCCTTGTCTCATTCTGCTGCGCGTTCATGCTTTTCTCCATGGTGTGAAGAGCGTGGGCTATTTGGGCTTGCACTACCTCCCTTTATTCCCTTCGTGGGCCAAGATATTGTCTTGGCAAAAGCCCCTGCCTATTTAGCCTATTGGGCTTCCACTTCTATTGTTCTTTTTCTTACCATGCCTATGAGCTTGCCATGTTGGCCCATTGGATTTATTACTTTTTCCTTTGGGCTCCTATAGCCCATTTACTTTACCTCTACCTCTTGTTGTGCCCATAGGCCTATTAGCTATCATTCCTGCCATATTGGCCCATTAAGTTTGTTACCTCTTTTCTTGGGCTTCCATAGTCCATTTATTCCACTTTACCTCTTGTTGTGCCCATAAGCCTACTAGCTCCCATTCTTGCTATGTTGATCTATTGGATTTATTACCTCTTTTCTTGGATTTCCAACGCCCATTTATTCTACATTACCTCTTGTTGTGCCCATGGGCCTGCTGGCTGTCATTCCTACCGTGCTAACCCATTGGACTTATTACCTATTTTTTTAGGCTTCCACGACCCATTTACTTTGCTTTTACCTCTTTCATTCCTCTTTTTCTCTCACCTTCCTCTATTTTGTTGGGCTTCTTCTGCCATTGGGCTTTTTGTCAAAAATGAGCATCAACAAAGGGGAGAGTGTTAATATTTTCAAATCTCAAGGGAGTAGAGTGTTATTTTCTTTTAGGTGAAAATACTATTTTGATCCTTACATTTTAATAGCAATCAATTTGGTCTCTGTTATTTTCAATTTGCAATCAATTTAGTCCCTATCGTTAACTCACTAATGAAAAATGCCTACGTGGCAAATAATGTACACAGTTGGCACAATTAAAGCTAACGTGGCTTATAAAATAATAAAGAATTTTAATTGAAATTAAAAAAAAAAAAAAAAAAGCCCCTATCAGGAAAAAAAAAAAAAATGCCATGTCAGCATTAGAATTTTAAAGAAAGAAAGAAATTTAATTTCTCAAATTAAAAAAAAAAAAAAAACTTAATTTTTTTTTCTTTTCTCTATTGTTCTTGTAGTTTCTTGACAAACAAACACAGCAAAACTGAATTTATTTTTTATTTTTTATTTTTTATTTTTTATTTCACTCTCACCAAAATCACACCCTAAAAAATTCTGTCAAACCCAACATTGCTCATTCTCACATGATGATCCCTTTACACATACACAAATTCACAAACACATTGAAAATTGTCAGAATTTTCTTCCATATATAATTGTTCACCTATACATAATCACAACAACACACATCCTTTTCAGTTCCTTTGCTTGACCAGCAACCAAAAGTAATATCAACAAACTAAAACCATCACAAAGAAGTCTCAACTATTTTCTTAATACACTTTCATTTTCGTAGCAACCAAACTGAAAAAGAATATATAATAAATATCATAGGGACATTTCAACAAACATAAGCTTTAGTGCAGTAAAACTTAGGCAAAATGAAAATAAGAACAAAATGAAATGAAACTATAATATAAAGCCAGTACAAAGTAGCAAATAGATTTTTGTTTTTCCCACTACACTTTGTTTTTCTTGAGAACCAAATAGAAAACAAAAGGAAATATTACAGATCAAAACTTTATTACCCACACCAATAACCCACCCTTGGCAATATTCTCCACCGCGCTATCAGAAGTAGGAATCTCAACCCATATCGACCATTATCTCCTCCTCCATCTGCCGATAAAACCATCAAGGGTTATACCGGTTTGCCCAAACATGCTCACTGATTCAAGGGTTGAAGAAAGCCATTGCCATGTCATTGCCATCCACCAGACATGGTTATGCCTTTTGTGAACCATTGCCATGTCGTCACCATCCATTGAGGACTCTCTCCCCCTCTTCAAGTACAACCCTAATTTGGGTTTGTGTTGTTGACATAATAGATTGATTAGGCATAAATCCACTCCAAGGACCCCGAAAGAAAAACCCAGCCACCGATTGCAACCAGTCTCCACCACACCTCTCTCATCTGATTTCCTACCCACAGTTCAAGATGTACTTTATCTTGAATATTTCGTGTGATTCTTTTCTTATGTTTTTAGTTTTTACATGTTTGGTTGCCTAGAAAAGATTTTTGGATGTTTTAATTTTTTAAAAATATTTTTTTGCTGATTTGGATTTTTTAATAATTAAAATGCTAATTTGTCATTTTTTAATATTATTTTTATAAACCACGTCAGCTTTAATTGTGCCAACTATGCACATCATTTGCCACATAGACATTTTCAGGAAACCAAATTGATTGCAAATTGAAAATAACACAGACCAAAATTATTGCTACTAAAATGTAGGAATCAAATTGATCGTGACCCCAAAATGTAAGGACCATAATAGTGTTTTCTCCTTTCTTTTATGTTTGGGATAGAGTCTCATTCTCCTAAACCTTAAGGTCGGAGGGTATAATTACCCATTTTTTAATTTTAAAACAGTAATATTATTTATTAAATATTTTGAAATTATTAAAAGAATGCCGTTTTGTGTGTGTCTAACATATCAATTTAATGAAAGTCGAGGTATTGATTGAATAATTTTGAAATCTAGAGGAATGAATTGAACAAAAAATAAATTTAAAATCTTAAAATGAAATTGCGATAAAATTTAGGCTCCGCTTGGGAGTTCATAAGGGAATGGAATGGAATGGAATGAGATAATCATAAGAGAATAGAAAGGAATGGAATGGAATGTATTTAAGTAAGGGAAAGGAATGGAAAAGAATGGAATGGAATGGAATTAAGTAACCTTATTTGGATGTTTTAAAATAAAGGAATGGAAAGGAATGAAAATGAATGGAATATAAGTAATCCTGTTTGGGAGCAACATTGAGGGAATGGAATGGAATCATTTTATGACAATATTATTATTAAACCTCTGTTTTAAAATAAATTGTTGAATATATAGGGATATTTTAGGAGTTTTAGTAAAAAAATCATTAAATCTAATTCCATTCCCTCCCATTCCTCCCAATTTCGGGGGGAATGAAAATTTGAGGTTTAAGGGAATAGAAAGGAATGGGTGTTCCCTCCTACCCATTCCATTTCCTCCCACTTAAACTCCCAAACAAAGGAATGAACTTTTCATTCCTTCCATTAAAACTCCTAAACAAGAGAAGGAAAGAATATTATAAAATTATTCTTTTTATTCCTTTCCATTCCATTCCATTCCCTCATTCCAAGCAGAGCCTTAGAGAACAAAATTTGTATTTTTGTAGTGCTGACGTGGTTACGATTTGGTGCGGTATAACGTATTCGGAGATAGGACTGATGTAGAGGATCCGACTTGCCTAGTGATCTTTTTCTTCCCTCCTAGAAAAACTCACTTTTTTGTAAAAGGAAAAGATAGAAAAAAGAAAGAACAGAGAGAGAAAGTAAGGAATATGATTTAAAAATAACCCCAAAAAAAAATAATAATAAAGAGCAGGAAGGAAGGATATCCCCCAAAACGGCAACCTGGGTAGTTGCAGAAATGTGTAAAGTGCATGTCTGATAGTCCCAAAACCTAATGATGTTTTAATTAAGCTTTTAGATAGTTGAAACTTGAGTGAGAATAGAGGCATGATGAGAAATTCACATCTTTTTCTCACTTTCATAGCACTTGTTCTTCTTACTTATGCACTCCCGTTCCAAGTTCATGCTGCTCCTGCTGGTAACTATGTCTATATCTATCACTTCACCATTTTCTCTAATCATTTGGCCTTTTTAATTCTATAACTACTGATCTGTTTGCTTCATGGCCTCATGGGTATGCTTATGTTCCTCAGCTTTAATATTTTTTTTTTCATAAAAAAAGAAATTATCTTCTTTTGCTCATAATGCCAAGTCCTAAATACAACCCCCCCCCCCTCTCTCTCTCCTTTTCTTCTGGTGAAATTATCGTTTTCTATGAATTTTTATGATCTATTTGCATAATGGGTATGCATTTTTATTTTTATTTTTCCATTCACTGTTTTGGTTGCCCAGGACCATTGGTCAAACACTTATCTTCTCTACTCAAATGGACCAGGTCATCCGCTAAAACACCCCAATCAGGTATTTCATAATTATTATTTACGCTTTACTCGTTTTTACTTATTAGTTATGAGTGTTATTTTTTAGTTTTATATAAATAATATATATATATATATATATATATCTGTATAAATGTATGTGTGTTTGTGTATTGTGTACTATTAATCACACTCCGTTAATGCCGTTTTATATCATTTTTTATGCAGATGGAATGTTCTTCAATTTGAGAATGGTACTTAGTTGAGACTGTTGTGGAAGGAAATGAGATTGGAGTGGTTCCGTACAGAATCCGCGTCTCCGAAGATGGCGAACTCTTTGCAGTCGATGCAGTTAATAGCAACGTTGTTAGGATTACTCCCCCATTGTCTCAATGTATGATTCTTCTTGTCTTCTCACTTTCTAGAACTTTGATAATTTTTTTCTTTTTGGAATTTCACTGTTTGGAGTTTACATGTAAGTCCCTAATTTGCTTACGGAAATTCTTAAAAAAAAAAAAAAAAAAAAAGGCTTATAGCAATACATTTTGNTAAAAGCCCAATCTTTAGCTCTGAGACAAGTAGTGTCTCTCAATTTCTGAAATGACTTTCTGGAAAGGTTACTTGATGAATTATACTCAGGTTTCTTTATGATGAAATGATTGGTCATTGTTATTTAAAATTTTGCTGGGTTTAACTTTTGATTCTTTTTTGAAGTGTTATCAGTTAATCTCAAGACTTTAGGCCAAATTAAGGATTTAGCCCCTTGCTGACTTGTTGCAACAATGTGATTTCATGCAGGTCATATTTCATCATTTTCTATCCTGGCCTCTTATTGTGTTTCTCCTATGGGATGGATTGTTCAGTGAACTAACCAAATGTCATCTATTGCAGCGAGAATTAAGAGCTACATGATTGCTTACTTATTAAAAAAAAGAAGCTATATGATTGCTTAAATGTCTCATCTTTTTGGTTCCATCGCCCATTTTAAAGTATGTCAAGTCTAGTTAATTTGCTGTTTAGACTGCAATTCTCCACAGGTTTCAGTGGTACTCCTATATGTTTTGATTTCCGTTGTTTCCATAGCAGAAGATACCTTTCTCCTAGCTTCTTAATCTTAAGTAATTTTTATGTGATGAGAATGTGGGGCTCTACTTGAAAATTTGATGTCTTATACATTCTATATTTGACTAATCAAGCAATTCTCGTGCTGCATTATTTGTCGCTGTTGGTTATATCCAAATTTTCACATTCATTATGAATCCTAATTTCCAGGATTGAGAGCTGGAGCAGTGGATGTACTTATCTCCTATTGGACCTAGATTTAAACTTGGTTTTTAGTAACTAATATCTATTGAATGGAGCCATGTGCTTAATACTTTTTATTTTTTTATTTTATTTTTCATCTAGGATTTGATTTCTATGTGGCAAAAGGAAAACAGAATACAAATTCAGGTCTCCAAGTTATGTTCTGTATATGTAAGTAAGAATTTTGCTGCTACTTCTCTGTTAGCCTTACTCTTGCTTTTATATCATCATGCGAATGGCAGACCATGAGGAAACAAAGTGGCAGATCGTTGTCTCATGACTGCTCAGCTTACTGCTGCAGGTGGTTATGTGGCTGTATATGATGTTTGCCTTACTCATCTGAGTGTCTTCCTTGCTAGATCTTTATCCATTTCAGTTATTGTAAATTGGAGAAATTGGATAAAATTGTTTTACATGTACCAGAACCTTAGAAATTCGTTAGATGATATTTATATGTATATAGGATATGATATACTACATACATACATACATATATATATATATATATATTTTATAAGAAATATAGGATATTATATTGGATGCAATGTCAGTATGGAAATAAGATGTGGGGTTTATGGGATTAGGTTTAGCATCATTGTATGCAGTAAAAAATACATTATGAGTTTTTGTTGTATGATAGTCACTAATGATGAATATAGATAACTGACTCATCATAAGAATTGAGCTGGAATGTGTCTGCCCCTGTTGTGTTTGTAAGGAATGTAGACTATGCAGTCAATTTGAGATAACCAATCTCCAAAAACAAAAATGGAAATAGAAATTTATGGGAACTGAAAATCAAATTCAAATCAGCCGTAACAGTTGGCTGGATAGATAGGATAACAATTATCCTTCCTAAATGCTAAGCTAAATTCAAATAATAATAGACTATAAAAGTAACAATTAACCAATCTCCTAGCTCAAAGGGCCCTCCCCTCGGATGCCTCAGCAGTAAGGGAGAGTGTCTGGACTAACTATAAACCTAGTGCTTTTTCAGTGGTAGTGTGTAGGCATCTGGCTTGAGGGAGTTCCTTATCATTAAAAAAAGAAAAAGAAAATAGAAACTCATTCTTTTTGAATTCAAATTCGTGAGGCAGTAATCTTCATCTAGTCTGCTGGTCAATCAACCGGTGGTAGTAATCCTGTCCTGGGACACATCAGAATGCTTCACCTTCGTCTCTTTATGAGCACTCACAGATGGTACCACAATCGCAACTAAAAGTGTCATCATATCCTGCTCCAATAATGCCCCACTGTGCTAAGTACTAACCCACGTTTGTGTACCTTGTATATGATATTTGTAGAGCACAAGGAACATGTGGTTGTAATATTTCCTGTCATACAAAGATCTCTCTCTCTCTCT
>NW_027069553.1:675004-714741 GCF_002906115.3 Quercus suber | reverse complement strand
AAAAAAAAAAGCAGCAAATTTCCACAAGCAGCTAGGGTAACTTTTTCTCTTGGTTGGTCACACTCAACAGCAAATTTCCAAGTGATTTAATTATATATACTATCATTAAAATTAAAATATTTACAAATATTAAAAAAAGTTGGTTCTTATATTATAATAAACAAATATTTTTACACAAAATGATTTATTTTTTGAGAAAATACACGAACTGATTTAAATGCTCTAATATTTTTAGTTTTCACTATTAGGAATAACTTTTTCTTTTTCTCTTTTTTCCTTTTTTTTTTTGGATGGGAAGACAAGGAACTTTATTAAGAAAAAAGAAGAAGCAAGGGTAACTTTTTAACTTGATTGGCCACACAAGCTCCAAATCTCCAAGCAATCCAATTATAATTGCTCAAAAAAAAGAAAAAAAAAAGAGAAAAAAAGAAAAAGAAAAAGAAAAGAGAAAAGAATGAGAGAGAATCTAAAACACTTTATGTATGTAGAAACTCACTACATGGCCTAAAACTATTATCTCAAAGAAGCTCTCTGCAGCAAGACTGCATCCTCAAACAAACCAAACATCGAAACGTGTCAGTAGCACATGAGAATGAAAATGATTGGGTCATGGAAACGTCAGCTTCACAAGCCAGCAGAAACAGTTTAAACCGAAAGGGTCTCACGAAGCATGGAATAATTACTTTTCTTCCTCATTAAGTTATGTATTTGTTTTAGTCTGAGGAATTGACTTAGGATTGACAACAAAAGACAGCGACAGAGTAAGAGACATTGACACAGTGAAAATCTCTGAGTTCTTTCGCCTTCTTCATGAGTTTTGGTTATTTTCATTCTCTTTGGTGAGACTCAGACAAGACTCCTATATACGTAATACTCTTTCTTCATCTGCAAGTTTCATTGATGTGGGTGTCTAATGAAACTGATCAAACTTCAAAGGGACTTTCTTTTTGTCATTTCTTTTACTGGGTCGAATTTTTTGTGTTTGTATTAATTTTTTTTTTCTAGGTTGAAATTGGTTGGAATTTTCAAGTAATAAAGGGGTTGATGCATCTTTGCTTTATTTCCTATCAGGGTTTGCTTGTGTTGCTTTATACTACTATGTTTGTTTGATTAATTTGATTATGAGCATTATTATTCTTTGGGTTAGTTCTTTTGCTGCATCTCATTCTCTAGCTCTTTTGCTTGGCCTACTAGATAATCTATAAGTTGGCATAGATAATCTAAGATTTCTTTAATTTTTTCTGCTTATTTCAAACTGCTACTTAGTTAAATAATGAACTTTCTTCTTATAATAATGGGTCATATTATCAATAAAGAGCCAAAGCCACTGTACTTCCACTTGTTTTTCTTTGGAGAAAAACATGGTGATTAAACAATTCACCAGTCACATTGAAGGGTAGGGACCTGGAGCATTTTAATTTGCTACACAGTAGATCAAAACCCTCACAAGCATGTGGCCTTATCATAATTGTCGGCGGGAAGAGTGAGATTCATAAAGCTTCATATATGTATTGGAGCGATTAGAACTCATAATATCTAAAGGAAAGTTGTTACCACCGCATTAAATGCACTACAATTACTTTTCTGGTTGCATTTATGTGGAAAAAACTCCTGAACAGTGCAAATCTCAAATATCACAACTCATAGAAAGTCAGAGAAGGTGTCTGATGGGACAGACATTCAAGTGAAAGTTTAGATGATTAATAAGTGTAAGATCAGGATAACTTGAGAGGAACTATATAATGAGAAATCTTCCACGAGAGGTCGAAGAAAAAAGAGAAAAGAAACATTGTAGCAATCAAAGTTATAATTATAAATAGTGATATTGATTTATACTCTGAATGATCTCCTCGGACAGTGAATCTATTCAATCCAGAGAGTCTTGTTCTTACTTGATCATCTTCTAAATTCACACTAGCCGTTATTAATTTCATTAGGGTCTAGCTCTTTAACTCATTCTCCACAAATTTATTGTATTGGGCTCATTGGGCCATCACCCAATTCTTCTTTGGGCTTGGACCCTAAATTGTGACCCTACAATAAACAAATATTTTTACACGAACCAAATTTTTTTTTTGAGAAAACACGAACTGATTTTAACGCTCTAATATTTTAATTTTCACTCTTAGGAATAACTTTTTCTTTTTCTCTTTTTATGAAGAGCAACTTTTTCTTTTTGAACCAGAGTAACTCTCTCTCTCTCTCTCTCTCTCTCTCTCTCTCTCTTTCTCTCTCTCTCTCTCTCTCTCTCTCTCTCTTGGGTGGAAGACAAGGACCTTCAATAAGAGAAATAAAAGCAACAAATTTCCACAAGCAGGGTAACTTTTTCTCTTGATTGGTCACATCCAGCAGCAAATTTCCAAGCGATTTAATTATATATACAATCATTAAAATTAAAACATTTACGAATATTAAAAAAAGTATATTTTTATATTATAATAAACAAATTTTTTATACGAAGTGATTTTTTTTTTTTTGAGAAATATACAAACTGATTTAAATGCTCTAATATTTTTAGTTTTCACTCTTAGGAATAACTTTTTCTTTTTCTCTTTTTTCTTTTTTAATGGAGAACAACTTTTCCTTTTTGAAGCCAAAGTAACATTTTCTCTTTTTTTGATGGTAAGACAAGGAACTTCATTAAGAAGAAAAAAAAATAAAAGCAGCAAATTTCCACAAGCAGCTAGGGTAACTTTTTCTCTTGGTTGGTCACACTCAACAGCAAATTTCCAAGTGATTTAATTATATATACTATCATTAAAATTAAAATATTTACAAATATTAAAAAAGTAGGTTCTTATATTATAATAAACAAATATTTTTACACAAAACGATTTATTTTTTGAGAAAATACACGAACTGATTTAAATGCTCTAATTTTTTTTTTTTTTTGGGATGGGAAGACAAGGAACTTTATTAAGAAAAAAAAAAAAAAAGCAAGGGTAACTTTTTCACTTGATTGGCCACACAAGCTCCAAATTTCCAAGCAATCCAATTACAATTGGTAAAAAAAAAAAAATAATAAAGAAAAAGAAAAGAGAAAAGAATGAGAGAGAATCTAAAACACTTTATGCATGTAGAAACTCACTACGTGGCCTAAAACTATTATCTCAAAGAAGCTCTCTGCAGCAAGACTACATCCTCAAACAAACCAAACATCGAAACGTGTCAGTAGCACGTGAGAATGAAAATGATTGGGTCATGGAAACGTTAGCTTCACAAGCCAGGAGAAACAATTTAAACCGAAAGGGTCTCATGAAGCATGGAATAATTACTTTTCTTCCTCATTAAGTTATGTATTTGTTTTAGTCTGAGGAATTGACTTAGGATTGACAACAAAAGACAGTGACAGAGTAAGAGACACAGTGACAGTAAGAGACACTGACACAGTGACACTCTCTGAGTTCTTTCGCCTTCTTCATGAGCTTTGGTTATTTTCATTCTCTCTAGTGAGACTCAGACAAGACTCCTATATACGTAATATTCTTTCTTCATCTGCAAGTTTCATTGATGTGGGTGTCTAATGAAACTGATCAAACTTCAAAGGGACTTTCTTTTTGTCATTTCTTTTACTGGGTCGAATTTTTTGTGTTTGTATTATTATTTTTTTTTCTGGTTTGAAATTGGTTGGAATTTTCAAGTAATAAAGGGGTTGATGCATCTTTGCTTTATTTCCTATCAGGGTTTGCTTGTGTTGCTTTATACTACTATGTTTGTTTGATTAATTTGATTATGAGCATTATTATTCTTTGGGTTAGTTCTTTTGCTGCATCTCATTCTCTAGCTCTTTTGCTTGGCCTACTAGATAATCTATAAGTTGGCATAGATAATCTATGATTTCTTTAATTTTTTCTGCTTATTTCAAACTGCTACTTAGTTAAATAATGAACTTTCTTCTTATAATAATGGGTCATATTATCAATAAAGAGCCAAAGCCACTGTACTTCCACTTGTTTTTCTTTGGAGAAAAACATGGTGATTAAACAATTCACCAGTCACATTGAAGGGTAGGGACCTGGAGCATTTTAATTTGCTACACAGTAAATCAAAACCCTCACAAGCATGTGGCCTTACCGTAATTGTCGGCGGGAAGAGTGAGATTCATATGGCCTAGTCTCGACAAATTGTCACAAATGTAGGAATAGACAGAGGTTTAGGACTGAAGAGCGAACCTATACATAATGGAGCTAATGATTTATTTGGACTTATTGTCAAGCTCAGATTTATAATCCTACCAATAGTTAATTCGACAATCTAGTCCAAGATTTAACCATTCTTGCTTAGGGATTACTAGAATTTGTGTGTTACTAGATCTGCTTTTGATCTATGATCCGACCCATAGTTTAACAATCTAGTCCGAGATTTCACACTCTTATGCAGAGATTGATTAGAATTTTTGAAGTAGTGGATTTTCTTTTGAAAGTGAGAATCACATTCTTTTAAGCGTTTAGTGGCAGTAGAAGTACATCCAAAATCTTAGTGGTTGCTTCGTATTTAAATTTGTGTTTCTTTATTTGATTGTGTGACATGACCACGTGGCGATGTAGTAAAAATCAGAGGACTAATTGGTGAGGTAGCAGCGTTTATGTAACAAGTAGGTGATGCACAAAAATGAAGAGATAGATTAAGATTGGAAATCAATTTTTCAGGAAGACTAAGAGTGATGGATCTTATGATGATAGTTACATTCTTAGACAATCCTTTCTTTCTCTATCTGCATCTAGTTATAGATTGAGATTCCTTCAAAATATGACTTTTTGGATGCTCATAGAAATGTTTAATGTCTGGTCTGGAAGTATCCATACTATGGACTTGATTTCGGGATAATTATTGACATTTTGCATGTATATGGTAAACTTGATTTTCTTGCCTTTCTTGCATTGATGGAGACTATTTTGGTTATTCATTTACTTATTTTCTAGTTATTGTGAACTTTCACTAAGTTATGTAATTTTACTTCTAGAATAATTGGGGTTTAAACACTTTCAAAACCTTTATCATTCATACTAATTATTGCAATACGGACTTCACCATCTCCACAATTTTTATGACATACACCCACCACAATGATGGGTACCGCTCCAGCATAAATGAAGGCAGCGTTGTTTTACTATTGTACTTATGGACTGACATTTGAGAAGTGGGAATTCAGTGCCAAGAAATTAATTTTATTCAAAATAGTGTAGATTTGCAACATTCAGTAAGGTATTTATTTTTTTACTAATTTCTATGAAAGAAGGGATAAATTCTTTACTGTCTTGACAGAAAGACTAAGTATTTTTTTTTTCCTGGTTTATGATATATTGTGCACATGCAAAGTAAAATGTAATATATTTTGTTGATGACTTGTGGCAGAAAAGAGTTCTGGTAAAATTAATTGGATTGGATGGGTAAGACGATTCAGTTGAATGGATTCCCTCCGAATGTGACTGTAGCGACTGTTAAACAGTTTGTGGAGCGACATACAGGTGAAGGAACTGTTTATGCTATTAAGATTAGGCAAAGCAGAGGTGTGCGTCCAGGGGCATATGCTATAATTCAATTCACCACCACCAGATGTGCTGAATTAATTATCTCCTTAGGGTTATGGTATGGGACATCTTATCTGAAGGCTCGGGGAATGGAGCGTGATATTGTACCAAAGCCAAGAACTTTTCTGCATAGCATGGAAAATAAAAACTGCATCTTGGTTGTCAGATCTCAAATGAAAAATTTGTAATTTTATGGAATGCGGTGAATGTTTCAGTGAATTTTGGGATTGGATTACGGAAATTACAATTTTTTCTTTCCCATAATTATGTGGAGTACAGACTCGATCTTTACTACGACAATATTTGGCAGATGGAGTTACGTTGTCCACGTGTCAAGATACTAAGCATCTTTTGATTCAGGTTGGTCTGTTTTGATTTGATTGTTCATTTTATATATATAAAATACTGGCTATCTTCTCTTTAGCTAAACAATAGTGTTATTTAAGTGTTGATTCCTCATTGTCTTGTTTGAACAATTTGGATGTTTTACTTCGTTGAAATTACTCATGTGAACACGGTTTTATCATATCAAATTACAAATATACCTCCACAAGGGTTAAGATTACAAATGTAAATAATATTTAGACTATATATATTCAAAAAGTTCATCTCCAATGAACTATGGCTCAACTGGCAATTCTTTCATAATAATGGGTTCAATACTATTGGGTGCGTGTAGTTTACCAATATATAAAGGGTTCATGCTATCTTCTTTAATCATCACACCCTTGCGCATAAACTCAGAAGTTCTACGTTGATTTTCTGACTTCTGTAGTAAACAACTATACTCCCAGTAGAACACTGAGTGCAACACTTGTGATGCATGTATAAATTGATTTTTTTTTTTAATGTAAATAATGTTTTTGGTAGTAGTTATCTAGTGCAAGGTTCATATAAAGATACAATTTTGTGGTCAGTATGAAAATCAACTACTTCATAAGCATATACTCTAGCTATGTTTATGCTTGCAATAGCTATTAACAAAACATGGTGTATTCTCTGTAAGTACCAAATGATTTTACTTTTTCTCTAACACTAACTGTTAGTTGACATTCACGTAAGGATTCTTATAATTATTTTACATCATAATAGTTTTTTATTTTTGTTTTAATTGTTAGTTATATGGCGCTCCTCGGATTTATGAGAAGGCTTTGCTCACTTCAGGAAATGAATTTGAAGATCCTACTCAATTATTTCATGCATATTCTGATGACCAATGGATTCGTGCAACTGATTTCACTCCATCATGCTATATTGGGCAATCTTCTGCTTTGTGTTTGGAGCTTGCTTCTGATCACCAGCTTCCAAATTTTCGGGAGAACTTTGCTTATTACAAAGAAAGTGAAGAAAGATATATTTTGGAAACTGGGTCTAGTTTTTCTTCCAATATGGATTTGGTGCCTATTGTTGGCCTCCGCCTGGGATTACTTTGCCATTTGATATCTTGTTTAAAATTAACGTCGTTGGTTCAACATGGCTGTCTTGCAGGACCAACACTTGATGCTAGTTTTATCGCTTGGTGATCCAAGAAGAATGAATATTGCTTAATAGAATATGCCCTGGAGAAACTTTATCATTTAAAAGAATGCTGTCCTGAGCCTTCAAGGTGGCTTAGTGAGCAGTACAGAAAGTACATGACATCACGACATCCTCCAAAGTCGCCTGTTATATCCTAGACTCTGGGTTGGTGTATGTACGTAGGGTTCAAATAACACCTTCTAAAGTTTACTTTTGTGGTCCAGAAATTAATGTATCAAATCGTGTCTTGCGCCATTTTCATGAAGATATTGATAATTTTCTTCGTGTCTCCTTTGTTGATGAGGAAATGGATAGACTGTATTCAACAGATTTATCTCCACGTGCATCTTCTGGTAATGAGGATAGGAGAACTGGAATCTACAAAAAGAATTCTATCTATTCTTAAAAATGGCATAGTTATTGGTGATAAAAAGTTTGAATTTCTTGCATTCTCATCAAGTCAATTACGAGAAAATTCCATGTGGATGTTTGCTTCAAGAAACGGACGTAATGCTGATGATATCAGAGAGTGGATGGGCATTTTTCGTCAGATTAGAAATGTGGCGAAATATGCTGCCAGATTGGGTCAATCCTTCGGTTCATCCACAGAAACTCTTAATGTTGAAAAGCATGAAATTGAAATTATTCCTGACGTAGAGGTTGTTCAGGATGGGGTCAAGTATGTCTTCTCTGATGGAATTGGGAAAATATCTTCTGAATTTGCTAAGAGCGTAGCTTTAAAATGCAGTTGTAAAGGACACACTCCATCTGCCTTTCAGATTCGATACGGTGGGTACAAAGGTGTTGTCGCAGTTGATCCAACCTCATCTGTGAAATTATCATTAAGGAAGAGCATGTCCAAGTATGAATCAGATAACACAAAACTAGATGTTTTGGCATATACCAAGTTTCAGCCTTGTTATCTGAATCGCCAATTGATCACCCTTTTGTCTACCCTTGGAGTTGAGGATTATGTTTTTGAGAAAAAACAAAAAGAAGCTGTGAACAACTTGATGCTATATTAGTAGATCCGTTAAGGGCACAGGAGGCTTTGGGTTTGATGTCCCCAGGAGAGAATACCAATATTCTGAAGGAAATACTCATGTGTGGTTATAGGCCTGATTCTGAACCATTTCTTTCTATGATGCTGCAGACATTCCGGGCATCAAAGTTGTTGGAATTGCGGACTAAAACAAGGATATTTATTCCAGATGGAAGGGCAATGATGGGATCTCTAGATGAAACTAGAACTTTGGAATATGGTGAGGTATTTGTGCAATTTTCTAGTACTAGGTTTAGGCAGCTACAAAATGATTTCAGCATGTGTAGCGGCAGTGGATCAGATCAGCGATTTGTTCTTAAGGGGAAGATAGTAGTTGCAAAAAACCCCTGCTTGCACCCTGGCGATGTGCGTGTTTTGAAGGCCATTAATGTGCCAGCTTTGCACCATATGGTGGACTGTGTTGTTTTCCCCAAAAAGGATTTAGGTAAATTAAACTCCTAATACTTCTACAACTTTATCCTTGAATAATATTTGAATTATAGGAGACAACTTTTATTTTTGTCTCTCTCATCTTTATGTGAAAGCACCATTTTTTTATTGAGCTAGCTGGATTCTACCTGTTGTCTGCAAGAATATGTTCTCTGTAGACGATATGTTGCAACTGTGACTGCAGTGGATAAATTTGCTTGAAGTCCTTCAATTTTATATTTGAGTACTACAAGGCTTAGTCACCTCTCTTTCTAGTTAGCAAATGATTTTGTCAACTATGCTTGTCAATTGTTAAAACATGATAAAAACATGGATATGGGTCTGGATGTTGTGGTCTTCCTATTAGAGTTATACTCGCAAAATCCCCAAAGGGGAAATAATAACATAATTATGGTTCAACTAAATGTTTAACTACCTTCTGTTTTCTCTTACAAGGGAATCAAGTGTCTATGCTATATGGGACTTCACTTTCCCTTGAAGTTTTAAAGTTTGGGATTTATGTGATATTGACAATTTGACATACACCTGAACTACTAATTTGTGTATTTTGAGTCTTATGTAATTGTGCACCTAGGATTTTGGCTTTAGTGGCAGGATAAGCCATTATTATCAAATATTATATGCTTTGTCTACAACAAAATCAGTTAGTTTATATGTGGCAGAATGTTGTTCGTTCTTTTGAATGCTCTTTAGTAGAATTACTAAAGATGATTGTGACTGACAGTTATTTGATTTTTATAAGGCCTCATACAAATGAGTGTTCGGGTAGTGACTTGGATGGAGACATCTACTTCGTCTGTTGGGATCCTGAACTCCTTCCACCTCATCAAATTCAGCCAATGGATTACTCTCCAGCACAAAGTCTGCTGTTGGATCATGACGTTACCATTGAGGTATAGCTGTCTTGGATAAATGATAGCATGTTTAAATAACTGGGCAGCCCTTTTTTTCCCCTACGTTTTAATCTAAATGTAGGTTCTCTTAATGTTCTTTTGGCAAGCTCTTATGTTCTTATTTTGCCCTTATATCAAGGTATCTCAATGTTATAATTCATGATATCCCTATTCCCCATTCCCCTCTTGGGTGGCTTGATGTCATTATAACTGTTGTGCCAAACACACAAAGCAATCAAATAGTAAGCACCACAATGCACAAATGTTTCCATAAACTCTATGTCTAAATCCATGGGCAACACCAATGATGGTGCAACAATAGTGTGGTTGAAGCAAAAGTGATGTGGTTTTGAAAGTCTAGTTATATGTGTCTTAGGGTTAAAACAATTTTAATTTGGGGTTTAATATAACCAGTTGTGGTTAATTTTGTATTTAGAGGCAAAATTGTAACTTTTGCACTTAGAGGCAAAATTCTAACTTTTGCAACTCCTATTAATTAATGGTATTTTAGTAGTTTATTTGAGTTTAGAATTTACTTGGAGATCCTATGTATCTTTAGTTTTATTTTCTAAGTTCAAGTTAGTGTTTGATTAGTTTTTGCTCTATAAGGTTTTTTGTTTATTAGAATTCAAACTAGGATTCTTAATACTACTAGTACAGTTTATTAGGACTCCTTAAATTAGGAGTCTTAATACTACTAGTACAAGAAAAAATCCTTACATATATTTATGCTTAATGTATGCAAAGAATAGATGGAGTTGATTAATAAAATATTGAGTGTTTTTTATGGAGGAAATTTGTGAAAACAGAAAGTTTTTTTAGAAAGCTAAGTTGTTTAGAGAAAAGAAAGAGAGAACTAGCTCTTTAGGAGACACACTCATGGAATAATATCTCACAGGTAGAGATTTCTTGGATTCAAATTCCACCACTTACAATGAGGGCAGCCTTGCTTACTTATAGTTACATAAGCAAGCTGTTGAGTTAGTTACAAGAACCCACCTTGTGGCTGTCATATAATTGGCCAAAGCCCAACAAACTTCTCTAACTAACTGATAGGCTATTGCACTTATCACTAACAACTTATCGGCTAACTTTTTGTTACAAGTGAGAAAGGCTATTACAAGTAAAAAGAACTACTTATCATACAACATAAGCACTAGTAACAACTAGCTTTAAAAATGAACATCATCAGTTTTGAGTATTGAGGCACGTTGGCCTTTATGTGTGTGCTCTAGTTTGAGTCAACTAGGGTTTGGTTTACTAGTCAAAGTAGGAGTCCTAGTTCTATTAGGAGAAGTTAAGATTTATGGTTTTTACAAAATGTGTTATTGTAATCAAACGAGGAGTTGATCAATAAAATATTGAATGTTCTGCTGCTATGCACACTACTTGTCATTGATTGTTGGTGAATTCGATTTTGCATTTCTTCTTATGTATTTGTTTCCTGGAACCAATTATTTTTTCTTGCCCCAACCAAAATCTACCATAACGATATGAATTACAAATTACAACTATATACACATATGAACCTCCCATACACAAAATAAACATTTACTAACCCAAAACCCCAATATCGCACTAACTTAATAGACAAAGATTTGTCTTCCAATTATCACACAAAATTCTCCGAAAGTTACACCACCATTTATTTTTAGGGACAATCAAATTCCCCACTTAATAGGCACGATTTACTGCAGAGGAAGGACTTGAGAATCACAGGTACATATTTGATTTAGAAAAGAAGGAAAAGAATTGTTTGTTTAATAGCCAATACATAATTGTTTGTTTAACAAGTGACCTTATACTTGCCAATGATGCCCTGGCGTGGTGGGGCTTTCGAAGCTGTGTTGTGGAGTCGTGGGTTTGGTCAAGAGATTTGTCTTATATTTATCTGTTGAAGGATTTGTCTGTTTGGTCATCTAAAATAGGAACTATTTAACACTTTATTTGGGTTTTGATTTTATACAAGCCTTTCTATGTATTATTTAAGCATAGTAAAATTTGTACTAGAGAGGCAGAATTTTATATACAAACAGCATGGAAACTCAAACATTGGCTGTGTAGTGGCTTAGTTTGTTCAGCATTACATGAATTGGAATTCCATGAAAATCCTTCAAAGCATTGAATTGATGAGTTGCATTTCTGTATATGTCATAATGTATTGTCAATTCAATGAATTTTAATTTTCTGCTCAATTTTATTTCTAACCTCATGCCCTAGAACTTAAAAAGATTCTATTTCCCACAAATTCCAATATAAGAGGTGTTTATTTTTTCTGTTACAGGAAGTCCAGGAGTATTTTACCAATTACATTGTCAATGACAGCTTAGGAATTATTGCCAATGCCCACACAGCATTTGCAGATAAAGAGCCTACAAAAGCAATGAGTAATCCCTGCATAGAGCTTGCAAAGCTATTTTCAATTGCCGTTGACTTTCCGAAAACTGGTGTACCAGCTGAAATACCGCATGAACTTCATGTCAAAGAATATCCAGATTTCATGGAGAAGCCTGACAAACCCACCTATATATCAGACAATGTGATTGGAAAGCTTTTCCGGGAGGTGCAAGACATTACACCAAATACTAGTTATTTTAAGTCCTTCACTGCTGAAGTTGCAAAGCGGTCATATGACTCTGATATGGAAGTTGATGGCTTTGAGGATTTCATTGATGATGCTGTTTATTACAAGGGAAATTATGATTACAAGTTGGGAAACATGATGGACTATTATGGCATCAAAACTGAGGCTGAAATACTGAGTGGGAATATCATGAGAATGGGCAAGTCTTTCACTAAGAGAAGAGATGCAGAAGCAATTACTATGGCTGTAAAGTCCTTGAGAAAGGAAGCTAGGGCCTGGTTCAATGAGAAGGGAAGTGATTTAGATTCTGAAGCTGAAGATGTATATGCAAAAGCTTCGGCTTGGTACCACGTCACATATCATTATAGTTATTGGGGTACCTACAATGAGGGTATGGATCGAGATCATTTCCTTAGCTTTCCGTGGTGTGTTTATGACAAGCTGGTCCACATTAAGAAGGAAAAAGCGAGGATGGCTGTGTCTTCTCTGGAACACCAGTTCAGTCGTGGATTGCGTTTGAGTTGAGAAATTTGCATTTGTTGTCCCCTCTTGAACTTTTGATGATCTCTATAGCTTAACTTTTCCTTCTTATCGTGTGTATGTAATAATGTAAATAGAAAGTGCAGAATTTAACTTTTGGTACATGATGTTTGCTTCTTTTAGCGGTGTATAATATTGTCAGTTTAGTAAGATATAAATGCCTAAGTTGATCATTTTATTATATATCTATGGTTTCTTCCTTTTATAAAGGCTATTGACCCACAGTAGTTGTTTTGAAGCCCTCATTATATTTGGCAACGGTCAACTCTGCAGGCTGAATTTTTACTTGAAAAGAGTTGGTGATCAAAGTACAGGGTTATGGTTCATGGCATGACACACCAGCTACTTCATTCCAACTTTAGGAGAATATGATAAGACTTAAGAGGCATGATGTCTACGTGTATGGCAAGTTGTCAACACCTATCACAACTTGCTTAATGTTTTTTCTAGTTGTGAAATATTGTACCACGTTCCAGTTCCAGTCGCACGGTCGCACCTATCTTCTCTAAATTTGCTTTGATGTTAGTCCATCTTAATTTACTTTTACATTGTACCACCTTCCAAAAATATTTGTAATTTATTCACACAAAATGAATGCCATTTCAATTCACGTTTATTCCAATCAATTGTATTGAATTGCACAACCAATTGATGAATTGAATTGTGAACTCGAGTGTAATTCTTTTCATTACAATGCAATGAATTGAATATATCAGAGCATTGTTTTTACTTGCCACTAGCATTACATTCAATTGTTGTTACTTTTCCTCTTTTAAGTTATGACTTTACTAAACATTATTCATATAAAAGAGGTTTTTATTTATTTATTTATTTATTTTTTTAAGGAACATATAAAAAGTAGTTAAGTCCCTATTGTTATGGACCTTTATTTGTAGCTAATATCAAAGTTTCTTTTTGAGAATGAAATAAAATTTGTGCTGATGCATATGCATATTTGTGACAATAAGAAGTCTTATATGTGCTTCCAAAGCCGCATCATATGCGTTTCAAAACAATAAACAGTTGATTTCCTTCATTGCGTTTTGACTCCAACAGGCCGATAAACTCTCCATGTTTCTTACGGTATGATCAAATAGTTCATCAATAATCTCAGTTGCAAAATGTTTGCTTATTATTACCTCCATGACAGCTCTCAGGTGCATTGTGCATGCCTGGCCACTGAGGTCATCAACTCTTGCCCAAGGTTGTGTTATCTCCATTCTTTCAATGCTAAAACACCTATTTCTTTCCACCAGTTGCGTCATCTCCTTGGGTGAGTTAAAGGAGTCCACCTGAACTTCACTAATCAATCCCTGCAAAGGTAAGAGTAGGCATTTTGGTTGGAAAATACTAAAACTATTACCAATTTTACTAGAAAATGCCTACAACCTGACGTGGTGGTGGATGCAATTGGTCCTATTTAAATAACATAATAAATGAGTATTTGAATTATTGTGATTTGTAAACACATTAGTTTGCGAAGCATATGTAACAAAACTTATAATATCTCTAGCATCATTAGTTTTGTTTTTACACATATGGAACATAAATCGTTCTTGGGACAATGCATAACTAGGAGAAGTGACAAACTCCAACCCCTACAAAAGAGTTCCTCATGAAGTGGTTTTCTTTTTAAGTTGTTTGCCGGGCAAATTGCTCGTACATTATATAGACCAGTAAAAGTACTCCATGGTCCTAGCAAATTTCTATTATCAGATGAGTATATAAAAGTTTAAGTTTTACAAAATTTTGTATTTTTAAGGTCCAAATTCTAAGTTCATAAGCTGAAATTTAGTGTAAGTTCAATAAATTTACTTGCAGTGATCTATTTGACTTGGAAAAGCTTTTAGTGCAAAAAGTAATAGCCAATTGCTAGCTTACCTCCTTTGTCATATCCATGAGGCAGTGTCCCAGGAAATCAAACATCAATCCTGTTGCTGAACTAGAATGAGGAATCCCATTTGGAATTCCTAGCATAATAAGCACCATTAGTCCACCCACAACAAGCTCTTTATCCCCACCGTCTAAAAAGGTTGTTATGTCCTTAGCAAATTGGGCTGTTTAAGCTTGAGCTACTTCGTCTGGGGCACTTGCATAGTGAACCCTCCCCTTGTTCCATGCAGCAGAGTTCTTATTAAGCAGCTCTTCTGGCACCTTAGAGAGCCATTGGAGCCCAAAAGATGAATGCACAAAATCGAGAGAGAAATCAGGGAATAGCCGACCATGGAAAGACCCTGGCACTCCAGTTGCAAAGGATGGCCTTTCTGGTGGGAGAGAGGCAAAGAGGGTATTAAAATCATTGGATGCATGATCATTGAAGAACACTTGAAATTCAGGCATATGAGAAGCAAAGCCTAGGGATTGGTACTTTTGTTGCACAGCATCTATTATATTTTGCATAGCAATGAAGGTATTTGGCCCAACTGAACATCCCAAATCTGCTATGCGGAATGTGCTCTTTGAACTAGAAATTTATTTTTCTACATCAAGCTTCTCCGCAATTACATCATCAATTATTGCCTTCACAGCATTTGAACCTGCCCTCTGCATACTAGGTATGTCAATCATAGTAGTTTTCGACTTTTTTAAATGTCACTTTTTGTTATATATAGTTTTTCTTTTCTTTTCTATTTTTAAACAATCCTATTTAAAAAAAAAATGAAAAATAAGATATACCAGATGGCCATTAGGTTTATCTAATGGACACTAAGTTAAGTAGGTCATTATTAACATATGCACAAGTATACAACATGGATCATTTGTATGGTTAAGTTGTGGTTATAAACTTATAATTGATTTTGTAAATGAATCCACCGGCTTATTGGCAGCATTTCTCTTTCTTTTTGACAACTATGACTAAAACACGTCAATAGAATACATAGCATTTGAAGAAATGGTAAATTTTCAAAAAAAATAAAATAAAATAAAAAATCACTAGAACTTTTTTTTATATTATTAGACAAATAAACAACACATTCTATTAGCAAACAAATGAGGTATTAATATTTTATATATGGGTTGATTTCAAGTTACATGTAAGGTTAAATTTATTCAATCATGTTTTGGCTTTATTTTGTGCCAAATTTACGTGTAATTTAGCAATTAGATACCCTCTATTTATGTGAAAATTATGTAAGGGTAGTGTGTGTGAGAGTGTGAAGAAAACTCAAATGTGTGCACTCAAGAAGGATCTCGCGACTGGATTTTGCGATTGGCGATTCGCCAAAGGTGGCACATGTGTGAAGCATGCAGGACAGCTAAAGGGTCACACTAGCTGTAGCACTACAGGACAAAACTTCTAGTTTGGTCAGATAGTTAGCTCGCGATTCAAACTTGCAACTTGTTCCAGTCGCGAGGTCGAGTCGCCAAAATACCCTGTTTGGTTGAAACATGACTTTTCGCATTCCTCATACACCCTACTATAAATACTCTTATACCCACGAAATATAGAAAGCTTCCAGAAAGAATTTTGAGGGCGAAACCCTAGAGAAAAATAAAATTGACTCATCCAGAATTTTCATCCTTTGATTATTCAAATTCCTCTACTCTTACCCTCTCCATTGACATATCCTTAAGAGGTACATTTAGCCAAATTTTTATCTCACCATACCCATATCAGTGAGGAGGTATTTTGGTACTTGGGAAGTAATTCAAAGGGATCAATTCATTTTGGTTGACGCAATAAGCGATTGCGGGATCCGGTAAGCTAGAGAAGACAAGGATCGGCGTAACCCTGTTGGAGCAAGAAGCTTAGAGGGTTTAGGTGCACTGGATAGATTAGGCTTAGAGGGTCTTTTGCTATTCATGTATCCTAACTTTATTCTCTAGTGGATTATTAACTGCTTGGAGAGCGGCGGATAAGTTTTTCGCTGAGTATTTTAGTTTTCTCTTTGATAACACATCGTCGTGTTATTTTTGTGTTTGCATCTCTCTTCCCTTACTCTTTACCTTTTAATTACTGCTGTGGTTGTGATTAATTTTGGTTTAGAGTGTTTTACCAATTTGGGTTTAGCTTATATTCATCATTCTACACATATATTGTTTGTGTATAAGCTTGTGTTGGTAGTTTTATATTTTGGGGTCTAAACGTTCATAAGTGTTTTACACACTATTTGAACTTTCATTTGGTATCAAAGCGGGTACACTTGTTTTGGTTTCATTACCTAAGTGTGATCCTTGACCCTTTGTGTTATTTACCATGGATAGTAATTTGTAAGCTTCTATGCATGTTTTGGACGTTGATGAATGTAACATGCCACGGGTTTGTGAAAATGCCTCTATGAGTGATAATCCTCATAATTGTGATGCTATGTTACATGAATCCTTGAGTGTTGTTGATATTCCTAACATCAAACTCTTGAAAAAAAAGGCTAAGAAGTTTAATAAGGATTAAAGCAAGTTGTTTTGTGAAAATGATGATTTGATTGGTAAGCTCAATGAATTCAACATATTGGTTGAAAAATATAAGAAACTTGCTGAAAATTCTCTTGAAAAGTTGAAAGAGTTTGAATGTTTGAATATGGAGTTAGATGCTAAACTTGTTTTGTCTAACAAACTTGTTGATGAACTAAAATGTGAAAATGAATCTCTTAAAATGCATGCCAAGTGTTTGATTGCTGAACCTATTCCTAAAAAAGATGAAAATATTTGTTGCAATCATGTTGTGCTACCCAATTTTGTGCCTATTGTGTGTTCTATCTCAAAGAACAAATTGAAATACATTCCTTTACATAAAAGAAATCAAAAGGTGGAGAGAAAGGCTATTAAGTCAAAGTTTCTGTTTAGGTCTCAAACTAAGGTTTTAGATGGATCTAAATTTGTTTCAACTTGCCCACCATTGTGGTGTGATTGGTTATATAAGACTTCAATGTCGTAAGTTGAAGAGAGAACAAAACCATGTTGCTAGATCCCTTCTCAAAAAGCGTAGTGGACCTAGATACATTGTTTGTCACCATTGTGGTGTCTTTGGTCATCTAAGACTTTATTGTTCTAAATTTCATGCTCTTAAAAGAATCAAAAGAAAAAAGAAACTTGAACTTCTTGAAAGTTATGCTAAAAATAGTAAACCGAATCTGAGTGAAAATAGCATGTTGTTAAAGAAAATGTTTAATGCTCTTAACTCCTTGTCTATGTGCATCTCCCGTTCTTATTCTTCTAGCCCTTGTCTTACTTCTCATGAGACACTCATTCCAAACAATCATTCCGTTTGGATATGAAAGGGTTCCTATAGTTGAGCTTTTACTCTCTTGATCCTTGATATAATTCTTTTGATTTTTGCAGGATCCTTCATGCATTATATGCTTTATTGTCATGCATTTGTGCATCATCCATCTCTTTATATGCATTGTTTTGTTTTTGTTTTTTATCTTACTTTTATATCTTTGTTTTGTGCGTGTAAAAATTCAAAACCACTAAAAAAAAGAAAAATTCAAAAAGTTTAATTGTATATGTTTGAGCACATATCTCATGTAAGTTTGGCCTAGTATCTTTGTACTAATGACGTAATGCATTAACGAGCTTAGTTTGTTATGTATGCACATCTATCTTTGTGGAAAAAATCTTGATATCTATGTGATTATTGTAAATCGGTATCTTTAAACTTGTCATGAATGATAAGTCAATAATCATGTTGGTTTTGATACATGCGTAAACTTGTGCCTATATCTCTTTCCACTCATTTTATTTTTCTTAAAGAGCTCAACTAATGTAAATCTCAAAAAAAGATAATGAGCTGCAAAAGCCGTCACACATACTAGGATTTGACTAGGAAAAATGAAAAGTGACTTGTAATGAAAATGTATGGTGCCCAAAAGCCAAAGGCTTGTTCATCAAATTGAAATATCAAAAATTTCAGACATTGATCTCAAAAAGAGATGTAAAGATAAAAAAATGATCAAACATTATGAGCTGTAAAGAAGCCAAATGAAAAGTTACAAAGATATATAATCATTTTCTTGTGGAATGTCATATATGTTCATTTTTATAATTGTGATAGACCACTTGACTTAGTACTAGTTATGTATGACTTTATTGAATAGATTATTGAAACTTTACTCTAGATTAAGGACTATTCTACATTTGATATACACACACACACACACACAACACACATGCCTAATGTTTAATGAATGCTTTATTCATTTGTTCAATTGTACTTGCTTAAATGTGATGTGCGTATGCTCAACTATATATGGATCAATCCAAAAAGATTTTTGATCATTTTATATGTATTTAGTAGTGATTTTTATTACTCTTTGCATTCATGTTTAGTGCTTACTTTGTTTTTTATTGTTTAAACATGTTCTATGTTGAAAAACATGTGTCAGAATTTTTGGCTACTCATTCTGGCTACTCTTGCAAGTAGTGAGTTTTAGCGACTCGCCCAGTTGCGAAACTCCAGTCGCAAGTTTATCTAGAAGCATTTGTGACTAACTTGCAACTTGCGAAAATTTTCGCGACTCATCTCGCGACTCGCTAGTCGCGAAACGCCCAGAAATAGTTTTTTAAAGTGTTTTTCATGGGAAACCTATTTTAAACTTTTCCTATCCTCTCTTAAACACCTCTTTTAATATTTTTACATCAAAGCACAATCAATTTGAATGATTTTTCATTCTATTAACATTTTTAAGGTAATTTTAAATTCCTTTCATTGTTTTGGATTCTTAGATTATGTTTTGAAGAATTTTGTACTTTTGGTTGAGATTTTCATCATAGGGGTTGGGAAACTTATTTTTTGTCAAATTTTTGTATGAGATTAGTTTCTTTTGATGATTTGCTTTGGATGTTGGGCCCTTATGGCAAAAGGAACATGTATTAAGGATGGATTTCATGATGTTCATGCATTGTTTCACATTGTTGTTCATAGTATGCATGCTAGGTGTTTGATAAAATATCTTTAAGCCATTTTCTCACTTGTTTGGACTCCAATGAGTACCAAACTTTAGGTTTCTCATGTTTCCTCACTAGGATCATGTTTGGTTCATTAGTTGTGTATTTAACACACCTTGCCCCACATGTGCATTTTCAATTTTTTGGTCATGCATTACACATAGCCCCCTCTTATACACACCTTTGCTACCCTTATCATGCATTGATCTATACCTTGTTTCTTCATCCTAGCATGTCATATTTACCTTATGCTTTGTAGCATTTTATTTTGTTTTTTGTTTGAGCTTCATTTTTTATTCATCTTGCACCCCTTATACATCATTCTTCTTGTTCATACCTTTATCTTTTGCCCTCTTTTCTCCTTGATCCCTTTATCTATTCATGTAAAAAAGGAGAAGAGTATACTCTAGAGTAGTATATTGAAGAGTTTTGTCATTTTGATATGACTCTTGTGCACATTCTTAGGGGGAGAAATTCTATTTCTTGTGCACATTTGTAAGGGGAGAGATATTATATAAAGGAGATGCATATACCTAAGGGGAGAAGACATTGAATTAATAAGAAAACTTTGTCTTGTTTTTTTTTCTTTATATTTGTTTTCTTGTTTGCTTTGAGTTATGTTTAGTATCTATGCTTTGTTGTTCTCATTGCATCGTGTTTGTGTGTTGGATATGCATACATCCTTATGCTATTGTACTTCATTGAATGCATGTTCGGATAATCATTTGCTTTGTTATGTGATTGTTGTAGTCATTTCTTTATGACTGTTTTGGTGTATGAACAAGTTGCTCATATGTTTTACATCATGTTTACTTGATCACAATTTACTTGTTACATTATACTTGTCCTTTTATTACTTGCTTTACCTTAAGGGTCTAATATGTTTTGTGCAAGTGTTTCAAGTTACAGGTATACATGTTCCAAGTGCATCACTTTTGTACCTTTTCTTTGTAGCTCAGTACTTTTCGTTAATGTTATGCATTTTTTTTAGTACTTCACTCTTGTGCCCTTGTTGGATTTTATATCCTTGATGCAATTACCTTATGTTTTTGTATTGGTTAAGTTTTGGACATGCAAATGATACTTTGCATTAAGCTTATTAGCTTGCATGTTCGGATATTCATTCCTTGTGTGAATGATCATGGTTTTGAAACCCGGACCAGACTGTACGGTCCGACCGAAAAAACCTCAAACCGTTCATTTTTGCAGTTCTTTTAGCTTCAAGAACCGTTCTATGAGAAAAAAGCAGGGACCCATGCTAACCACGGTTGGACCTCACGGTTCTGAGAACCGTGACCGAACCGCTTCTCACGGTTCCCTACTTCCCTTTGTATCTGAACCTTTTAAAAAAAAACAAAAAAACAAAAAGGCAATGGAATGGACATTTTAGATCGTACACGGGTTTTCCAGTCAAACCTGGGCTTTTTCTTTGAAAATATTCACTGAAAACTTGCTAGAAGTTTGAATCTTTCATCGTCGAGAGGGTCATCCTATTCGCTAGAAGCCAAAAGTAGCAGATCTTGTTCGCTAAATTGATGTTTTGGGGGAGATTTTGGTCGGATCTTGTTTGCAGACGACGCAGCTCCTTCTTCCTCTTTGTTTCTTCACTGCTTCTTCTTTCGTTCTTCATGGTCTCCTGCCTTCAGTTTAAAGTAGATGACTTCTTTTAAGTTTATTTTTGCTTTTTAGTTTGGTGAGCCTAGCACGTGAGACAAGACAATGCCTTGGAAAATTTCCATCTCATTCTAACTCATTGCCCCTCCCAACATGACATGATGGAGAATTGAATGAGCCCAGCACATGTGACATGATGGATAAGTGGATGAAGACAAAAATGAGTTTGAAAGTCTCTTTCTTTTTTTTTTCTTTTTTGAGGAAAGTTTGAAAGTTTCTGACTCATTGCCCCTTCCCCAACATGATTGTTTTTAAAATTTTGACGTTTTTGATTTTTGTTTATCATTATTATTATTAAGTTGAATTTTGAAACGTTATAATAAAATTAGTGATATAAAAATGCATTTAAAAAAGTATTTATTTAGATTATTTTAGTTAATTTTTCTATTTTTACTAATTTAATATTTTTAATTACATTTAAAATAATTATTAAATTAATTATGACGTCATTACGGTTTGACCCCGGTTCAACCTTGGTTCGACCTCAAAAATCTTGAACCTCTTCTTTTTACAGTTCAATGAATGGTTTGGGTTTGAAAACCATGTGAATGATCATTGTGATAACTATTTATAGTGATTGTTCTTGTTTGGTTAAGTTATGCTTTATTGCTTTAATCTTTACTACTTAATCGCATTGTGCTTGCTCCATATGCATTTCAAGATTTATGCATTTCAAGATTTCTGCTTACAATAATCGTCTTGTGTTGTTGTTTTTAGGAAATACTTGTTCGTATGGTTCAAGAGCTTTTTAGTTTCTAGAATTAGGATGTGAGTGAGTTTTGACAACTGTTCCCAACTCACATGTTAAGTTTATAGTATGTTTTAGGATTTTGTCACAGAATAGCCAAAGGGGGAGATTCTAAGATTGATTTATTTAATCATGTGTTGGCTTTATTCAGTGCCAAATTTGCTTGTAATTTAGCAATTAGATACCATGTATTTAGGTAGAAATTATGTAAGAGTAGTGTGTGAGAGAGTGTGAAGAAAACTCAAATGTGTGCACTTAAGAAGGGCCTCACAACTGGATCTCGCGACTAGAGAGTCGCCAAAGGTGGCATACGTGTGAAGCATACAGGGGAGCAGAAGGGTCACACCAGCTGTAGCACTATAGGACAAAACTTCCAGTCTGGCCAGACAATTAGCTCGCAACTCAAACTTGTGACTCATTCCAGTCACAAGGTTGAGTCACCAGAATGCCTTGTTTGGTTGAAACATGACTTTTCACATTCCTCAAATGCCCTACTATAAATATCCATATACCCATGAAATGTAGAGAGCTTCCAGAGAAAATTTTGAAAGAGAAACCCTAGAGAAAAACAAGATTGACTCAATCACAATTTTTATCATTTGATTCTTCAAATTCCTCTACTCTCACTTTCTCCATTGACATATCCTTGAGAGGTAAATTTAGTCAAATCCTTATCTTGCCATACCTATATTAGTGAGGAGGTGTTTTGGTGATTGGAAAGCAGTTCAAAAGGGACCAATTCATTTTAGTTGATGCAATGGGCAATTGCAGGATCCGGTAAGTTAGAGAAGACAAGGTTCGACATAACCCTGTTGGAGTAAGAAGCTCAAAGGGCTTAGGTGCACTAAGTAGATTAGGTTTGGAGGGTCTTCTGCTATTCATGTATCCCAACTTCATTTTCTAATGGATTATTGACCGCTTGGAGGGCGGTGGAGAGGTTTTTCACCGAGTACTTCGGTTTCCTCTTCGATAACACATCACCGTGTTATCTTTGTTCTTGCATCTCTCTTCCCTTACTCTTTACCTTTTAAGTACTGCTGTGGTTGTGATTAATTTCAGTTTGGAGTGTTTTACCAATTTGGGTTTAGCTTATATTCATCATTCCACACATATATTGTTTGTGTATAAGCTTGTGTTGGTAATTTTATATTTGGGGGTCTAAACATTCATAAGTGTTTTACACACTATTTGAACTTTCATTACATATAGTATAACTCTAAACAATATTACACTATCCAATAATTTGTTATTGAATTCATATTTTAAAATCTTATCGTTAAATTACATGTTCTATATGTTCTTAACATGCATGCCAATTTTCCTGTCAATCAGATGTTATTTACCCTTCAATCCATAAACTCATCTTTTATGAATTATTTTAATTTACAAAAACCTCAAATTTAAACAATTGATTGATGATTTTGAACATTTTGAACAATTTAAACTTCAAATATTTGATTATTTTAAAATTTTTTAAGCATGGAGAACAGATAATGAAATCTAACAATGAATTTGTCAAAATTTACACAAATTAAAAAAAAAATTGGTAGGTATAACATTTCTTAAAATTATATTATGTGTAACTTGAATATATATATATATATATTTTACTTTGCAAAAAAAAAAAATTAAATATATTCTATTGGTTAAAAGGTGTTTCTTCCAGAGATTTATTAGCATGCACATTATATGGCTGGTAAAAATTCATTACCAAATCATATATACATTAGTATGCAACATGCCTAGCCAAATAAGATTAGAAGATAGTTCTCAAAAAAATAAAATAAAATAAAATAAAAATAAAAAGATTAGAAGAGAGGAAGATATTGGAGAAAAATAGATAATAAAATTGAAGAAACCTGGAAGTAGGAGTTTTTGGTATAACTATTACTGCAATCTCCGCTGTTCATTGGATAAGATTCAGGCACTATATTTGTCTTGTTGCTCATCTTCAGCCCTCTCTCTCTCCCCCCTTGTGTTCTCACCAAGTTATGCCAGTTGATAGGGGCTATTTGCTTTATATTCTTCTTAACATTGTACTCTGACAACGATTGGGTTAGCCAGCCACAATTTAATAATAATTGCGTAGAAATAATGTAAATAAGGCGCCTGATTTTATAGAATTTTGTGTGCTTTCAAGTTTTGACTTTAGCTTTCTCCAAAAAAAAAGTTTTGACTTTATGGTAGAGCATTCTTATAAAAACACATTGACATTGTCAATGCTTATGTAGTGTTTTATTTATTTATTTTAATGAATAATGCTTATGTAGTCTATAGTAATATGTAACATGTACAATCATTATCTGACCCTAAGATTATGGGCTCTTTTACATGAACACTGTCCTACGGGATTATATGTTTTTATTTTATTTTATTTTAAATCGCCATTACTTTATTGGTTTTATTAGTATACTATAGCTAGAACGAACAAGTTACTTAAAAACTAAAACGCATACTGCGCCTGTTTGGTAGCAGATTTTAAATATTATTGTTCAGAATTATGTGAAAATTATGGTTTAAAAAGTATTGTAAAAACACGTATTTAAAATAGTCATAATGCAAAAAATGTATTTGGTACCATGTTTTAAATAACATATTTTAAAGTGTGAAAAAATATAATTTTATGTTTGGTATGTGTGTGTGTATATATATATATATATTAAAGCTGATAAATATAGTTAAAGTATTATTATTATTATTATTGAAGAGAGAGAAAGTTCCCTCATGTGGTCTAATCAGGTGGGACCTACAATTTTGAACATATGTATAAAAATGTCATTGAACAATGTTATTTGAAAACTAAGGCTGCGTTTGAATTGGGAGTAAATCATTTCCGGAAATGATTTTCGACATTTTCGCGTGTTTGGGTGTTCCGGAAAATTCTATTTTCCGGAAAATCACTTCCAAATTTTCCGTTACCCAACGGAAATCAATTTCAGTACCTATTTTCACTTCAAAGTGTTTCCGGAAAAAATTGAGAGAGAGAGAGAGAGAGAGAGAGAGAGAGAGAGAGAGAGAGAGGAGAGGAAGGAAGAACAGAGAGAGAGGAAGGAAGAAACGGAGCGACCCACGAAGGCCCACGACCACCGATCTACCCAGACCAGACCGAGACCGTCGACCCAGACCGAGACCGACGAACCATCACCTTCGACCTTCGACCGACGAACCATCGCGTTCGACCTTCGACTTCGAACCATCACCTTCGACCCTCGACTTCGAACCATCGCCCTCGATCTCGTCAACCTTCGGCGCTCTCGCATCGGCGAGTCGCACCGCGCCGCGCCGGTCGTCGATCGTCGTCTTCCTCGATCTCTCCGTTTTTTTTTTTTTTTTTTTTTTTTTTTTTTTTTAAGTTTGATTGTTGTTTTTGTTTTTTTTTTTTTTTGATGAACTGAATGTTGTTGTTGTGGTTGTTGTGTTGTGGTTGTTGTGTTGTTGTTGCCGGAATTTGGTGTTGTTGTTGTTGTTGTTGTTGTGTTGTTGCCGGAATTTGTTGCCGGAATTTATTGTTGTCGTCGTTGTTGTTGTTGTGTTGTGTTTTTATTGCCGGAATTTGTTGTTGAATTGGTTGTGATGTTGAAATTTTTTGTAATAAAATTTGTTTGGATGCTGAGAAAATGTGAAAAATTTTCCGGAAAATAGCATTTTTACAATACATCCAAACACATGAAAATATTTTCCACAACAATTTTCATAATTCAACCAAACACTTAAAAATATTTTCCTTTTCTGGAAAATAACATTTCCGAAAAATATGTATTTTCCGGAAAACGTTTTACACGAAACAAACACAGCCTAAAAATTGATTGGAGGAGTTCTCTAAATTTAGTGTTCAAATACTTTAAAATGAGAAACGTAACTCAAACACTCTAAAAAAAAATCCCCTACCAAACACATTATTTTTTTTTAGCCCCCACAGTTTTCAATGGTTTGTCACGCTGCATCATTGTGAAACCAATTTAATTTTTTTGAATCCTTCATTGCAAACATCAAAGATTGATAAAGATGACAATACAACGTCCAAATATTGGTAGCTTGGATATAGTTGAAGGGAGAGGCTGTGCAGGATATTGGCCTCAAAATGCACCACTAGGAATAATGTTCACATTCACTGTAAAATAACTTAAACCAACTTTTCCCTCAATCATACCAAATTAAAAGCGAAAAAAAAAAATCATACCAACAAATAAATAATTACAAAACCAAAATGAAACATTTTATAGTGATGATGCCGAAAATCGCCAGTAAGCTGCACAATACTCACGTGCTCGAAACAAGACTTGCGAAACAACAATAAAGAGAAACCCTAGGAGAGTACCAGTGTGGTACCAGTCAAAGACCCTCCGAAAGTTAAGTCAGAAAACTTTTTCACAACTCTAGAATGCTAGAGCTGAGGTAAATTACGCGTACCTTGGTTAATGAGGGTCTTGGGATTTTTATAGTAGCATAGGGTTGACATCCGTGCCTTGGTTAAGAAGATGTTTCCTAGTTGGAGAGGTCTTCTTTTCATTGCATATTTTGTGGAACACTTTTCGTATAGGACTCTCTAGATTAGGGTTGAGTGTGGTGCACAACATGTTTCCTTATACATGCATGCGTGGAGACCAAGGCAGGCCACGTCAGACCTGTCAAAGGTTCACGTATCCCCTTCAGCTTCTTCTCGTAAGCTTCCCATCAGCTTCCTTTTTCGTCAACCAAAGTATTGCCGTTAGCTTCGAGGTGGAATGGTAGACCTTATGCCGTCTTCGTCCCTCATGAGCAAAAGCTGACAGGTTTATTGGGATCGTCTCCTTTTGCCTTATCACAGGTGAATTACGAAATTACCCTTATCATATAGTATGTTAAATAGGCCAAATTGTGAAGAAGTTATATAAGTTACCAATGTACCATAGCTGCAAGTGAAGTGCCTAATTCAAGGCTGAATTAAAGCTTGAATGCTTTTGACTTACTTGCTTGAGTCGAATTGGGTATATATCATTTCAGATATCACTTTCTAGCTACTGAGAGAGACCTGATATATATATGGACACTAGAAAAATAAATACATAGAATTTTCTTTTTACTAGCTACTGATAGAGAGACCTAATCAGCCCTGCCCTTCTCAATCATCTTAAAAAAAAAAAAAAATCAATGCTTATGTAGTCTTTTTTTTTTTTTCATTTTTTAAATGAATAATGCTTATGTAGTCTGTAGTAATATGTAACATGTACAATCATTGTCTGACCCTAAGATTATGGGCTCTTTTACATGAACATTGTCCTACGGGATTATATGTTTTTATTTTATTTTATTTTAAATCGCCATTACTTTATTGGTTTTATTTGTATACTATAGCCAGAACGAACAAGTTACTTAAAAACTAAAACGGCATACTGCGCCTGTTTGGTAGCAGATTTTAAATATTATTGTTCAGAATTATGTGAAAATTATGGTTTAAAAAGTGTTGTAAAACATGTATTTAAAATAGTCATAATGCAAAAAATATATTTGGTACCATGTTTTAAATAACATATTTTAAAATGTGAAAAAATATAATTTTATGTTTGGAATGTGTGTGTATATATATATTAAAGTTGATAAATATAGTTAAAGTATTATTATTATTATTATTATTGAAGAGAGAGAAAGTTCCCTCATGTGGTCTAATCAGGTGGGACCTACAATTTTGAACATATTTATAAAAATGTCATTGAACAATGTTATTTGAAAACTAAAAATTGATTGGAAGAGTTCTCTAAATTTAGTGTTCAAACACTTTAAAATGAAAAATGTAACTCAAACACTCTTTAAAAAAAAATCCCCTACCAATCATATAATTTTTTTTTAACCCCCACAGTTTTCAGTGGTTTGTCACGCTGCATCATTGTGAAACCAATTTAACTTTTTTGAATCCTTCATTGCAAACATCAAAGATTGATAAAGATGACAATACAACGTCCAAATATTGGTAGCTTGGATATAGTTGAAGGGAGAGGCTGTGCAGGATATTGGCCTTAAAATGCACCACTGGGAATAATATTGACATTCACTGTAAAATAACTTAAACCAACTTTTCCCTCAATCATACCAAATTAAAAGCGAAAAAAAAAAAAATCATACCAACAAATAAATAATTACGAAACCAAAATGAAACATTTTATAGTGATGATGCCGAAAATCGCCAGTAAGCTGCACAATACTCACGTGCTCGAAACAAGACCTGCAAAACAACAAGAGAAACTTTAGGAGAGTACCGGTGTGGTACCAGTCAAAGACCCTCCGAAAGTTAAGTCAGAGAATTTTTTCACAACTTTAGAGTGCCAGAGCTGGGGTAAATTACACGTACCTTGGTTAATGAGGGTCTTGGGGTTTTTATTTTAGCATAGAGTTGACATTCGTGCCTTGGTTAAGAAGATGTTTCCATGTAGGAGATGTCCTCTTTTCATTGCATATTTTGCGGAACTCTTTCTGTATAGGACTCTCTCGATTAGGGTTCAGCGTGGTGCACAACATGTTTCCTTATACATGCATGCGTGGAGACCAAGGCAGGCCACGTCAGACTCGTCAAAGGTTCACGTATCCCCTTCAGCTTCTTCCCGTAAGCTTCCCATCAGCTTCCCTTTTCGTCGTCCAAAGTATTGCTGTCAACTTAGAGGTGGAATGGTAGACCTTATGCCGTCTTCGTCCCTCATGAGCAAAAGCTGACGAGTTTATTGGGACCGTCTCCTTTTGCCTTATCACAGGTGAATTACGAAATTACCCTTATCATATAGTATGTTAAATAGGCCAAATTGTGAAGAATTTATATAAGTTACCACTATACCATAGCTGCAAGTGAAGTGCCTAATTCAAGGCTGAATTAAAGCTTGAATGCTTTTGACTTGCCTGCTTGAGTCGAATTGGGTATATATCATTTCAGATATCACTTTCTAGCTACTGAGAGAGACATGATATATGGACACAAGAAAAATAAATACACAAAATTTTCTTTTTACTAGCTACTGATAGAGAGATTTGATCAACCCTGCTCTTCTCAAAAGAATAACAGAAAATGAATAAAAATTTTCTCTAAACTAATTTGGAGAAAAACTCTTCAAATTTCTCATATATATCTTTTTTGGATGTGAATTTTCAAAATCTAACCATTGAATTTCATGCTCTTTATGTTCTTAACATAGATATCAAATTTTGTTCAAATTGGATGTTATTTACTATTCGATTAATAACCTATTTTTTATACGCAATTTTGGATCACAAAAACTTAAAATTTTAACATTTTTTTGATAATATAGAAATTCATCTTTGATCTTCTTGAAATTCTAAAAGCATGAAGGATATAATAAGAATATGTAATTTAATGGTTAGATTTTCAAAATTCACACCTAATATAAAGATATATGAAAAGTTTAAAAGGTTTCTCTTTAAACTAGTTCAACATTATACTCTGGCCCAGAATAGCTAGTTCCAAAGCCATACACTCCCATTCCCTACAAATAATCACTAGAAATAATATTAACAAGGCACCCCATTTTATAGAATTTTGTGGGCTTTCAAGTTTTAACTTTATGGAAGAGTGTGATTCTTGGTTACAGTAGTTTTTTTTTTTAAGAGAATTAGCATTAGTATGTGTAAAATATTGTAAAATAGAAAAAGTAACTAATTTTACACATTTTGAACAAAAAAACTCTTACATCAATGGGTGTAAAATTATGCATAAATGCAACAAAAGTTACAATAACCGTGCAAATATGCACAGTACTGTAGCTCTTGCATTTAATATTTTAATAATTTCTGATTCGCTTCTTTTTTTCTCTCTCTTCTTCCTCTGCAAATCTAACGCATTCTCTCCCTCATCATGTTCTTTCTTTCTCTGATAGACACACTCCCATAGACACAAAATCAAAACTCAACCACAAAATCAACAACAAAATCAACCACTGGAACAAAATTGTTGGATCAGTGATCAGTGATCGTGGATTGGAGAGGCAATTTGGATCGGTGATCGGAATAGTTGGATTGGTGATCAGTGATCAGTGATATGGATCGGTGATTGGAGAGGCGATGTGGATTGGTGTTCTAGGTTTTGAGGAGATCGGTGGATTGGAGAGGCGTTGTGGTACTTGTGATGCTTGTGGTGTTGATGAAGTGCTTGTGGTAGTGCTTCTGGGTTATGTGGGTTGATGGAGATTGATGTTGATGGAGATCAATTTTGTGGTTAACAGAGATCGTTGTTGATGGAGTGCTTGTGATGGCTGTGGTGTTGTTGGAGTGCTTGTGATGGTGCTTCTGGATTTTGACCGTGAGAGAAAGACAAAGAAAGAAGAGGAAGAAAAGAAAGAGGAAACGATAGAGAGATAAGGAAAAGAAAGAAGAAAAAGAAGAGGAAGAATAGGAAAAAGAAACAGGAGATAAAATAATATTAAAAAAGAATATAAAAATATTATTTATATAAAATATAGTGTATAATAAATGGACTAATGTGAGTGTTTTGTAAAAATGGGTGTGTAAAATAGAAAAAAATAGTTTTTTTTTTTTTGGTGCAAAATAGATGATAAGTTTGCATCCACTGATGTGGATGCTCTAATGGCAATCATAGCAAATTGTTTCCAAAAATAAAAGGAAAGATATATCAATAAAAAATCCATATGATATATATATATATATTATATATTTTTTTTTTTTTTTTTTTGCCAGTTATTCTTCATATAGTAGTTGATTATCATTGCATTCTCAGCTATGCTTGTGTCAAAAAATCCAATGACAAACTTTCTCAATAAAAAATCTTCATGTTTTCTCATTTATTCTTTAGATGTTAGCTCTAGGCCGTCCACCGATCGTCAGGATCGGTTTGGACCTAACCTGGACCCAACCCGCTGGCGTCGAGTGGAAGGTGGGGGACCGAAACCGACTACCAGCGTTAATTAGTCGAGTCGATTTCGGGTTCTAGTGATGCTCGGGTTGGTTCGGTCAGTGGAGAGAGTTTCCAGATCTACAAACGTCGCCGAAATCTTCAAAAACTTTGTCGGAATCTGCAAAAACTTCACTGGAACTACAAAAACTCACTCCATTTGCACTGAAAATTGCCAAGATCACCACCATATCTGGATGAAGAACTCAAGATCTGCACCCGATCTGGGTAGAAATCGCGAGATCTACATCGGATCTGGGCGAAGAACTCAAGATCTCCACTCGATCTGGATGAAGATCTTGAGATCTCTACCGGATCTAAGCATAGAAAGGGAGATCTCCACTAAAACTAGGCTGATCTGAGAGAAGAAAGGAGGAAAATCAAACAAATCTACCTATTCTTTGATCGAGTCGGCTTTAGCAGGTTGAGAGAAGTGAAATCGAAACTTGAACCGATGAGGGTCGGGTTTTGTTGGACAAAACCATCACCGACTGCTGTGGTGCTCGGGTCAGTCAGTTTTCGATTTGGGTGGCAGCAGGTCGAACGGGTCATGGACACCCCTAGTTAGCTCGTTAGTCACCATTATGCTTGTCGCTCTTAAGTTCGAGTTCCCATGATAAATTTAAAAAACTTAATAAAAGCTAAACAATAAATTGATGAAATGTTGATCGAACTGCGATTGATATTTCTTTTCCATTCGGTGTGATCTTTTGCAGTGGGCACAATCCAAATATGTCTTGTTAATGAGTTTTGTTAGTTGTGACTTGTGATTTGAATATTTTATCAAGATTTTATTCTTATTAATGGTCCATTTTGTTGGGGTGAAACAGTAAGAACTGAAAATGGGGAAGAAAAAATAGGAGAGAAGAGATTTTAGGGTTATTTGGTTGGAGTAGAAAGTTGAAGTGATTTTGGTGGGCCTATGTACTCCCTCTCTGATATATAAGTAATATTTATTACAAACAAATTATTTCTTATATATAATTAAATAAGGACATAATAGTAAATTTAGACAAACTGCATTTTTTATTCTCTTACTTTTCCTTTCAAATAAACAATTAAGTTTTTCATCTCTTCAGTTTAATATCCTTTCAATCAAACACATATGAAAGAAAACTAAATCTCTTCTATCCTCTCACTTTTTATCTCTTTACCATTTTCTATCATCCCACTTTTCTACTCCTCCAACCAAACGTATTTTAAATGTTTTTCCTTGAGGATGCAAGTTGTTAGTACTCATACTTAGATGATTATTCCAAGTTGGTCCTACATAGGTCTTAGTTCATTAATTGATTGCAATCAGAATAAAGAGTGTTACTCTTAATTAATCAACTTGTATCTTGTGAAAGGAAAGATTTCCAATTGTTTTAACCCTAATCCTTTGGTGGCCAAGAGCTTTATATCTCAATTAGTTAGAACCTCACAATATTTTTAATAGAGACATTCAAGGTTTAAATCTCTTCTCCTCCATTTTAACTATTGAGTCATTAAATAAATAAATAAAACCATCTTATCCTTACATTTGCTTCCAAAGCTGCATCATATACGTTTCAAAACCATAAAGAGCTGAGTTCCTACATTGTATTTTGACTCCAACAGGTTGAAAGACTCTTGTTGTTTCTTAGAGAATCGATCAAATAGTTCATCAATAATTTTAGTTCCAAAATGTTTGCTTATTATACCCTCCATGCCAGCTCGTAGGTGCTTTGTCAATGCCTGGCCACTGAGGCCGTCCACTCTTGCCCCAGGTTGTGTTATCTCCATTCTTTCAATGTCAAAACACCCATTTGTTTCCACCAGCTGTGTCATCTCCTTGGGTGAGGCAACATACACAGGCAAGTTAAAGGTGTTCACTTGAGCTTCACTAATTAATCCCTGCAAAGATAAAAGTAGGTATTTTGGTTTGGAAATACTAAAATTATTACCAATTTTACTACTAAAGGCTTACAACTTGACAAAATAATGAATGTGATTGGTGCTATTCCAATTTTATTGCAAGGCATATGTAATAAAATTTATAGTATCACTAATATAATTCTCTTGGTTTTTACATATATGGAACGAAAATTGTTCTTGGAACAAAGCATAATTAGAAGAAGTGAGAACATCCAACCCCTACAAAAGAGAACCTTATGAAGTGGTTTTCTTTTTATGTTGTTTTCCAAGCAAATTGCTTGTACATTCTATAGACGAGTTCTAGTACTCCATGGTGCTAGCAAATTTCAATTATCGGACGAGTATATAAAGTTTTTTATTCTTTTAGTTTTGCAGAGAGAGACATATATAAAGTTTTTGTTCTACATAATTTTAAGGTCCAAATTCTAAATTCATATTTTGACAGTTAGTGTAAGTTCACTAAATTACTTGCAGTGACCTATTTGACTTGAAAACTTTCTAGTGCAAAAAGTAATAGAGGCTAATAATTGATTGCTGGCTTACCTCCTTTGCCATATCCATGAGGCAGTGTCCAAGGAAACCAAATATCATTCCTGTTGGTGCACTAGAACGATGAATCCCATTTGGAATACCTGGCATGATAAGCACCATTAGTCCACCTACCACAAGCTCTTTAGCCCTACAATCTAAAAAGGTAGTTATGTCCTTAGCAAATTGATCTGTATAAGCTTGAGCTACTTCATCTGGGGCACTTGCATAGTGAACCCTCCCTTTGTTCCACGCAGCAGAGTTCTTTTTTAGCAACTCCTCTGGCAACTTAGAGAGCCACTGGAGTGCATAAGATGAATGCACAAAATGGAGAGACGATTCAGGGAATAGCCGACCATGGAAAGACCCTGGCACTCCGGTTGCAAAGTATGACCTTCTTGGTGGGAGAGAGGCAAAGAGGGTATTGAAATCATTGGATGCATGATCATTGAAGAACACTTGAAATTCAGGCATATGAGAAGCAAGGCCTTGGGATTGGTACTTCTGTTGCACAACATCTATTATATTTTGCATAGTAATGAAGGTATTTGGCCCAACTGAACATCCCAAATCTGCTAAACGGAATGTGCTCTCTGAAGTGGAAGAAATTTTTTTTACATCAAGCTTCTCTGCAATTACGTCATCAATGTTTGCCTTCACAACATTTGTAGCTGCCCTCTGCATAGTAGGTATGTCAAGCATAGTAGTTTTCGACTTTTTTTCAATGTCAAATTTTATTATATATCTATACTATTTATAATAGGATTCTTTTATTTGAACTGTATTTTTATGTGGTTCAAAAATACTCTTAGACCCTATGCTTAACAAAGACAAAACTTAAGGACAATTTGGTAAAAATATATCTCAGACTCCACTTAAAATGCCTACAAAATAGGACACTTTCCTACTAATCTATGTCTTCAAAAAAAATTTATCCAAAAAAAAGAAAAAAATCCAGCTCACTTTGTATATTTCCTTCAAGACCATGTTCCAACTTTTTTTTTTAATACGAAATAGACACTAAGTTAAGTTAAGTATGTCATTATTAACATATGCACAAGTATACAAGAATCAATAGTATGGTTAAATTTATTGATAATATTTTTTGGGCCTTGATAAGTTTTTATTTATCTATATTATTAGATAGATAAACAATGTATTCTATTGCCAATAAAGGTCTTAATTTGTTTTCCCCAGGTGAGGTGTCTTTATATATATATATATATATATTACATCTTATATAATTCTAAGTAATATTTCACCACTCAATACTTTGTTATTATATTAATATTTTGAAAATCTTATTATTGGATTATATATTCTATATGTTCTTAACATATATATTAATTTTTATCTTAATCGGATGTTATTTATCATTCGATTTATAAACTCGTTTTTTACATATTATTTTAAACTACAAAAACTTGAATTTAAACAATTAATTGATAAAATAAATATTTGATCATTTTGAAATTTTGCAAATATAGAGAATATAGAAATATAATATAATCCAACTACAAATTTGTTAAAATCTGCATCCAATTAAAAAATATTATGTGGTGTAATATTGCATCCAACCAAAAATTCTCTCTCTCTCTCTCTCTCTATATATATATATATATATATTTTGTTTTCTACATCGCAGGAAANAAAAAAAAAAAAAAAAAACCCAGAGAAAAATAAAGATAACTTAGAGGTCTACATTCACACTAATGATAACTTACAGTTGATGGGTATTAATGATTTGGAGGTGATTGGATGTTGAGATTAAGGGTTTGGATATCCTTAGGAGGTTTGGGTATTATACCCCCATCGATCTTAGCTTTAGTATAGTGGCATCGTGCTTGCAAAACCTCCTTCTCTTCACTGTTTGATCCCCTGCAACCATTTCACCAACCAAAATCCTCGAACCCATAATCCTAATATGGCTAAAAATATTGTTTTCTTCTCTAAAACTGTATGAATTTTCGTTTTTTGTCCCCAAAGTTTAAGAAGTTAGCTTTTTCATTCCTAGAAGGAAAAAAAAAATGAATTTTTTTTAATAGTTTAGCCATTAGAAATGCAGCTAAGCTTATGGGAAACTGACTCTTTTTTGCTCCCAGCAACCTCAACTCTTTTCAGCATATTCTGAAGCAAAAAATTGAACAAACACATTTGTATATGTAAATAAAAACTGGAGATTTTGAAAGCAATGAGGTAGTGAAAAGAGGAAGAGGGGGAGGAGCAACCTTTGATTGGTAGCTGTGGGGCCATCTGCGACGGGCCTCGGCGGCTGAAAGTGGATTTCCGATGAAACAAACGTCGGAATTTGTTGTGTCGCGTTTTGCTTTTCTCCGCTTGTTCGATACCAAAGAAGAAATGAGTTCATCTTCTTCACGCTCTTTGGATTTCTTCGCCATTTTCAACCAAAACTGAAGAGTTGAGACAGAGAGAAGAAAAAACAGAGAGCTGGAAATGAGAATAGGAGGTAAATATGGATGGTTTTTTTTTTTTTTTTTTTAAGTTTAAATAGAGGAGTCTTTTGGCTAAATATTGTCAAAATTAAAACATTTTTGCATTATAGGTACTGTTTGAAGTTTTTTGGCAAAATGAGGAGAGAGGTTGAATTTCGGCAACAGCGTTACCGAAATTCAAGAAAAAGGAGGAGAGAGAATGAGAAAATTGGAGGAGAGAGAAAAACTCGAATTACGGCAATGGTATTGCCATAATTCCTCTGCCCAATCTGCCCGGGTTTGTGCGTGTGAGGAGTGCAATGTGTGAGTGCCAAAAAAAAAAAATCCCACAATTTCGGCAATACCATTGCCGAAATTGTGGGGAAATTTTTTTTTTTTTTAAATTTGTGGCAATGGTATTTCGGCAATACCATTGCCACAATTATGGGGAATTTTTTTTTTTTTTTTAATTTGTGGCAATGGTATTTCGGCAATACCATTGCCACAATTGTGGGGAATTTTTTTTTTTTTTAATATAATTTGTGGCAATGGTATTTCGGCAATACCATTGCCACAATTGTGGGAATTTTTTTTTTTTTAAATTGTGGGTTTTTTTTTTTCAATTGTGACAATCGCATTGCCAAATTGTTTCAATTGCCACAATTGAAAAAAATAAAATAAATTTTTTTTCCAAACGGTATTAGGAAATTTTTTTTTTTTTTCAAATGGAACATGACATTGCCAAAAGAAAAACTTATCTTTTCCTATTGCCGAAATTCCGCAACAACATTCCACAATTAGTAAAAAAAAAAAAAAAAAACCCAACCAATTTCGGAAATACCATTGCCGAAATTGTGGGGAAAATTTGGTATTGCCACAATTGGGGAAATTTTTGTTTTGTTTTTTTTTGTTTTTTTTTTTTTTCCAATTGTGGCAATTGCATTGCCAAATTGTTTCAATTGCCGAAATACCATTGCACAAATTAAAAAAAAAAAAAAAAAATTCCCCACAATTGTGGCAATGGTATTGCCGAAATACCATTGCCACAAATTAAAAAAAAAAAAAAAAAATTTCCCACAAATTGTGGCAATGGTATTGCCGAAATACCATTGCCATAAATAAAATAATAAAAAAAAATTTCCCCACAATTTGGCAATAGTATTGCCGAAATTGTGGGATTTTTTTTTTTTGGGCACTCACACATTGCACTCCTCACACGCACATTGCACTCCTCACAGCACAAACCCGGGCAGATTGGGCAGAGGAATTACGGTAATACCATTGCCGTAATTCGAGTTTTCTCTCTCCTCCAATTTTCTCATTCTCTCTCCTCATTTTTCTTGAATTTCGGCAACGCTGTTGCTGAAATTCAACCTCTCTCCTCATTTGCCAAAAAATTTCAAACAGTACCTATAATGCAAAATATTTTAATTTTGACAATATTTAGCCAAAAGGCTCTAAATAGAGAGCGGGCTTTTTAATTTTTTAATATTTTTTTACCGTTAATTTGGGGAGCAGAGATTTTCTTGTTATTTTGGGAATGTGCGGGATCAGCTATGGTGGACGACCAACCATTTATGATTTGCCACGTATGAGATTTTCTTTTTAATTCTTTTCTCTTTCTTTCAGCACCATTTTTCTTAGACCAATTGTCCAAGTTTAATGTAAAACTTTATACATAGAGAAGATCATTTCTTTTCCTAATGTAAAATTCTTTCCCTTTTTGTATTTTATCTTAGAGAAGTTCTACATACACAATATTTCACAACAAATCATAAGTTATTAGTTCAAATTTTAATCTAACATTAAGATTACTTTTTACCCAACAATAACAACCAGTAACAATTTGCTACTTAAGATTTATTGTAAAAATGTTACGGAAATATCATTTCTCTTTATTTATACTCCACTATATGTCTTTTTTTCCATTTTAAAAGGTATTTCATTAGGAAAGTAAAAAATAATATATAGTAAGTTGTGATTTTTTTTTTTTTTTTGGAGAATTAAGACCTCGAAGAAACTTTATTAAATCATCCAAAGTCGGTTACAAGGGCATGATGAAGTTGAGGTGAACATCCTTCATCCATACTGTAAGAGCATCCATAAGTCTTGACTGAACTAAATTATGAGCTAGAGAGTTACCCGACCTACGAGTGAGCGAAAAAGAAATATAAAAAAAACTTCAAAATTCTGCTTAACTGAGAAATCAAATGGCCAAAGGAAGTAAAGGACTCCTCCTCACTTCGTAAGGCTGAAATAATCAACTCTGAATCTCCCTTGACAATAATAGAGGGTAGATGGAGTTCAAGAGCGAAAGAGATGCTCTAATCGCTACCAACGCTTCCACTTCATCTGAGGAATGGTAACTTGATTTTTCGGAGATGGGCCATCACCTTCCCTGGTGGTCACGAACAACAACTCCCAGTCCAGCTTCATCTATCTCACAAATACGGCACCATCAAAGTTGATCTTGAAACTCGTCAACGGTGTGGGTCCATCTGACCTGTGTTTTGGCAAGGCACCTAACTGCATTTTGGGATTGGTAAAGCCTGGGTAAAGGTTTGGAGGGTCTGTGAGGCTGAAGGGCCACTTGGGAGAGTGGAAAGACTTGGTGTTGTTTGAAGCGTATTTCGACAAGACCAAATAGTCCATACCAATGTAGGAAAGAGATCTGGGTTAATCTTCTCCTCCAATACGTGACTTACTAGCTTAAGAAATTTGAAAATTTCTTAGTCCTTTGAAACACCACATCGAGTCAGCCTCCCACATAGCAGACAGTTCTTGACAATCCCCAATGCATGATGGATATCTCAATGGCCACGTGACAATGATCAAAACATCCTCGGCAATTACCTTACGAGCAACCAGGTTCTTCTTTACAAGAATCACTTCTCTACTTGCTCTCCACAGAATAGGGATGGCAATTTTTGCCCGACCTGCGGGTACTCGGCCCGACCCGTTCCTAATGGCCGAATTTTACTCAGTCGATTAGGAATGGTCTGGTATGGGTTTAAAAAAAAAAAAAAAAAAAAAAAAAAAAAAAAAAAAACCCCGAAGCAGGTTCGGGTCGAGTCCGGGTTTTATCAAAAAAACCTAAACCCAACCCGAGACCTGGCCCGTTAAAAACCTGTACCCTAAATTACAAAAATACCCTCTCTCTATATATATAAACCTAATCTAACGTTCTAACCCTAATTCGGTAATCCCTCCCTCATTTCTTTCTTCAGCCTCCCTCGCCTCCCTCCCTCAGTCCGACACTAAAACTCATTTCTCTCTCAACTCTCAACTCAGTCGCCTCTCTCAAGTCTCACCTCCCCTTCACTGACTCTCACTTTCACCCTCACATCTCATTCGCCTCTCACCGCCTCACTAACTCACACTCACATCTCATCCTCACCCTCACTCTCATTCACTTACCGACCCCCCTCACCCTCGTGGAGGAGCACGGATCTCGTGGTGGTCGCCGTTTGTCACGGAGGAGCACGGATCTTGTGAGGTCAGGCGAAGATTGCTGAAACCACCACTGATGAAGCTACTGTCTGAGTTCTTCATGTTTTTTTTTTTGTTTTTTGTTTTTTGGGTTCATTTCCTCTAATATTGTGTTTTTTTGATGTTTGGGAGTTCATTAGGAATCAGTCCATAAATGGAGTTTTGTTTCCTCCTATTTTTATGTTTATTTATTATTTATTGTCTAAAAATCTCATTTCAGTAAGACTAATGCTTCAATTTTGATTGATTTGTATTTATGTTGCTGTTGCTACTTGTGTTTATGCTTGTGTTTTTTTTTTTTTTTTTTAAATTAATAAGATTAGTCAAATTGGGCCACGGATTAGGCGTGTAGGCTTAATGTAGGCAAAAACAAATTTGGGCTTAAATTTTTTTTTTTTTTTAGTTGGGCCACAAATTGGCCCAATCCCTAAACAGGGCCCGTGGGCCCTGCTAGGGCGGTCCTGGCCGGGAAAACCCAGTACCCTAAACGGCCGGTCCGGGCCATGGGTCTTGCCCCGCGGGCGGGTCCGGGTATGGAAAAACCCAGCCCGAACCCGACCCGTTGCCATTCCTACACAGGAAGTTTTAATCTTATTTGGCCACTAAAAGGCTCCATAACTTTTTCCATATACCCCAC